>NC_141878.1:160836060-161139090 GCF_056163025.1 Triticum urartu | reverse complement strand
TGATGTGTAATGAAGCATATAGAACAAGAAGCAGTCTGATGGAACCAATAGGTGGCATCAGAACAACACCATTATCATAAATATAGCATGCAATAAGTAAAATAGTACGCAGTGATATCTAGGAAGTACAGTAATACTTAGGACAAAACTAAAGCATATTAACTATATGTGCACTGGTATGTAATTTAGCACATGTAACATGTTCACTGCCAGAAGTATGGCCCTACAGGTGCAAGCAGAATAACGCGTCTCATGAAAAACTGAATGATGCCCTGAAGAAATTCAAAGGTGCGGTGCTTATGCTAAGAAAGTGAACATAGGCGCCGACCGTTGGATAACAGTACCTGATTCTCGGCGGCGTATGGATATCGTTGGCATAATTGATAGCTAAGGATCATCGATGGTGCTCGTGTTGCGGTTGAGTTTGCGCTGGCTATCGCCGTCGCTGAAGCGGATCCGGTGCTACGGTTGTGGCGCCTGTCGACATACAAGAAAACTCATCGGTGGTAAGTGAACAGTTGCATGATAAAGAGAAAAACCGAAGGAGTACAAATCGAAATAACCTGATGAGGTTGCAGCGTCGGTAAAGCAGGGCCGGTAGAGTTGAATATGGCGTCCGTGGAGCTGGTCCACTGCAGTGGACGAAGGCTTCGACGGGTGCGTTGTACAGTGCTTTCGGTGAGGCGGATCTGTTGCGGCGGACGAGTTCTTGTATGAAGGGCCAGCGAAGGGACGGACGAGGGAGTCAGTGAAGGGCCTACACTGTGGTGGACGAGGGCGCCGGTTAAGCAGATCTGGTGCAGTGAACCATGATGGCGGTCAAGGAGATCTGGAGCGATGGACAAGCCAGTCGCTGAAGCGGCTCCGGTGAAGTGGTGAGTTGGCTGTTGGGGGTTCCAAGGTGCGGAAGGTAGATCCATCAGGGTGTGAGGTCCACCGCTGCGGCCGAGGACTAGATTCCGCGGCTTGCCGTGGTTGGGGGGTTGGGGAGGGGCTTTGGGGAAGAATTTTGGGGGCGAAGAGGGGAAAACAATGGAGTTACCAAAGCAGCCATTTTCCGTTCATGTGGCAGGGGTAAAACAGGAATATCGCAGGGCTAAACTTTCGGGCGCGAGATATTTCGATCTGAGTGGGAAGTGTGAAAGCTTTTGGCGCCTGAAATTATATTCTGCTCTTGTACGACCGACTATGATATCATGGCCGAGAATTTGTTTGTTTTGCACACAAAAAAGTGTAAGTTTTGAAAATCAATGTCTCCAACTCGAAACTTAGATTCTCCATTCAATTCAAATATGGATCATTGAGCTACTACAAGCAAATAGCATCATACGGTCCAATTCAAATGAAATTCCAAATGTGTTTATCCTAAATATGATGACAAAAGCAAAAATGTGTATGTGTATGAATAGAGTGGATGATTATAAAGTTTGAACATGCCCGTATGTGTATATCTCTAGGTTTGATATATGAATTTAAAATCACAAAATCCCGGCTTAAAAAATGTGCCTCCGTTTTAATGAATTACAAAAGCTAATGATGGAGTCGAATTCCAAAATTCCAATCTTAGGTTTGTAATTCTGGTACATCAAGGTATATCATGCATGTTCAAAAGTATCATTATCTCATAGTCCAAACTGTGAAACAAATTGATCAGCCATGAGTGCACACACTATTGACCACGTATATCTCAATTACGGTAAAGTCCCTCAAATATAGACACCCTCTTTATCTGAAGCCACCCCCCTAATCGCCCACCCCCCCACACACACATAGAGAGAAGTCGTTCTCTCCCCCAAACACCAACACACAAGCACATTAACACCCATCTCTCTTCTAAAGTCCGGACCCCAATATAGGTCTCTATCACTTTGTCTCTTGGGCACGCACACATCTCTTCCCCCACTCTCAAGCTAGGTCTCCCGACATCTCTCTTTCCCAAGCACATGCACTATGTAGAGTGTATCTTTCCCATACACACAAAACATCGCCCCCAAACGTCTATCTCCCTAGTTATGTGGTTCTCGCACACTCACCTCACACACCACCCCCACTGCAAACAAGCACACTTTGTCTCCTTGTGCACCACTCTCCTCTTTCTATCTCTCCCACATGCGGTCCCGCCTAGCTCCTCCATGTATACATATATGTCGTGACTCTTTCCATAGCTCCCTAATGTATCATCATTATCGATCTTGCACATTGTTCTCTACACCATCTATTCTAGATCTCTCATGAAGTCCCTATCACACACACGATGACTCGCTTCCCTTGCGTCTCCGTACATAGGCCAATTTCAAACAACATCAACATTGTCTCCCTATCTATATGCCATTTATGGACACAAACGCCCCCTCTCTCGCCCTCTCTCTTCCTCTCTCTCTCTCCGTCGCTAGCTCTCTCTCTCTCTCGCTCGCTCTCACACCCCTCTCCCACACACACTCGATGTCTCTTCCAAATAGTCTGCTCCCCCACCCGCACCCATGCTATCCTGCTACTACACATGTCACACCATTCCCCTTCCCTTATACTAGGTTTACATCATTAGTGGTCTCTCTACTCCACATACACACACTCCATCTCACACACAAACGCGCGCACAAACACACATAGACACGCACAAACACCCATTAATCTGGATCCTCATCTCTCCCCATGTCCTCATGTGTATCTCACACACTCACTCTCTAATTATGTATATGTGTCTCCATGTTACACAAAACAAAGCCCCATGTACATGTCTCTCTCTATCCTCCACACACATAGACACAAAGAATCTATTATCATTGCCTCAGTCTCTAGACATATCACACATGCACTCTCTCTCTCTCGCAAACAAGCTTAACAAGGGTTTCCCCGTGAATAACTTACCGTCTATTCATCAACAGTCGTGGCAGTACGGCGAACAAGAGTCGTGAAAAAGAATAAATCTACACGTTCTTAGACCACCTAGTATGACTACTAGGACTAGAGCAAACCAGAAAGCACGCCGCCGTCACCCGCTCCTTATCGGCTACGGGAAAACCTTTGTTTTACACAGTCAAGAAGTCATTGTGCTAAGGCCTCACATGTTGAGGCGTTGAATAAAATGTAGATGCTAGTTTACAGAAACAAGTATCGATAATACGTTTGTATCTCCATACTTATATTTCTTCTCTTATAAAAAACCGAGTTGGTGATGATGGTACGCGTGCCTTCTTGCAATATAGACCGTCCGATCTATATCTGACGGATGGAAATTAAACTAATAGATACCCGCACACCTCTCCACATTTGCAGACAAGGCCTTCCCTCATTCATCCTTATCTCCAACAACCTCATTGTTGAGCAATTAAGAAAGGAAGCCTCTGGAACAAACTGGCCTGGTGGCCACTTCCGGCGTCGTCAATCCCCATGCCTCCGCTCAGCCCGACCACCAATCACCACCACGCCCCACTCCTCTTCACCTTATCTCCTACAGAAGACTAAGTTGGTGATCATGGTGTGTCTGCCATCCGTCATTTGTGACCATTAGATCTACATCTAACAACTGCGAGGTAAGTTGTTGCCTTTTCTCACCAACATCCGACATGTCTACCAATTTGCAGAAAAACCCATAATTAGTATCTTAAAACTAACCACATCCCTCCTTGACCTCACCAAAACAGCCCAAGGAATATATTCTAATTGAAACATAATATATCTCTAGTGATATATGTATATCAAAATTAGAGTGTTTTGTATCAAGTTTGTGAATAAGTATTATTCTAATTATGATTCGTTGCAATGCACATGAACATTGCTAGTATTTCCAACCATGCAATTTTTTTTCCTAATATTCCATAATTTCGAGTTTTCCATCAAGATATTAGTCACTCATGGTTGATATTTACTTTCAATCCTGTCTATGCACTATGTAACTAGCCTTGCTTATTGGGTTCCAAAGCTTAACTTTCACTCCTACTTACAATATGTAGACTATTTAACAAAAAACTACCAGTTTCAACCAGCCCTAGGAAGAATCTATTGTACAAAAAATAGCAAAAACATACCCAAAATTTCTTAATCCACGCCAAAAACTACTACCTAGTACTCCCTCCGTCTCACAATGTAAGACATTTTTGCAAGCTAGTTTAGCTTGCAAAAACATCTTATATTATGGGACAGAGGGGTACCGATTACGTTAGTTTAAACCCATTTATGACAGGGTTGGCCCACATGTCCGTGCTGACGAGGAAGCTTAAACCAACATATTTTGTTTGACCGTTGACACGAGGGACCCACATCTGACCTTCTATCCTGTTATTCCCCCTCAAATCATTATTTTTCCTGAACATTACTTCAAACAGTACTGATGCGTGTTCGTCGGTGATGAGCGAGTTGGCCGCCGCTCCGCCGGACGGGCTGGACGCCGCGCTGGCCTCCGCACGGGTTGGCAGGCTGGCCCGAGCGTGAATCACAAGCGAGCAAGCCATCGTGCTGGCCTTCGCTCGAGCCAGATGGCTGGCCTTAGCGCGGCGCGCCCGAGCAAGCCGCTGCACCGCCGTGCCAATCTAGCTAGCAAACCTTGCAGACAAGCAGCTGGACGGAGCTATCTTGGCTAGCTAGCGGCCGCGAGTGCCAGACGGAGCTGGCATCTGGGCTGCCGCAAGATGGGCTCCGCACCGCCAGCGGTTTTGACCTTGCCTTCTGCCGGCGGCGGTAGCTACGTCCCATGGTGTAGGATCTAGAAGTAGATGTGTCTAGAGCGGGGGTGATTAGACACTTAGTGCTAAAGTAGCAATTTTTTAATCTTTTTCGGTTTAAGTGGAGTTTAGGCACAATTTCAACATACACAATACATATCAAGCAAGCATGCAAAGAGTATATGAGCAGCGGAATGTAAAGCATGCAACTTGCAAGAATGTAAAGGGAAGGGTTTGGAAAGATCAAACGCAATTGGAGACACGGATGTTTTTCCCGTGGTTCGGATAGGTGGTGCTATCCTACATCCACGTTGATGGAGACTTCAACCCACGAAGGGTAACGGTTGCGCGAGTCCACACAGGGCTCCACCCAAGGGCAACGGTTGCGCGAGTCCACGAAGGGCTCCACCCACGAAGGGTCCACGAAGAAGCAACCACCCACGAAGGGTCCACGAAGAAGCAACCTTGTCTATCCCACCATGGCCATCGCCCACGAAGGACTTGCCTCACTAGCGGTAGATCTTCACGAAGTAGGCGATCTCCTTGCCCTTACAAACTCCTTGGTTCAACTCCACAATCTTGTCGGAGGCTCCCAAGTGACACCTATCCAATCTAGGAGACACCCCCCCAAATAGAACTTAATTCAAATGAGTTCATATGAACATGTCTTTCCCCCAAAAAGACATGTGGCATCTCTCCTCTTGAACATCAAGCATCTGGGATCCTTGAGTATTTTTCTCTCCCTGGAAATCTCTCTCTCCCCCTTAACAACATCTGGGATCCTTGAGACTTTCTCTCCCCCTTAATACTTTTTCTCTCTTGGTGTGATCTCTCTTTCCTACAAGCTTTGATGTGATCTCTCTCTCCCCCTTTGACATCAATTTCCAAGAAGGTTTTTCCTGGAATCCGTTGAATAGGTTTGGTCCTTGAGATTCAGCACGAAGCAGAGGATAAAATTGTGATGCTTGTGGAGGACAAGATTCATTGAGTGGAGCTGGATCATAAGAAATGTAGAACAAGTGGCAAACTGTTTTTCTGATTGCAAAGTCGGTGGCACCGAGTGGCACATTTCGGTGGTACCGAAAAGATTCGGTTGGTCCGAAATTTGCAAGTCGGTGAAACCGAGTTTACAGAGAAAAACACTTGTCACCTCAGCTCACTAGTCAAGTAAGATCTCACAAAGATTTGCAATGAATTAGCTGATAGATTTGCAAGGAATTAAATGCAGAAAATGCAGAATAAAAACAAAGAGAAAAGAGAAGAAACTGAAAGATCTAGATGAAGTTTTTTTTGTAAAAAAAAAGAAACTAAACATGCATGAGACAAATGCAATAACACAGAAAAGAACACAAGAGATCTTCATCTAGAGTTGGGCGGTGACATAGTCACCTATGTTAGAGTATATTGACTTAGGAGTCAAGTGAGAACACTTGATAATAGGTCATACTCATCGTTTAAGCTCAAAATGGGGTTACCATTTTTCATTTAAGCATCTTGATGTATTCACATTTTGTTGAGTTGCTTTGACTCATGTCTTGGAGTAAAGCTTCTCTAAGATGGAATAACATACCTTGGGTGGTGGTGTGGTTCTTGCTCATGTAGTTGAACTTGTGTGGGTGCTCAAGGTTGATGTAGCTCATCAAGAGTTGGGAGCACCACTTGGAGTTTGAGTTCATCTACCTACATGGGTTAGTTCTTGCAAGGAAGAGCACTTGTGTATCCAAAAATGACAATCATGATGCTCAACATAGAATTTGTCAAAGGATATGTTTGAATGGTTTTGTGCTTCCTTGTCTTCAACCACTATTGTGTAGAGTCTTGGTCTTGTAGAGATTGCTCAAGATGTGAGTGAGTCGCAATCTCATGGAATTAAATTCATCCAAGCACCTACATGGGTTAGACAACATGCAAGGTGCAAATATATCCAAGACATAAGATAGTCATCATAAGAGATATATCATGGATTAGTCATAAGCTTATGTCTTGCATGTATCCAATGGAGTTTCTACTCCAAGTTCGAGGCATCAATGATGTTCAATTCTCCTCTCAACCTGCAAAACACTTTATCATCAAGCGGTTTAGTGAATATATCCGCTAATTGCTTATCGGTGCGAACATGCTTAAGATTGATGTCACCCTTAGCAACATGATCTCGAATGAAATGATGACGAACTTCAATATGCTTAGTTCGAGAATGTTGTACAGGATTATGACCAATTTTGATAGCACTTTCATTGTCACAAAGCAGTGGAACATGTTCCACATAACTCCCATAATCTTTAAGAGTTTGGGTCATCCAAAGTAATTGAGCGCAACATGAACCAGCGGCAATGTATTTCGCTTCGGCGGTGGATAAGGATACTGAGTTTTGTTTCTTGGAAGACCAAGACACAAGAGATCTACCAAGAAATTGACAAGTACCCGAAGTGGACTTTCTATCAACCTTGTCTCCGGCATAATCTAAGTCGGAATAGCCAACAAGATCAAAAGAAGACCTCTTAGGATACCAAATGCCAAAGTTTGGTGTATGGATTAAATATCTCACTATCCTTTTCACAGCCTTAAGATGACAATCTTTAGGAGCAGCTTGATATCGAGCACACATGCACACACTTAGCATAATATCGGGACGTGAAGCACATAGGTATAACAATGAACCAATCATAGAGTGATAAACCTTTTGATCAACTGGTTCACCATCTTTGGTCAAATCATTATGTCCACTAGTGGGCATGGGTGTAGACATACCTTTGCATTCTTGCATATTGAACTTCTTGAATAAGTCCTTGGTGTACTTTGTTTGAGAGACAAATGTACCTTCCTTAGTTTTCTTGATTTGCAACCCGAGAAAGAATTTGAGTTCACTCATCATAGACATCTCAAACTTCTCTGACATTAGCTTTCCAAACTTTTCACTAAAGAGAGGGTTAGTTGAACCAAATATGATATCATCAACATAAATTTGGCATACAAATAGTTCTCCATTAACCCTTTTAGTAAAAAGAGTAGAATCAATTTTACCAATTTCAAAACCACTAGTAGTAAGGAACTTGGTCAAGCATTTATACCATGCTCTAGGAGCTTGTTTAAGACCATAAAGAGCTTTGTGAAGTTTGTAAACATGATTTGGTTTCTTAGGATTGACAAAGCCGGGAGGATGTTTGACATAAACTTCCTCCTCTATTTCTCCATTTAGAAAAGCACTTTTAATGTCCATTTGGTACAAGGTGATATTATGGTGATTAGCATAGGCAAGTAAGATGCGAATGGACTCAAGTCTAGCAACGGGAGCATATGTCTCACCATAGTCCATACCTTCGACTTGTGTGTATCCTTGGGCGACGAGACGTGCTTTGTTGCGAACCACTTGTCCATCTTCATCTTGCTTGTTGCGAAACACCCATTTGGTACCAATGATGTTGTGGTTGTTGTCGGGCTTCTCAACCAATGTCCAAACTTGGTTTCTCTCGAAATTATGTAGCTCCTCATGCATAGCGTTTATCCAATCCGGATCTTCCAATGCTTCTTCAACCTTCATTGGTTCAATGCTAGAGATGAATGAATAGTTTTCACAAAAGTTAGCTAAACGAGTTTTTGAGCGAGTGATTCTCCCGGTTTGTATATCATTGAGGATTTGCTCGACGGGATGATCTTTGGCAATTCTTGCTCGAACTCGTGAGAGCTTTTGCTTGGGTCTTTGTTGAACATCTTCTTCATCTTGTTCTTCTTCTTGGCCTTCTTCATTGTTGACGTCGTCGTTCTCTTGTCGTGGTGGAGAAGGAGGTTGTTGATGTTCATCTTGACGTACTTCCTCGTTTTCTTCATCTCGGTGTGTCCCACTTGTGGATGCTTCCGTGTCGATTCTTGGTTCACCTTGTTGTGAAGTAGAAGCTTCCACTTGGACGGATGAAGTACTCTCCTTCACCTCCGTTGAACGAATTTTGCCAATGGACAAGTCTTGAATTGCTTCTGAAGGGTCTTTGTCTCCTACATCAATTGGCAATTGCTCTACTTGCGAGCCATTAGATTCATCAAACTTCACATCTACCGTCTCTTCAACCTTTCGGGTGAAATTGTTGTAGACACGGTAAGTGTGAGAGTTTGATCCATAACCAAGTAGAAAACCTTCATGAGATTTAGGAGCAAACTTTGAACGACGATGCTTATCAAGAATGTAGCACTTTGAGCCGAATACTCGAAAGTATCCAACTTGAGGCTTGTTACCGGTGAGGAGCTCGTATGCCGTCTTGCCGAGTAGCTTGTGAAGATATAAGCGATTTGTTGCGTGACAAGCTGTCTCAACCGCTTCTGCCCAAAAGTGCTTTGGCGTCTTGTATTCATCAAGCATTGTCCTTGCCATTTCGATGAGTGTCCGGTTCTTCCCCTCAACAACTCCATTTTGTTGAGGTGTGTATGTAGCCGAGAACTCGTGTGAAATCCCTTCTTCGTCAAGAAAGGTGTCCACATTTGCATTCTTGAACTCCATTCCGTTGTCACTCCGAACCTTCTTGATCTTCACATCAAACTGATTTTGGGCTTTCCTAGCGAAGTTTCTGAAGATCTTCTGGACCTGCGATTTGTCATTGAGGAAGAACACCCACGTAAATCTTGAAAAATCATCAACTATAACTAGACCAAAGGAATTTCCACCGAGACTCTTGTAGGCATTGGGACCAAAAAGATCCATGTGAAGCAGCTCGAGTGGCCTCCTTGTGGTCATGATGTTCTTCACAGGATGTCTTCCTCCAACCTGTTTACCTGCTTGACAAGCACTGCAAAGTCTATCCTTATCAAATATGACATCGTTAACTCCAAGGATATGATTTCCTTTAATAAGCTTGTCAAGGTTTCTCATGCCAACGTGACCTAGTCGTCTATGCCACAACCAACCTTTTGAGGATTTAGCAACAAAGCAAGTTTTAGGTTGTGCCTTTTTAGAGAAATCGACGATGTAAAGATCACCTCTACACATACCCGTAAAGACCATTTTATGATTGTCTCGATGAAATACTTGGCAATCTACCTCAGTAAATAGGACGTTCAAACCGAAATCAGCAAGTCTAGATACTGAAAGTAAGTTATAGCCAAGAGATTCAACGAGCATGACATTTTGAATGGAACTATCATGTGAGATGGCCACCTTACCAAGGCCAACCACTTTACCCTTTGAATTATCACCAAAGGTGACATATTTCCGAGGGCCGTTGTTTTCAGCAAGCTCACGAAACATCTCTTCATCTCCGGTCATATGATCAGTGCATCCACTATCAAGAACCCATTCCTTTCCTCCTGATTCATATCCCCGAAGATTTGCCATAAGACCAAAATGTCTCATTGCATTATCAAGATCGGAGTCACTGTCATCATCATCATAATATTCATGTTCATCATGATCTTGTGACTCATCATTTCCTAGAGAGGGTAATTCATTAGATAAATGATCAAAGTGGTTACTTTTATGAATTCTTATAGCTTTGAGAATGATATCATTAATGATTCCAACATCTCCTTTATCATGCTTAAGATTGACAAGTTCAAGAAGACATTTACCAAAACTAGGATCACTAGAGTTCATCTTACTCAAGGCAATAGATTTATGGAGAATTTCATCCAAGGTTTTCAAGGAGTGATTGGGAAACCGTTCCTCAAGAAATTTCCATATAGTATAGGCACAATTTTGAGTAGGCAAACTATCAATCAAATCTTTGGGCAATCCTCTAATGATGAGCTCAATAGTTCTAAGATTGCGAATCATGTCAATATCTTCATCTAGGGTAGGATGCAAGGGATCAATATGGGGTGCACAAGGGCTAGCAATATACTTGTTCAAATGATATTGATTGAAGATAGCATCTCATTTTTCCACTCATGAAAATACTTTCCATCAAAAATAGGCACTCTATGTCTAAGACTCCCTAGAGTAGACACATCCATCTTCCTCCAATGGTGATTAAACCAAGGCAATGGAGACCAAAGCTCTGATACCACTTGTAGGATCTAGAAGTAGATGTGTCTAGAGGGGGGGTGATTAGACACTTAGTGCTAAAGTAGCAATTTTTTAATCTTTTTCGGTTTAAGTGGAGTTTAGGCACAATTTCAACATACACAATACATATCAAGCAAGCATGCAAAGAGTATATGAGCAGCGGAATGTAAAGCATGCAACTTGCAAGAATGTAAAGGGAAGGGTTTGGAAAGATCAAACGCAATTGGAGACACGGATGTTTTTCCCGTGGTTCGGATAGGTGGTGCTATCCTACATCCACGTTGATGGAGACTTCAACCCACGAAGGGTAACGGTTGCGTGAGTCCACACAGGGCTCCACCCAAGGGCAACGGTTGCGCGAGTCCACGAAGGGCTCCACCCACGAAGGGTCCACGAAGAAGCAACCACCCACAAAGGGTCCACGAAGAAGCAACCTTGTCTATCCCACCATGGCCATCGCCCACGAAGGACTTGCCTCACTAGCGGTAGATCTTCACGAAGTAGGCGATCTCGTTGCCCTTACAAACTCCTTGGTTCAACTCCACAATCTTGTCGGAGGCTCCCAAGTGACACCTAGCCAATCTAGGAGACACCACTCTCCAAGAAGTAACAAATGGTGTGTAGGTAATGAACTCCTTGCTCTTGTGCTTCAAATGATAGTCTCCCCAACACTCAACTCTCTCTCATAGGATTTGGATTTGGTGGAAAGAAGATTTGAGTGGAAAGCAACTTGGGAAGGCTAGAGATCAAGATTCATATGGTAGGAATGGAATGTCTTGATCTCAACACATGAGTAGGTGGTTCTCTCTCAGAACATATGAGTTGGAATGATGTGTGTGTTCTGATGGCTCTCTCACTGAATGAGAAAGAGGTGGAGGGGTATATATAGCCTCCACATAAAATCCAACTGTTACACAGTTTTCCAATCTCGGTGGGACCGAATCATAAACTCGGTCTGACCGAAATAGTAAACCTAGTGACCGTTAGGAATTTTGGTGGGACCGACATGCAACTCGGTAGGACCGATTCGGTTAGGGTTTGGGCATAACGTAATCTTCGTGAGACCGATTACACAAACTCGGTGAGACCGAATTTGGTAATTAGCTAACCAGAGAGTTGGTCAGGTAAACTCGGTGGGACAGATTTGCTCTTTCGGTGAGACCGAGTGGAACTCGGTGAGACCGAAAAGTTACAAAGGGGAAACACTGAGTTTACATTGCAATCTCGGTGGGACCGATTACACAAACTCGGTGGGACCGAGAATATTGCAAAGGGTAACAGAGAGTTTGCAACCCCATCTCGGTGGGACTGAGATCCTTATCAGTAGAACCGAATTGCTAGGGTTTGGCAGTGGCTTATGACAAGTGAAACTCGGTGGCGCCGGATAGGAAAAATCGGTAGGACCGAGTTTGGCTTAGGGTTTTAGGTCATATGTGGATATGGGAAAGTAGTTGAGGGTTTTGGAGCATATCACTAAGCACATGAAGCAAGAGGCTCATTAAGCAACACCTCATCCCTCCTTAATAGTATTGGCTTTTCCTATGGACTCAATGTGATCTTGGATCACTAAAATATAAAATGAAGAGTCTTGAGCTTTTGAGCTTGAGCCAATCTCTTGTCCTTAGCATCTTGGAGGAGTTCCCACAACCTTTAGTCCATGCCACTCCATTGTTGAACTTATCTGAAACATGCTAGATAGAAGTGTTAGTCCAACAAGAGATATGTTGTCATCAATTATCAAAACCACCTAGGGAGCACTTGTGCTTTCACATGGCCGAGGATGACTAGGTGGATGGGTCGGAGGTAGGAGGTCACTCGGGGATTTTTGTGCAGACTGACATGTAGGTCCCACAAGTCATAACGCCGGTCGAATAGAAGGCGTTGACTTAATGCGCGCCATGGGCCCTATTTGGATACTCTAAGTCAGAGATTAGAGTTAGATTCTAACCCTGAATTAACTCTAACCAAAGTGGTGTTTGTATGGCAGGGTTAGATTGATAACAAATGTATCCAAACAGGGTCATGGGTTGAAACGTGCCTATAACGGCACTTTGTAGAGTAGTCGTTTCTTGGTAGGGCTGGTTGGTAAGAGCATTTACAATGGTTGATAAGGTAGTCTTATCTTAAGTCTTCCACGTATGCAAGTGGTAGTAGTTTCTTGGCATTATTAGTGGTTTCTTGCATTATTAGGGGTTCCTTGTAAGGAATAATGTACTACTAGCGAACAAAAGGCGATTCTAGGTTGCGTTGTACTCCAACGAGTACTACTAGTGGTCTCGGGAGTGTATACCTCGTTTTGTGGGTTCGATCCCGGCCGAACGCACGGCGGCCTTTTTTTTAAATAGTAACTTCGCCACGATCCAATATTTTACACGGGTAGTTTGAGTTTTGAAGTCAAACGGACGTGCGACACCACAATCTGGGTGCACTGGATAGCCTAGCCACGTGAACGGGTTATCCTTCCCAGCATCTCGTGGCTCGCGTGCTCGCCCTAGCCGCACCTCGCTTGTAGCTTCCTCATCAGCTAGTAGCATATTTAAACTAGCGCCTTCCAATTAAGCCCGAGGAGCCGGAAAAGCTTGGCGGGGCATTGGGAACTGTGCAATATGGCTCTGTACGTAAAGTGCTCTACTACTACTCTGTAGCTTGTGGCGTTGCACGCATGGATTTAGTCCATTATCGGCTCTACTATAAAAGAAATTCCTCTTGACGTGTTTTTTTAAACGGAGGCAAAGCTTTGCGTCATCTCATTCATAAAGAAGGAACTACTAACAAAGTTCGACGAGATCCATTACACCTCCACAAATGGACGCGAAAAGCCTAGTCTCACTGTATCAAATAACTCAAATGTTCTGCCCCGCAGTAACTATCGCTGATGAACATGCTGCTAGTGCGTGCGTGAGAGGAGCGGCTGAGTAGGCCAGCTACGTGAGAGGAGTGGCTGAATAGAGCACCGAGAGTACCCACTAGGCCACTACACAGGTGTACTTTCCCTGCATTCATAGTACGTCGATGGTTCTAGAGAACAGTACATAGTACCCTCCACTTCCAACTGTAGCTCCTTGGCCCTGAGATTCAAGAGTTCAAAACTGGTGCACTATACTAGAAAGTACAGTACATCGCACTACTAGTTGAGAAAGTAGTACTAGTAGTGCTACAGTACGAGTACGTACTAATGTAAGACATTTTTGACACTAGTTGGTGCGTACAAAAAATAGCAAAACATACCCAAAATTTCTTAATCCACACCAAAAACTACTAGCTAATGCCAAAAGTTTCTTACTAGTGCTATTATTTACAGTATAATGCGATCCCATGTCGTCCCATAATGCTAGTACTAGTAGTAAATAATAGCCTCACCCCTTCGCTAAGGAATGATCTACAGTTGGAAGGGACGAGGCCCTACAGTTACTACGCTATTATCTCCACCTCACCAATTCCCCTCCCCCCGAAGAGAAGGCAGTTCGTCGCTGCTCCCATGGATTCGCCAGGTGGTTCTCCTCCTCGTCGGGGCTGGGAGACCTTGGATGATGATCCTCTGGGATAAATCGCACGCCGCTCCGACGTCCTCACCGCCACAAGACTCGGTGCTTCCTGCACCAACTTTTTCAAGACGGTGCTTAAAAAGGCTTGGGAAAAGGCCATGCTTGTTGGTCTTCCATGCGTCCTCGAGGAGAAGGTTCTTCTGTGGGACAATCCTTCAAACAGTCCACCGCTCCCTAGCCATGGTTGCACGTTGACTCCGCTAGAGTTGCCGACGTTGAGAGGTAGTCGGATTTTGTCCGATGAGTAGGTCAGTAATGGAGTTTGATCATGTAGTACTTAGTTATTCCATTTCCATCCTGTAATTTCTCCGCTGCCCACCGTCTTATATATTGGTCTGGGTCGGTGCCAACGAAGATTGGCTTGCATACCTCTGGCCAGATACCACCATCATTTTGCACAACATCCACAACAGTGCGGCCGTTCTGTTAGACCCCTTCTCCACCATTGGGATCGGCCTTCCGGACTGGCTGGGCTTGAATACGTATGATGATGCCTACATGAGATTGAAAAAGATAGCAAATGTGGACCCGCCGACAAAGCGACGCGGCTACAACGATTACTATCTCATCGCGGTGTTCGACATAAGGATTGCCATCAATACAAGAGGCAATAACGGCAGAGGCTGGTGCATGTTGGTGGCGACAGATTTGTACCCCTACATGTTCAAAGACGCCGTGCGCCATCTAGGCCGCATCTTCGTGGTGACAAGCCAAGGGACCTGTTTCATCCGGTTGCCATCGTACGGTACGGGAGATTACAAACGGAATGCATAAACCATCATTTGAATCCCTAACGGTACTCCATTATTTTGCAGGGACCAGTCATCCCGCGATGAAAATAAGATCGCCGATCCTGGATGTGCATTTGCATCCACGATTCGATCAAACCTGGAACCTCGTAGCTGACTTTGGCATATTGGGATCAACTATCTTAGCAATCGTTACCCATGGTACCAGTGATGTGCAACATGGTCACACAATCTACCACGATCGGACCGTCACCATCAACCCAAGTATTCCATTTTTTAACCCTCTCGCCTTCTCTTTCATTGTTGTACTAGTACTCTACTTACGTACTAATAGGAGTACTTTTTACCTTGGAGGAGACGTATAGCTAGCTAGGCCCTTGAAAACTTGAACCCACTAGCTGCCACCATTTTTGTTTTTCCATGTCTTACTATCTCATCCATGTAGCCAAGAGTGGCTATATATAATAAGTCGGTTATTTTACTTCCCCTATACCAGAGTAGTACTATTTGCTGCACAGTATTACTGACCGCCATATTTGAGAACAACATTATTATGCATGGACCTTGACTATGTACGTCACCATGTGTCCAGATCTGAGATGCCGCGTGTACCAGATGAACAGTGCCGAGTTCGACCCCCGTGATGCTACGTGGGTGCCGAGGAACACTCTTGGAGAGTACTCGCTTTTCATTAGGGATAGCTACCCCATTGTGAAGTGGATGCCACCTTCCGTGCACGACATGGAAGGCCTGCCGTTCATGAAGCATGGTTGTGTCTTCTGTGCGTATCATCGGATGAACGGCATGCTGGGACACGCTATCCCTGATTTATGCCGCTTCAGCTTGGATGAGTCTTCATCGTGTGGAACTGGACTAGAAAGCTGCGACAATGATTCCCGTTGACCACCGCTATGGATCATGCCATCCATGAAGAACACCTGGGACTAGAACCTGGGGGAGGACATGTAGCCCATCTATAACGTGTAAGTGGAGTACGGTAAATTGTGAACGGTCGCTGTGAATATATGTAGACTAGTCGTGCAAAATTTATCACATGAATTGGAGATGAACTTGTGTGGCACACTGGCATTTGTCCTTTAGAATTTATTACTAGTAAATGTGTTATGTGTACGTGCAACTTGTGTGGTTGTTGCACGGGCTCCAACATGCTCTTTGAGAAAAAAAAGGTGGCACAGCTTTGGATATATGTGATGTGGCGGCATCATACAGTAGCATCGTTCGCTATAGTTGTAGTACACTCCTACTAGGACGACAACTCCTATAAAACCTTGCGCTTGGCTCTTTGACTCTTCGGGAGGTTCAACAGTTCGTACTCCTGTGAACCTTGCACTTGGCTCTTCGCCTCTTCGGAAGGTCCAACAATGATGATACTACAGTAAAATATACTTCTGGCAATCTGACACCGATTGAACTGCTACATGTCCACAACGAGGGCGAGGGAGAGGGAGAGGGAGAGGGCGCTGTACTCAAAACCCTCTCCTCGTCCTGTGAACCACCACGCGCGTGGGCGAGGGAGAGGCGTAGGAAGCAAGCTTCTCCTCGTTCCGCGAGTTGACGGGACACATCAAAGCAGTACTAGTACTAGTCCATACTATGTCCTTTCTGGTTAATATGGCTTAATTTGAAATGAGAAAAATACACTGGCGATCAACGTATGTAACAATACACTCTTTACAGTCACTATATATAGTTTTGCGGTGATTATACGATCACTAGCTCATCGTAGAGCACCGTATTGCACCCTACTGACTGGCCACATAGTCGACATGGCACTTTGTTGACTGGTTAAATTGTCACCTGGTTTATGGGTCCCACCTATCAGTTGGCAGAGCAAAGAAACCAGTTAAACAAAACTTTACGCAGGCACGATAGGAGTCCAACCCTTGCGCGCGAACCACCCTGGCTGTGTATGGGAGTGCATGCACGTGTACTCCCTCGGTCTTCCAACAAAGAGTGTACATTGGCTAAAAAACAAAGAGTGTAGTACATCTACACTTCCAATGCATTTATCCTTTAATCTACATCAATATTGATTGACAAATGCACCAACTTGTGCTCTAGGTATAGGCTACATGTCTATCCTTAATTACAACATGCAACGACCTTCACTTAATATTCTTCTCTCAATGGTCGCATGCACACATAAGTCTGCTACTTTTGGGCGTTAATTATGCCCTAGTCAATGTGTAAATCTCTAAATGTACAGTCTTTCACAGACGTAGGGAGTAGGTTGAGCACTTGAGCGTGAGTGTGTGTGTTGCGTCGTGTGCTGTGTGCCGCATGGGTGCGTGAGTGTTGCGTGCGTCCATGTGTATGTGTGAGTGTTGCATGTTGCATGCATGCATGCATGGGGCTAACTCCCTCCCATTGACATGTTCATATTTCAAGCTTCCTTTGTTCCCTCCATATGGTCATACTCCCTCTGTTCCCAAATACGAAATAAATCCTCCCTCTGTTCCCAAATACGGACTATTTGTCTTTCTAGAGATATCAACAAGTGACTACCTACGGAGCAAAATGAATGAAGTGAGCGTAGAGGCATAGGGATAATGTAGAAAGGAAGTCTTCGCGATCCATTATTCCCCATCTCGGTCAGAGAGAACTATTCAACTAGTCTTCACAGTGAAGTGATAATACATGCTGCAGCAGATGGGACACTTAATTAATAAGCTGAACCAGCGTGTTGGTGTTACTAAATCAGCCTTACCCAGTACTGCCATCATGTTTGCCAGTACAGCACGCTTCTGTCCTCCATTAACTGACATATGGGCCCTCTTGTGGTAGACACATATGTCATCGGTGTAACTATTTACAGTCAGAAGGACGGTATATCCTGGTAGTAGTAGTAGAATTGAGATTTAATGCACTTTATTCCCTGTATTCCACTCTTCTTCTTCCTCCTCTCTTCCCCATAGTCGGCCGCACACCATTCCCCCCCCCCCCCCCCGCTCACTGCTCGCCCGCCTGCGCTATCTTCCTTGGTAGCTCGTGTGTCCCATATCCCCCCGCTCACTGCTCGGCACACAAGGAGAAGCTTCTTCGCTCGCCTGCCCGAATCCACTTCCCCGCTGGCTCACGGGCACCAAAAACCCCAATGGCAGAACCGACTAACACGCAGAGCCGCGATTGGAATTCCCTCCCTGATGTTCCCTTGGAGCAGATTTGTAATCGTATGGACCTACTCAGCACCGTCCGTCTGGCCGCATGCTCGGTGTCTTTGTACCGTCTACTCATCTACAACCGGTTGGCTCTTTTCAAGACATCCTGCTTGCTGATGCCTGATCCTCGCAGGTGGCCCAGACACCGACTTGACGATCCTACGGAGGTTGCCGTGGTGCCCCTCGACATGCTACCACTCCCGTTCACCTGTCCTTCATGCGCGGCCACTACTGGGCAGGCATGAAGGCCAACTGGATCGTCCTCATCCACCAATCCGTTAGTCCGTGGCGTCTCGTGGATATCTACACCCAGCGAGAGAACACCCTTCCATCATTGGATACCGCCGCCATCAAGCCTCGCGGCCCGCCGGACACTCCTGCCTACTACGTGCGAGACGTGTCAAGCTTTTGGCTCGACCTCTGTTTGCTGAAAGTTGTAATCTGCGAAGTGCCCACACCATCAGAATACTACATGGATTACAAGCTCATTGCCTTGTTCAACATGGGATTAGTCTATCTGGAATCCGGTCGCGATACATGGTTATGGCTCATCGTCAATCCTGTTAAGGCAACATTTCTGTCTGATGCGATAGTGCACGATGGCATTGTTTATGCGGTCGATGCACAAATTGGCTGCCTATACTGGTGGAATCTATCGTCAAGTAATTATTTTATCTCATCTCATCTTTACCTTATGAATATGACTGCCTGTTCATTGTTACAAATTTAGAATAGATAGTATGTCTATAACAACATCATTGCTATATGTTCCTCTCATTTCCTAGATTTTTATGACCACACATGTTATTGTTATAATTGATATGAGAACAATTGTCATCTAATGATTGTTAGAATATATATTATGAGCATAACATCATGATTGCTATATGCTACTCTCATTTCCAAGATTTTTATAACAACACATGTTATTGCTTAGAGTTGATATAAGAACATTAGTAGTAAGTGCTATGGTAGAATATGAGTAGGCTCTGTCATGGCTGTTTTCCTCTCATTGTTACATGATGTTTGAACCATGACATATTGCTAGAATATGAAAGCCATTGCTTATTTTTTTAACTTGGAGTATGATTATGACAACGGCATTGCAATTCTCTGTCTACGATATGTGTCACTGTTATAATAATCTTAATCCACACATACTCTGAACATGATTGTTTATTTTTGTCCTTTTGGTCTCCAATTTGAATTTTTACAGCACATGCAAATGCGCTGGCCTTCATGATTCCAGGACCTGGAATCATACAAGTCGATGGGTGGTGGTTTATCGCTCATTCATCTGATGGCGGTCCTTTGATTCTCATTCGCACGTACCAAATTGACCAAACCATTACATCAAACCACATGCAGTACAATGCCTGGGGCGTTCGTGACATTGATGGCTATGGCTGCTTCGTGTTTGAGAAAGATCCCAGCTCCGTTGGGCCAGGCATATTCAACTGGAGGCGGGTTTACAGCCTCGGCAACCACTCCATGTTCCTCAGGCTCAATTATCCGATCATCCAACCAATCATCGATCATATCACCGGCGATGATTATCATGCTATGCAACTTCCATTCGCCAAGGGGGCGTGTTTACACATCACACCATGGGTTTCATGAATCGCCATATCTAGAGATTTGTCGACACAGCTTGTTGCCAGATAATCTTCAGTGTGTGAAAGTCATCAAGCTTCCATGCGATGGATGGCTTTTGCAAACCCGACATGCGGTGATGTGGTTCATGCCAACAACAAATATGCACAACTTGATTCGTACTGATATCTAGACTGAGCCATGTATTTTGCTGCTGTAGCACGACCCTCTTTTGTTGGATATTATGTACTGTTGTTAGTTTGAAGCACTCCTTTGGTTTGAAGGATAGATACCTTTCTGGGATCAAGTACATCCTAACTCACCTACGTAGGATGTACTAATAATGATGATGGAGATGATGTGCAGTATATATATATATATCAATTAGGCATCAAGTGTGTACTTCTTAGATAAACCTATGGTTAAAATGTGACACTAAATACGACTAGTAAGTAGTACAGTAGCAGTACTAGTAGACGTCGGCCAAATTATTCACCATGTCCACACATTGAATTGACGTGACAACACACTGCGCGTGAGGTGACACAAGAATCCCGGCGGTGTGTTCGGGTATTCTGGACTTCAGATTTGGAGTACCACTTATCTGTCGAAATCTTTCATCATTCACTTAAAATAGTCGATTGATCATACATTGAGTACCATATAACTGGAATTAACCGATGCAAGTCGAAGAAGGATTGGACGGTGCTGCCGGCTGGCGTCAAGTTCGATCCCACGGATCAGGAGCTGATCGAGCACCTTGAGGCCAAAGTGAGTGCTGATAGCGCGAGAACTCACCCTCTCATCGATTTGTTCATACCAACCATCGACAGCGAGAACGACATATGCTACACCCATCTTGAGAAAGTTCCAGGTAAGACACCGATCGGCCGTCTACTTGCACAAACATATTCCTTTGTTTATAGCTCTATTTATCTTTTTAGACGCAGACCTGGTGAAGCAATTACAATTTGACAATTAATAAAAAGTGAAACAAGTGACTGCAATATGCCAAAGATGTTATGAAAATGCCAACTACGTACACTAAAACCTATATTCGACAATACTACAGGTATCACACTGAGTGGCCTAAGCAAGCATTTCTTCCAGCGCAGTTCCAGGGCGTTTAAAAGGGGCACGTCGACGTGTCGCAAGATACATTCGGAGTGTGGAATGCACGCGATGTGGCGCAACACCGGCAATACCTTGCCGGTGATGGTCAACGGCCGGCAGACGGGCAGCAAAAAGGTTCTGGTGATGCACGCCAACAAGAACTTCGACCAGTAGAGGACCTACTGGGTGATGCACCAGTACCACCTCGGGGACCTGGAGCAAGAGAAGGAGCGGGAGCGGGTCCTCTGCAAGATTTTCTACCAGATGAACACTAGGGGCAGGAGTAAAAAGATTATAAGTTAGTTTGGTATTGGTACTTGTACTACCTTGTCTTCCGCAAGTTGGTATTGTTGTTAACGATTTTTCGGTATGAACATGGCATTTTCTTCCAACCATCATGCCGAAGTTCGACGTGGATATAAAGCTGAATCATTTGTTTGGAAACGAATTTTCAGGCACCTGATTTTTATTTGATGGGTAGCATAAGCACCTGCCGTTCGAATTAAAAGTTCTCCAAATTTTTTGAAACAAGTGCATGCACTTATTATCACGATGAAAAAACAATATCCCTGCTGCATCCCAGTTATCAGTCTGTACTTGCAGAATTCTCTCGTTTATTGAGCACATATATTGTTTTTTCAGGTCGACCAAGTTTCAACTGGGCTGTTGTAACATCCCAAAATTCTAAATCTTGGAATGTTATATTAAATAAATAGTTTTGATTGTTTGTTTGATTGTTGTGTGAATGATTGGGTGAAATTGAGTGCAATTTGAAACTTTTTGAAAGTTGAATGAGAGGGAATAAAAGGAGTTTCCCAAAAGTGTTTCCATCTGAAATGATTTGAAACCTCATGCAAACTTCATGCCACTCAAGGACTTTCAAGAGAGGAGATGAAATGACTTCTCCAAAGTTTAAATGAAAGAGAGTGGGGAGTTAAACCACTTTAGAAATTCCATTTGGAATCCTTCCCATTTGAATAGTTTCAAATTCCTCTGACCCATTGCAAAATAAAGAGAGGAGCAATATGACACTCCATACCAGGGGCAAATTTGAAATATATTTGAATGAGGAAAAACAGAAAATATTTGGAAGTGGTTTGAATTTCAACTTCAAAACCATTTAGGAGTTACTTGACTTTTAGTCAAATAATTTTTCTCCAAATAAATAAATAAATCGAAATAAGGGTAAAATGATTCCTAACAATAGAAAAATGGATTTGAAATCATTTTGGTATTTTCAAATAATTTTATTTGCATTTTAGTGCCACAGTAGCACTGTTTGCTTTATGTAAATTTTTGTGGAATTTATTTGCCACTTAAATTATGTTCATGTTTTAGAAAATCTTTTTCTGAAATTATATATATATATATATAATATGCCTATATGTTTTGTTTTATATATACTGTGTTTATTTGTTTTTTCTCGCTGTTAAGAAACAAATCCGCCAGGCCAGGCCAGGCGTGCGGGCCGGCCCAGCCCAAGCTAGCGCTAGGGCTAGGGCACACACGCACGGGAGGAACTCCCAGAGCGCCGCCACCACCTCTCTCGCTCGCCTCTCTCCCTCATTTTTTCTTTCTTTCTTTCCCTGGCGTCTGGACCCCACCTTTCTTTTTCTTCTTCTCCACAAAGAACACAACCCCACGCGTTCACGCTCCGGACGCCGCCGCCGCGCCCGATCTTCATGGGAACCCTACCCCGAGTCCACCCCTTCCCCAAGCCTCATGTCCTATAAATACCCGAGGCCGTCCTCTCCCGTTTCCCTTTGAAAACCCACGCCCGAGACCACCTCTAGACAACGCCCTCGTTGTTCCAATCTAGGTCGACCAAGCAGAGTTCATCGCGTGACTCCGACTGACGGTGAGCTTTCCGAGACCCCTCCTTCCATACTCTACTTTCCCTCGAGATTGTGCATCTATTTGACATAACCACGCTGCCCAGGGAACACCGGAACCTCGTCCTCAATGTCGTCCGCCGTTGCCGGAGCTCTCGGTTCACAGGAGCTTCTCGGGTCGCCCCGCTCGCCTGGACATCCCCAACCTGCACCTTCAACACAAAATCGGACCCCTCGGAATTCCCATCCACTGGACATCACCGTCTCCGCCGCCGGTCACCGGAGCCGTCACCCCCGACGACATCCAATTCCCTGCCTACACGACCTCCTCTCTGTAAGCAACGAGCGCCTCTCTCCATTTGTTTCTTTCTTTTGAAACGTTAAGTGCAAAAAAATATTAGATCGGTTTTAGTAGATCGGTTCTACTAGTCGGTTTACGCGGTTTAGATCAAGCCAGTTCGTTGGTTTCTTTTCATTAAACGCGCGTGCACGTTTTGTTAACTTTCGGCAAGCGCTGTTTAGATACGGATCGCCCACCTCATAGGCCCAATAGCGCCCGTTTGTTTTTTTTTCTGTATTTTCGTTTCTGTTTTTAAAACAGAAAAGTTTCAGTTTCGTAAATTCTATATCTCTTAGGTTATTTGGAGGTTTTTATTGATTCTTTTTGCTCTAGTCCGCAAATTTCTTAATGTTTCTGTATAAAATAATATCGGCCATGTTTGTAGTTTTAAAAATTGTTTTATATGGGTTTTACTCAGATTAGTATTTATGCTATATTATGAACTAGAATTAATATTTTTAGGTGATTCGTTTTGCCACTGCTTTGTTTCCACCTTGCCTAGCAGTAGGATTAATTTGGGTATTTATATATTTTATTAAAATTAGTTTTTCATGAAAACAACAGTCCGCTAGTTATTTTTTAACTTGCTGTTGTTTTCTGTTGTGTTAATTATTTTAAAATCTACTTTCACCTCGGTTATATTTTATTTCAGATTTGTTTCTGTAGTATTAGAGGTTGTACTTTTATTTACAGAAAAGTAAAATGTTTTATTTCCTTTTCTTACTTGTTTTGTTTTAAGTATAATTAGATTTTTAATTTAGCTTTTTATGTGTTTCCTTTTGCTAGTAAAACTTTATGAAAAATAATTTATGTTAACTTAGTTGATTTAAATTTTATTTTCTGTTAAAATTATTAGTTTAGTATTTTCTTTGTTAAGTTTTTCTTAGGAAAACTATTTTTGTAAATAAGGCAAAAGGTTTTCCTAGTTGGTTCTTTATAGTTTTCCCCTATTAGTTCTTTCGATGTGTTATTTGTTTTGTATTGGGTTTTCTTATTGAGTTTTTTTTATTGTTAGATTTGCTTGCTAGATTGCTTGCTTATGTGAATGTCATGTTTGTTATTATAGATTTCATCGGAGAGTTGCGTATAGTCCTATCAAGTTATTTTCGAGAGCGTTGTTATCTTCATCAACTTACCAGGCAAGTTCACTTAGACCATGTTTTTCATACCTATGTTTTATTTGCATGTAGTAGCACCCTTTCAACAATCCCTCCAGTAGTGTTATTGAATCTTGTAGTTGAGTAGAATGCATGAGGTAGGAACCCATCTCCCTGTTACCAAGCCCGGGACGTTATTTACTTTAATGCTACGCTATAGTAGACGGGGTTGGTATGAGTGCTTGGGAGTGGTGTGAGAATGGAGGACTCTACGTCAATGACGACAACTTCATGATGGCATCGGCAAGGACTGCATCTTCATGACCTCAATATTACGAGACTCGAGACAGGAATTCAATACACACTACTGGGTGAAGGACGGTTGACGGGCACCCTGGAGAAACCAGTGGTTGGCCGGGATGCATGGAGAAGCGCCATGACATCTTGCGGAAAGCTTCACCCAGACTCAAAGAGACGGAAGAATACTTCCTGCCCGGAAGCTTACCTGTGCAACCGCAAGTCACTATGGGCTCTGGCTTGGTTGACCTTAGTTGTGACTCTGGCTGGGACGGTGCTAGTAGATGTAGAACTACGGTAGGATTGGATGAGCACCGGATAGTGGTCAGAGGAACTCTTCGGAAGAGCATGTTTTGGTCATCTTGTTCTCAAACACCCTGAAGTGCGAGAATATAAAGAGAGGGATCGAATCTTGTGGGTAAAGTGTACAAACCTCTGCAGAGGGTTAAAACCTAATCGATTAGTTGTGTCCCCGGTTACGGACAACTTGAACCTCTAGACTTGGATCTATCTCGGAACTCTCAACACCGGACTCATAATTTAATTGTGGGCAACTTAAGATGATTTGGGTGATGAGACATCGGTTGGCGGAACCATGTCATGATAGAAAACTCCATAGTACAGACTCCGGATAATTCCTTTGTTGTAGGGAAAATAAAACCAACATTTACGCAAACAAAACTCAGACCCAGAGCCACAAAGCCATATTGCATATAGAATAGTTTTATCAACCTGCTTTCTCTTATTGTGATCTTGCCGGTACATTCAATGTACTAACCTACACGGCCGCAACGTATCATGTTGCATGATTTTTTTTCTTCGACGAGTAAGAGTTACGTCATAGGGTTACGGTCTACACTCAATCTGCCGATGGCGTTGATGGGACTCCACACCCGTTTGTTTGTTTCTGCTATTACTGCTGAGGTATATATTAGTTTTACGTTATGTTTACATGTGATTGCACTTTGATATATACATTGATGTACTGTGTGTGCCAGCATACTGATCCAGGGATGGCACAGATACACAGAGGCTTGACCGTCTGAGGTCGGGTCGCTACAGATATGGTATCAGAGCACATGTTGACTATAGGACATGACCCTAGAAACTGGAAAGCTCCTAGGATAGGAAATCTCTAAAACTTTATTTTCAAAAGAATCCATTACTTCTCATCTTTTCTGATTTTATCAAATATCCTCTCTTACCTCAAATAGTTAGAATATACCCATTTCCCTTTTGACCACATGGAGGATCAACCGAAGCCGCTCCAAGAAGGACAAGATATCAGACAACCGATGACCATTTCAGAGTAAATAGGATTTGACCAGAGTTGAAGCTACACTAGTTGAAGACTCCGACGACTTGAAGAATCAGAAGAATTATTTGACCGTTAGAGGACCAAACCCCTGTTATACACTTACGTTAGATGCGACATTTGTGAGCTATCATTTGTTTGATGTTTTTCCGATAGCCACAAAATAAAACTCGTTTCTTCAAAACTATTGTTTGTATTGTGTGTATCCCTCCCCACTTCTCTCTCATCTCACCCTAAAATCCTTGGACCGAATAAATGATGAATAAAGTTGGACTGGTATTCTCTAGACTGAAAACCCAGCTGGAGGCAGAGCTATGGATTCAGAACATGGAGTATCACTTCGGGAGCAATTTGGTTTCAAGGAAGAATGAAGTATCATACGCCCTTCGGTACTTTGAAGGAAGTGCTGCAACATGGTGGCAGATGCATGAAGCTATACATGGATGGAATGGAGCAATGACTTGGGAAGAATTCAAGAAGACTCTGACAAGATCTCGTCTTATCCGGAAGCACCATGATACCCCACGAAATAAACCTTGTGCCTGCAAGATTTTCGGAGAAATAGGACACACCCAGGAGGAACACAAGGATGGATGCCCTCATTGTGAGGAGAAACACCCAGCTGAGGAATGCCCAACTAGTCAGGTGACTTGTTTCTTGTGTGAAGGAACCACCCACTACCCAGCTCAGTGTCACATTTACCCCACGGTGCAACAAACTATTCAGAAGCAGGAAGAAGGAATAAAAGAAGCCCTCCGAGAAGTTATGAAAGAACATGTGATTAAGGAAAGTGTTGAAGACCCTGATGGAGAAAGCGTCAATAGATTTTACTCCAATGCCTGTTATTCATGTGGAGAAGAAGGACATTTTTCACAGTATTGCACCAAGGAAAGAAAAGAGTATCTGGGATACTTCCCGACAGAAGCAGTGGAGTTTGATCCACAGGGAATAGAACGTTTGATCAGAACGAAGAAAACCAGGAAGAGAAAACAAAGACACCCTCAGAACAACCCAATTTCTGCAAAGAGGGACAAGAGTCATATTACCTGTTTTGAATGTAAGGACGTCGGGCATTATGCCAATGATTGTCTCAAAAGGAAGCAAGGAACTCAAGGAGCAGGCACCATCACCAGGAAGCCTCGAGACATGCCGGAAGTTATTTGTTTTCGTTGCAAGGAAGCAGGACATTTTGCTAGGGATTGTTCAAATCATGAGAAATCTGGAGCTGATTAGTGGAGATGTTGTTATCAGTAAGGGTACTATGGAAAACACTTTTCATTAGAATGCGGGGTTGAGTTATGTAATAGATTACTCAGAGATTGTAATAATTTATGACTCAATAAAGTTGATATGTCATATGCTGAAAGGCTTTAAGGAGTTGTTATGTTTTATCTTGGAAATTAATATTCTGGGTGAACATGGAAGAAAATGAGTTGTGATGCATAAACTGGATGTTGGAAATTGAGTTTGAAGTTTTGTTTGGATGATATGAATGTGTACCCAAGGAGATATGTACCTTATTTTGAGCACCATTTTTGTTTTACAACTGCAGGTGACGACCGTTAGTGAGTCTTTCCTTAAGGGCCCGGAAACGATCATGACCCTGACAAGTGATCATGATTACCCGAAGATCCTGAAGGACATGATGAAGCATATTCACCTTGAAGGAGATGCAGTCTACAAAGGCTACCCCTCCATGCAAAAGGGAGTGGAACTTTGGTATGTGGAGGTACACCTCCACCGTATGAAAGGAGTTTTCCCAACGACGATGGGGCAGTACTTTTTCATCTCACGTGTACCACAAGCAACTTTCTTCGATGCTGTTCGTGAAGCAGCCATGGAAGCAATACGCCAGATCAGAGAAATACTTGAAGCAAGACTCCGTTATACTCAGGAATACCTAAGAGAAGTGCATGCAGAGATGATGGAGATGAAGCTCAAGGCCACCATGATGAAATAGAAGATTGAATATTTCAAGGCGCATGTCGCACAATTCCAGTGGGACTGAAGAGTCCTCAAGGAGGAAAAATTAATAAAGTTGGAAGTAATGCCTGACCATACAAAACCATGTGGGTGGCAGCATTTGTAATAAAGTACTTTTTGGAATTTGGATTTATGAAAAATGGTTAAGGATGTAATAAAAGATTTGATATGAAAATAATATGATTTATGGATAAACTAGTGCATTTCATTTTAGGTGTGGTAGTACTCCGTAAAGCCACATGATCAATGAAGAAATAAATGTGTTATTCATGATGGTCCATAGAAGGGAGTTGGACCAAATAAGTTGGAGTTTTGTATGATCGTCACCACAAGGGTATGAAGGAAGAAGTACTATTGGATTTAAAGGAGATGTAATGTTGGAATACGGAATGATAATCCTTGAAAGGATGAGTTAAATTTGTACAAGAGTTGAAGTGGGCCATAACCCACAGGCCCATGAGTTAATAAGAAGCAAGCACACTCTTGCTGAAGGTAGATATTTTGGAAGAAAACTCTGAGTTAATCAGCTGACATTTTTAGGAGGATACGAAAACCCGAGAGTTGTGAAGAAACGTTAGATGTCTTGTTCATCTTGCAGAAACAATGGATTTATTCTAACTCAGTTCGTCGACAAGAGAAATTCTGCAATGCTTGTGAGTATGCCCAAGTGTGAGAATACGTGATTCGATGTCTGCATATGTAGTAATGGTTCAAGTACGGGATGGATTGGCCCCCATACCGGAGACTTCTATCATGAACTATCATATGTTGATGGAAAATCAGAGAGCCTTGAAAACCTTAGAAGGGTGTTGACATGTCAAGCCATAAAACCATAGAATGGTAGGACGATGGAACCCTTTACAGGCAACCGATGCCAATCGTAGGATATACGGTGAGATTCAACCCCGGCCATTTTTCCTGCAGGAGAAGCCATAGCTTGTTGACCGCCAGGAGGTTCCGATAGTTTCTTAGTATTGACAACACACTTGTCAGATATGAAGACCCACTCTTCGGAAGAACCTCACCAAGATTGAGAGGACACAAGATTTTGAGAAAAGGTCATGCCCCGACCGGGAGAGCACCAGTGAAAGAGTTATTTCGGAGAATATGAGAAGACTGACACCGTCAACCGAAAAGATGGAGTACATGAATTTTGTCAGAACTATAGCATTGCTTTCAAGTGTGGTAGCACCCCAGACCTCTCTGGTCGATGGATTTCCTGGAAGACTTCCAACCCCTAACCTTTTCTTTCTAGCCTCTTCGAATCTCGAGGACGAGATTCATTTTAAGTGTGGTAGGTTTGTAACATCCCAAAATTCTAAATCTTGGAATGTTATATTAAATAAATAGTTTGGATTGTTTGTTTGATTGTTGTGTGAATGATTGGGTGAAATTGAGTGCAATTTGAAACTTTTTGAAAGTTGAATGAGAGGGAATAAAAGGACTTTCCCAAAAGTGTTTCCATCTGAAATGATTTGAAACCTCATGCAAACTTCATGCCACTCAAGGACTTTCAAGAGAGGAGATGAAATGACTTCTCCAAAGTTTAAATGAACGAGAGTGGGGAGTTAAACCACTTTAGAAATTCCATTTGGAATCCTTCCCATTTGAATAGTTTCAAATTCCTCTGACCCATTGCAAAATAAAGAGAGGAGTAATATGACACTCCAAACCAGGGGAAAATTTGAAATATATTTGACTGAGGAAAAACAGAAAATACTTAGGAGTTACTTGACTTTTAGTCAAATTATTTTTCTCCAAAAAATAAATAAATCAAAATAAGGGTAAAATGATTCCCTACAATAGAAAAATGGAGAAAAATGGATTTGAAATCATTTTGGTATTTTCAAATAATTTTATTTGCATTTTAGTGCAACAGTAGAACTGTTTGCTTTATGTAAATTTTTGTGGAATTTATTTGCCATTTAAAATATGTTCATGTCTTAGAAAATATTTTTCTGAAACTTTTTATATGTAATATGCCTATATGTTCTATTATATATATTGCGTTTATTTGTTTTTTTCTCGCTATTAGAAAAAACAAATCCGCCAGGCCAGGCCAGGCGCGCGGGCTGGCCCAGCCCAAGCTAGCGCTAGGGCTAGCGCACACACGCATGGGAGGAACTCCCAGAGCGCCGCCACCACCTCTCTCGCTCGCCTCTCTCCCTCATTTTTTTCTTTCTTTCTTTCCCTGGCATCTGTACCCCACCTCTCTTTTCTTCTTCTCCACGAAGAACACAACCCCACGCGTTCACGCTCCGGACGCCGCCGCCGCGCCCGATCTTCATGGGATCCTTACTCCGAGTCCACCCCTTCCCCAAGCCTCATGTCCTATAAATACCCGAGGTCGTCCTCCCGTTTACCTTTGAAAACCCATGCCCAAGACCACCTCTAGACGACGCTCTCGTTGTTCCAATCTAGGTCGGCCAAGCAGAGTTCATCGCTCGACTCCGACCGATGGTGAGCTTTCTGAGACCTGTCCTTCCATACTCTACTTTCCCTCGAGATTGTGCATCTATTTGACATAACCACGCCGCCCAGGGAACACCGGGACCTCGTCCCCAACATCGTCCACTGTCGCTGGAGCTCTCGGTTCACAGGAGCTTCTCGAGTCGCCCCGCTCGCCTGGACATCCCCAACCTCCACCTTCAACACAAAATTGGACCCCCTCGGAGTTCCCCATCCACTGGACATCGCCGTCTCCGCCGCCTGTCACCGGAGCCGTCGCCCCCGACGACATCCACGTCCCTGCCTAAATGAGCTCCTCCCTGTAAGCAACGAGCGCCTCCCTCCATTTGTATCTTTTTTTTGAAACGTTAAGTGCAAAAAATATTAGATCGGTTTTAGTAGATCGGTTCTATTAGTCGGTTTACGCGGTTTAGATCAAACCAGTTCGTCGGTTTCTTTTCATTAAATGTGCGTGCATGTTTTGTTAACTTTCGGCCAAGCGCTGTTTAGATACGGATCGCCCACCTCATAGGCCCAATAGCGCATGTTTGTTTTTTTCTGTATTTTCGTTTCTGTTTTTAAAACAAAAAAGTTTCAGTTTCGTAAATTCTATATCTCTTAGGTTATTTGGAGTTTTTGATTTTGGCCATGTTTGTAGTTTTAGAAATTGTTTTATATGGGTTTTAGTCAGATTAGTATTTCTGCTATATTATGAGCTAGAATTAATATTTTTAGGCGATTCTTTTTGCCACTTCTTTATTTTCACCTTGCCTAGCAGTAGGACTAATTTGGGCATTTATATATCTTATTAAAATTAGTTTTTCACGAAAACAACACCGCGCTAGTTATTTTTTAACTTGCTGTTGTTTTCTGTTGTGTTAATTATTTTAAAATCTATTTTCACCTCGGTTATATTTTATTTCAGATTTGTTTCTATAGTATTAGAGGGTGTACTTTTATGTACAGAAAAATAAAATGTTTTATTTCTTTTTCTTACATGTTTTGTTTTAAGTATAATTAGAGTTTTAATTTAGCTTTTTATGTGTTTCCTTTTGCTAGTAAAACTTTATGAAAAATAATTTATGTTAACTTAGTTGATTTAAATTTTATTTTCTGTTAAAATTATTAGTTTAGTACTTTATTTGTTAAGTTTTGCTTAGGACAACTATTTTTGTAAATAAGGCAAAAGGTTTTCCTAATAGGTTCTTTATAGTTTTCCCCTATTAGTTCTTTCGATGTGTTATTTGTTTTGTATTGGGTTTTCTTATTGAGTTTTGTTGTTGTTAGATTTGCTTGCTAGATTGCTTGCTTATGTGAATGTCATGTTTGTTATTATAGATTTCATCAGAGAGTTGTGTATAGTCCTATCAAGTTATTTTCGAGAGCGTTGTTATCTTCATAAACTTACCAGGCAAGTTCACGTTGACCATGTTTTTCATACCTATGTTTTATTTGCATGTAGTAGCACCCTTTCAACAATCCCTCCAGTAGTGTTATTGAATCTTGTAATTGAGTAGAATGCATGGGGTAGGAACCCATCTCCCTGTTACCAAGCTCGGGACATTATTTACATTAATGCTACGCTATAGTAGACGGGGTTGGTATGAGTGCTTGGGAGTGGTGTGAGAATGGAGGACTCTACGTCAATGACGACAACTTCATGATGGCATCGGCAAGGACAGCATCTTCATGACCTCAATATTACGAGACTCGAGACATGAATTCAAAACACACTACTGGGTGAAGGACGGTTGACGGGCACCCTGAAGAAACCAGTGGTTGGCCGGGATGCATGGAGAAGCGCCATGACATCTTGCGGAAAGCTTCACCCAGACTCAAAGAGATGGAAGAATACTTCATGCCCGGAAGCTTACTTGTGCAACCGCAAGTCACTATGGGCTTTGGCTTGGTTGACCTTAGTTGTGACTCTGGCTGGGACGGTGCTAGCAGATGTAGAACTACGGTAGGATTGGATGAGCACCGGACAGTGGTCAGAGGAACTCTTCGGAAGACCATGTTTCAGTCATCTTGTTCTCGAACACCCTGAAGTGCGAGAATATAAAGAGAGGGATCAAATCTTGCGGGTAAAGTGTACAAACCTCTGCAGAGGGTTAAAATCTAATCGATTAGCCGTGTCCCCGGTTACAGACAACTTGAGCCTCTGGACATGGATCTATCTCGGAACTCTCAACACCGGACTTATAATTTAATTGTGGGCAACTTAATATGATTTGGGTGATGAGACATCGGTTGGCGGAACCATGTCATGATAGAAAACTCCATAGTACAGACTCCGAATAATTCCTTTGTTGTAGGGAAAATAAAACCAGCATTTACGCAAACAAAACTCAGACCCAGAGCCACAAAGCCATATTGCATATAGAATAGTTTTATCAGTCTGCTTTCTCTTATTGTGATCTTGCCGGTACATTAAATGTACTGACCTACACGGCTGCAACGTATCATGTTGCATGATTTTTTTCTTCGACGAGTAAGAGTTACGTCATAGGGTTACGGTCTACACTCAACCTACCGATGGCGTTGATGGGACTCCACACCCGTTTGTTTGATTCCGCTATTACTGCTGAGGTATATACTAGTTTTACATTATGTTTACATGTGATTGCACTTTGATATATACATTGTTGTACTGTGTGTGCCAGCATATTGATCCAGGGATGGCACAGATACACAGAGGCTTGACCGTCTGAGGTCGGGTCGCTACAGCTGTAGACTGTCCAGGCTTGGTTTTATTTTTAACAGGTCCAGCCCATGACGACAACGGGGCACAAAGATCCAGCAGGTATCTACTGGCCTCTGGCCCGCCAGCGTTAGTTATATTTTGTCTTACAACATCCGCGCGCAGTTTTTTTACTGAATCAAAAACACAGCCCAGTTCTATTTTCCTCTCGAAACGCATGTCCTACATCCATTTTCTAATCTCTACCTATAGTTTTACTAGTTCATATACACGTAACATTATACTGAAAATACATAAAATTCCCTTTTCATATTTACATCCTTATTTTTGTTGTTGTTTTCCCTCCTAGCGCTGATTTTTTTACCACTGGTTTTCCCTTAAACCAATGTAACACCCACAATTTGGCTATATCTCCCACGTGTCGGGGCACGACTTAGAGGCATAGCCGCATGGTAGGCTTGTCGCAAGAGGGGTAATCTTTACACATCCCATGTACTGAATAAGAAAGGGATAAAGAGTTGGCTTACAATCGCCACTTCACACAAATACAAGTTAATCATACATCATTCAGAGTATAAAGAAAGGTCCGATTATGAAACCAAAATAAAGGAAGACAACCTCAAAAGCTAGATCCCCAATCGTCCCAACTTAGGCCATCACAAGCTCTCACAGTCAACGAAGGATATTCCTTCTCCCAGGAAGACCCGATCAGACTCGGAATCCCGGTAACAAGACATTTCGACAATGGTAAAACAAGACCAGCAAAGCTGCCCGATGTGCCGACAAATCCCGATAGGAGTCGCATGTATCTTGTTCTCAGGGCACACCGGATGGGCAAGACGTCGGGTTGGCATAGGCCCTAGTTGCCCAGGGGGCGCCGGACATCGCCCAATTCGGACCAACACTCGGAGGAGCACTGGCCCGGAGGTTAAAATAAAGATGACCCTTGAGTCTGCAGAACCCAAGGGAAAAACGCTTAGGTGGCAAATGTTAAAACCAAGGTTGGGCCTTGCTGAAGGAGTTTTATTCAAAGCGAACTGTCAAGGGGTTCCCATAACACCCAACCGCGTAAGGAACGCAAAATCAAGGAACATAACATCGGTATGACGGAAACTAGGGCGGCAAGAGTGGAACAAAATACCAGGCATAAGGCCGAGCCTTCCACCCTTTACCAAGTATATAGATGCATTAAATAATTAAATAAGAGATATTGTGATATCCCAACATATCCATGTTCCAACATGGAACTAGCTTCAACTTCACCTGCAACTAGCAATGCTATACGAGGGGCTGAGCAAAAGCGGTAACATAGCCAAACAACGGTTTGCTAGGATGGTTGAAAAAAGGTTAGAGGCTATCATGGCAATTTGGGAGGCTTGATAAAAAAAGTGGTAGGTAGCGCGACATATCGATAGAGCGAACAACTAGCAAGCAAATATATAAGTGATTTCGAGGGTATGGTCATCTTACCTGAAATCCCGCAAGGAAGAAGAACGAGCCCATGAAGAAGGCAAACAGACGTAGACGAACGGATCCTCACAACTCCGGAATGAAACCAAAGCTAACGAGCGAAGCAACCCGGAAAGAAGCAAGCAACATAGTAAACAACCATCACATAAACATGGCATGATGCATGTCCGGTTTAAATATGCATGGCATGAAAAAGTGCACAAACAAAACTACAAGTTAAGTGGAGCCCAATATGCAACGAGTTGCGTATTGACGGAACACCACATCAATTATTTAGTTCACTCCCCGTTAGGTACTCAACAATACTAAATGTTGGTTAACATGGCAAGAGGTGAAACATGAGTAAAATACACAGCTAGGCATTTTAAATGAGGCCGGAAACATCAAACAACAATTCCGGTAAAACCTCATGTGCATTAGCAATTTAATGCAACAACAATTTAAACATTTTAAAAGTTGTTATCATGATGCGGATGACATGTGCAAGTTTTATGCATTTTTTATGAAAAGTTGACATGAGCATATTATGAAGCATTTGTCGCCATGGCGGAACAAAATGGAGCCACTGCGGCGAAACGGGAATGGTGCCACGGTAACGAATCCGAAAATGATGCCACGGCAACATGTCGGTACCGGTAACTCGATTGAGATACCGATGCAAAAGAGAAGTGGATGTGCGAAACATGCAAGAGTGACGGGGAGTGATCCCGAATACCGGGTGTCCCATGTCGGTGGAAAGGAAACGAGGAACGTGCAAGGATCAATTCGAACACAGTGCAACCACGAGCATCTCATACAACACATCACAAGCATTCATTCTCGGATGGTCGTTCTCGACAGTTATACCTTCGAAGCATGCGTTTTGAAGCAGATCGGTTCGTAGAGGAAGTAGTCGTTCACGGGTCGTCGAGGGAAGTAGTGGTTCATATCGGTAGATGTTCGGGGTCACAACATGGAACTTGACGTCCACGGGGTCTTCAGCGATGGTCGTGGTACATGTTCTGTAGACGTTCGGGCGGCGGTAGTGGTACACATTTTGAAAGAGAAGTAGAGGTTCACGTTTCGTAGTCATTCGGAGTCGCCGATAGTTATACACAGTCATTGTTGGACTTGACAGATCCGAAGTCGATGGTAGTCGTACACGTTCGAAGATAGACTTGGTGTTTTGGTATGTAGTTGTTTGAGCGTCCGTGTGGTCTTGCCGGTGGGGTACTTGCCGCTTGCGGTCCAAATCTGAGGTCATAGGCGCGTAGTCGAATTTGACGAAAAACGGGTCTCGCCGAGGACTTGGCGCATTCATCAGGACTTGGTGGCACTTGACTCGGGCAGGGGCAGCGCTGGAGATGACAAGCTGCTGTGAGCAGGGGAAGTCAACGCGGGGCTGCAGCAAGACGACGAGGAGGTGGGTAGGCACGCTGGCCGAACTGCGGCTTGGAGGGGTGGCGTCGATGGCCCTCGGAGGGTGCACGTGGCACTGTGCTTTCTCTGACCATCGAGGCTACCGGTGGTGAATGACGAAGGGGTGTGGACGAGGCCAGGAGGCACAACAGCGGCCTGGACTCAGGCAGGAGGCCGAGACGTGGCAGAAGATGGCTGGACGACTCGAAGACGGAACCTCGCTGGTGGCCGGCCGATGGCGGAGGAGAAGGGGGCGCTGGGAGGAGGCTCGCATGAAGGGGCGAAGACCTGCAGGGTCCTGGTGCGGGCACCATGGCCGGAGGCGGGGAGGTACTTGGGTGGCAGGGGGAGCTCCGACGTCGGGCAGCCGCGAGCTCCTCTCGAGCGGATGGCGAAAGCTGGGGGAGGAAACCATGATGGAGGAGAAAGAGGGGTGTGGGCGCCACGGGAGGAGCCTGGAGGGCTGTGGGATCGAGCACGAGCTCTCGCTCCTCTCCCTAGCGATGCGAAGGAGGGGATCGAGCGGGGGAGATGGCTTCTGGCGGCGGTGAGGGAATGAGGGAGTATGGGATCAGGCTCTAGGGTTAGAGGGGAGAGAGAGATGGGCCTCGGGCTGGCTAGGTCAGGCCGCAGGTGGGCCTTAAGTAGGCTTCTTCTATGCACTGCTCCCCTCTCTCTTCATAATCTCCTTACAGAAAAAAGAAAAAAAGAGAGAGACCAAAAGAATCAAGAGAAGAGGCCATGGAGAAGAATACAATGGTGGGATATTTTTGTAAGGCTTTATGGAATATTTCCAACCCAACAAAAGTGGTTCCATCAAAATAGGCGAAGTTAAATCCAAAATTGTTTAACTTGCCTCAAACGAGTTGAATGTAGATTAGGATTTAGGAGTGGCCAAAAATGTTGAGAAGTTAGACAGGGCCTCGATAAATGGAGAAACAATTATCGGCAAGGTTTGGAGGTGAAACTTGAAGCAGAAGAGGCATGGAACTGAAATGCAAGTGTGTTATGGATAATTCCAAATTAATGGAATATTTCTTATAGCTCTCTAAATATCAAGAAGATATGTTATAAATAGAACTCACCATGTGAATTCCCTCGATTTAAATGGACCAAAAATCCATGCAATTTATTTAGTTGAGTTGCAAAGATTAATGACATGATGGCATGATGACATGATGCAATGCAAAAATGCAAAGATGAATGCAACGAACCAAACAAATCACACGACGAAACCCGGAAATCATGGAAGGAACCTGAAGCACCGGTCTTGGGGCATCACAACACTCCACCACTACGAGAGCATCTCGTACCGTGATCTAGGGATGGCACCGGAGAGAAACAGAAGAGGAAGAGATAAGACAAAATTGCTTCTTGACAAAACAGTGAAACCACGAACCACGCGAGGTTGAACAAATTGAAAGGAAGAATACAACAAAGATGAACAAAGTTGGAAACACTCCGTTAGAAAAGAGGAACAAAGAACATTATGGGAACCTTGTGGGGTTGAAAGACATAAGAAAAGGGTTACAATGGACAATAAGTACATGCAAGCACTCCAGTTGAAACGAGATGTACAAGGAATGATAAGGATCAATTACGACAACACTCCAGTTGAAAATGGAAGGTGAAGAATATGAGCTTGGCAAAATGAAAGCACTTGGATGAGAGTCCAGTTAGAATAGGAATGATAGACACAACACTCTAGTTGAAACAAGATAGAGAAGGAATACAAATGATATAATTTGGACAGCTCTCCGACTATAAATGGAAAGAATTGAACATGATCTTGACAAATAAGATGATGGGTCGAAGAGAGCAACATCACAATGCCTCTGGAACAAAAGTAAGAATGGAATCAAAAGAACGGAGGAGAAAACAACATCTTGTACCTCAAATGAGCTTGAAAAGCATCTTTAGGAGAAGGGTCGAACGGAGTTGTTGGAACACCAACAACGAAAAGAACAAGGTTGTAGTGGGCTTATGGAGAACATCTCAAAACTATGAGGTGAAATTCTGCCACTAACGGAAACAACAGATTGGATTGGTATCAACAAGGAGACGAGAAACTTATTTCACCGGGAGGATAAATAAAGAACTTAGGTCATTTATGAGCACCATAAATAGCAGCAATCCTTAGGGAAAGCCTCAGGTGAAATATAACCCAATATACTCCAATGAAGATATTGATGGATTGAAAAGATGTCTTGAGCGAAGAGAAAATTATGGATTTAGATATGCCACTCTTGAAAACTTGTGAATCATGAAACAGGAAGGTAAATTATCAACAATGACATAACACCACATCAAAAGATAAGGTAGAGAGAATTGCACTTTGAAATGCAAGATGAAGAAGGCTTGAACTACGCAAAACAAGACATGTGTTGAGCACCATGTTTATTTTTAGAGTATAGCTTGGTGGATCATAACTTTGAGAGAAAATCTTGAGGACAACTGGAGAATGAAAGGAATCCTTGACAAACCACCATGTAGAGCCTCCATGAAGAACTCCGGTAATAAAAGGATGATAAAAAGAAAGAGAAGTTGAAAACACAAGGTGAAGCCTTGCAATGATTTAGATGGATCTTCGTGATGATGAGAGCTTGGAACTCCGGGAAAATAAAAGATGAAACAATTGAAACCGAGAATTTATTCATCATGAACAAACACCAATGGAAGGAATTAATCACTTGGGTGAAAGAAGAATAAGAATTACATTATGCATATCCTTTATAAATTTAAATTTATGACAAGCAACGGATTTGGCATACTACTTATTCTCGTTGAAAAAAAAGATTGAATAGAGATATTGCTCAACTTGGGAAGGTCTTCAATGAACCACCGGTAGGATTGAAACAACGAATGAGTTGATATGATAACGAAGGAAGAGAAATCTTGAACAAACCACCATAAGAATTGAAAATGAAAATAGCAAAGGCACAATTCACCGGGAAGAATTGGAAAACAAAAGAATATACTTGAGAGAATTTAGATGCAAGTTAATAAAGAGATCCCGAGTTGATTAGAGAATACTTGAATGATGCACCGGTAAGATTTGGAGAACGAGAGCTGAAAGCTAGCATGAATAATTCTGAGATGATGGGCTCCGGAGAATCAAACTGAAAAGACTCTTGAATTGCTCCAGATGGGTGAAAAGAATTCTCACAATCGAAAATAATTATGAGAGGATGGCATCAAGCTTGAACCATGAATCTTCAAGAGAAAGCACAAGATTTAGAGCAAACACTTCTTCGGTCTTCAAATGCAGAGAATGACGACGAGAAAGACCACCATGAATTGTTGAGATACTCCGGGATGAAGACTAGAAAGGTTGAACCAATGATGAAGAATTTGAAAGACCTTGGCGAAAGACATTTGACTGATGACAAATCATTCTTATGTCAAACTTTAAAATGAATTTGAGAATAACTCCGGAAAAAATTAGAAGAGTTAGGTAAGATCCTCGGAAAAGACCTATGGGTTAGGGCCCACTCAAAAGATACACCGTTGAATGATTTAAAAGAGAGATTGTGCCGGTTGAATTAAATGACTTGAATGAGATAACATCCTCGAAATAGCTTGAAAGGATTACCAATAGAAATTTGACTCTTCTATGATATCTTTAGTTCTCTGGAACAATTGAATAGCAAGCGTGGAATGATTATGAGGTGCACCGGCATGGGAAAACATTTGGAACGAGAAAAAGGATATGATCAACAAAGATTGAATTGAATCCACCAGAGAAGAAAGAGAACGAAGAATGATGAACTATTAGAGCATCTTCAGGAGAACCACCGGGTAAGAACATTGATTGAAAAAAAATGAAGAGACTTCACATGAATAAAATGGATACTTGATTAAGATATATGAGTCCTTGAAGAAAAAGGGTGGGAGGGTGGGAAAACAAAGTCAACTTGGGATGGATGAAACAAATACCGTTGAGAAACTTAGAATTGATCTTGTGGATGTTGAAAATGATCTGATCCACCTGAAGAGAAGCACGCTGGTTGAGAAGAATTTGAGATGACAAACTTTATGACCGAAAGGATTAGCATTTACATCGAAATATGAGAACACCACTTCGGAAAGGTATGGAATCAAAACTTGACTTTGAAGCAACTCAAATACCGCAACTGAAAACAAAATAAAGGATTGACTTGCAGAATAAGCAAGAAACAAACATATGATAGATCCCATATCATATCATGTGCCTGTTGGAAAGATATCTTACGTGATACTTGAATTCCCAATTATAAACTCCCAAAACTTTCTGGTTATGCAATCAGGTGTTGGGGATACAAGGGAAGCATAATATCTCACCCAAACTAACAATACCTACATCCAGCTGTATCCATCCTTCAACACATAACCAAGAAACCTTCGGAAATCGTGTACCTCAACCATCGAAAAGCATCAGTTATACAAGTTATGGCAATACTCCCGAACCCCCGCCCCAGTACTGGGTGGCGTCGAGGTTATCTCACCAACAACTGCATAAAAGAGATTTTCGATGTCGGCGAAACTCAGGTATTCCAGAACTGCAATGATAAAATTGTGACGACAACACCTCGGAGCTCAACTCCCTGGGACACTGCCACAACCCTAAATGTTAGGAGGCACCAAGAACAATGTTCTTGTCACAAGACTATCGGAACAATTCCAAGATACCCGCGTGATCCTAAAAAAATTTGTGAAATTTCAGAAGAGAAGAGTCAAAACATCTACGTTAGGAGGCCTCACCAGAGCGATGAAGGGACTAAGGAGTAAAAAGAAACCTACTCTCCGATATATATAATCCTAAGACTCAAAACATTTTGTTCTAGACTCAACAACGCCAACGATTCGATCAAGCAGGGGGCTCCTCAGTCGGGGATGGCTCTGATACCAACTTGTAACACCCACAATGCGGCTATATCTCCCACGTGTCGGGGCATGACTTAGAGGCATAGCCAGATGGTAGGCTTGTCGCAAGAGGGGTAATCTTTACACATCCCATGTACTGAATAAGAAAGGGATAAAGAGTTGGCTTACAATCGCCACTTCACACAAATACAAGTTAAACATACATCATTCATAGTACAAACAAAGGTCCGACTATGGAACCAAAATAAAGGAAGACAACCCCAAATGCTAGATCCCCGATCGTCCCAACTGGGCTCCACTACTGATTAACGGGAAACAAAACAAAACAACGATCAAGATCTTCATCGAGCTCCCACTTGAGCTGGGTTGCATAATCTGCACTGGTATCATCGGCACCTGCAACTGTTTGGAAGTATTTGTGAGTCACGAGGACTCAGCAATCTCACACCCGCGAGATCAAGACTATTTAATCTTATGGGTAGGATAGGGTAATGAGGTGTAGCTGCAGCAAGCACTAAGCATATATGGTGACTAACATACACAAATAAGAGCGAGAAGAGAAGCAAAGCAACGGTCATGAAGCTAGAAGTGATCAAGAAGTGATCCTGAAACTACTTAAGTTCAAGCATCACACAAGACCGTGTTCACTTCCCGGTCCGCCGAAAAGAGACCATCACGGCTACACACGCGGTTGATTCGTTTTAATTAATTTAAGTGTCAAGTTCTCTACAACCGGTTATTAACAAATTCCCGTCTGCCACATAACCGTGGGCATGGCTTTCGAAAGTTTATACCCTGCAGGGGTGTCCCAAATTAGCCCATCAAAAGCTCTCACGGTCAACGAAGGATATTCCTTCTCCCAGGAAGACCCGATCAGACTCAGAATCCCGGTTACAGGACATTTCAACAATGGTAAAACAAGACCAGCAAAGCCGCCTGATGTGCCGACAAATCTCGATAGAAGTCGCATGTATCTTGTTCTCAGGGCACACCGGATGGGCAAGACGTTGGGTTGGTATAGACCCTGGTTGCCCAGGGGGCGCTGGACATTGTCCAGTTTGGACCAACACTCAGAGGAGCACTGGCCCGGAGGTTAAAATAAAGATGACCCTTGAGTCTGCAGAACCCAACGGAAAAAGGCTTAGGTGGAAAATGTTAAAACCAAGGTTGGGCCTTCTTGGAGGAGTTTTATTCAAAGCGAACTGTCAAGGGGTTCCCATAACACCCAACCGCATAAGGAACGCAAAATGAAGGAACATAACACTGGTATGACGGAAACTAGGGCGGCAAGATGGAACAAAACACAAGGCATAAGGGCGAGCCTTCCACCCTTTACCAAGTATATAGATGCATTAAATAATTAAATAAGAGATATTGTGATATCCCAACATATCCATGTTCCAACATGGAACTAGCTTCAACTTCAGCTGCAACTAGCAACGCTATAAGAGGGGCTGAGCAAAAGCGATAACATAGCCAAACAACGGTTTGCTAGGATGGTTGAAAAAAGGTTAGAGGCTATCATGGCAATTTGTGGGGATTGATAAACAAGTGGTAGGTAGCGTGACATAGCGATAGAGCGAACAACTAGCAAGCAAAGATAGAAGTGATTTTGAGGGTATGGTCATCTTGCTTGAAATCCCGCAAGGAAGAAGAACGAGTCCATGAAGAAGGCAACAGACGTAGTCGGACGGATCCTCACAACTCCGGAACGAAACCCAAGCTAACGAGAGAAGCAACCCGGAAACAAGAAAGCAAGATAGTGAAAACCATCACATAAACATGGCATGATGCACAATCAAGTATGATGCATGTCCGGTTTAAGTATGCATAGCATGGTAAACTGCACAAACAAAACTACAAGTTAACTCGAGCCCAATATGCAATGAGTTGCATATTTACGGAACACCACATCAATTATTTAGTTCACTCCCGGTTAGGTACTCAACAATATTAAATGTTGGTTAACATGGCAAGAGGTGAAACATGAGTAAAATACATAGCTAGGCATTTTAAATGAGGCCGGAAACATCAAACAACAATTCCGGTAAAACCTCATGTGCATTAGCAATTTAATGCAACAACAATTTAAACATTTTAAAAGTTGTTATCATGATGCAGCTGACATGTGCAAGTTTTATGCAATTTTTGTTAAAAGTTGAGATGAGCATATTATGAAGCATTTGTCGCCATGGCGGAACAAAAGGGGCCATGGCGGCAAAACGGGAATGGTGCCACGGTAACGAATCCGAAAATGATGCCATGGCAACATGTTGGTACCGGTAACCCGATTGAGATACCGATGCAAAAGAGAAGTGGATGTCCGAATCATGCAAGAGTGACGGGGAGTGATCCCGAATACCGGGTATCCCATGATGGTGGCAAGGAAATGAGGAACGTGCAAGGATCAATTCGAACATGGTGCAACCATGACCATCTCATACAACATATCACAAGCATTCGTTCTCGGACGGTCATTCTCGGCAGTTATACCTTCGAAGCGTGCGTTTCGAAGCGGATAAGTTCGTAGAGGAAATAGTTGTTCACGGGTCATCGAGGGAAGTAGTGGTTCATGTCTGTAGATGTTCGGGGTCATGGCACGGAACTTGACGTCCACGGGGTCTTCAGCGATGGTCTTGGTACATGTTCTGTAGACGTTCGGGCGGCGGTAGTAGTGGTACACGTTTTGAAGGGGAAGTAGAGGTTCACGTTTCGTAGTCGTTCGGGGTCGTCGATAGTTGTACACAGTCGTTGTTGAACTTGACGGATCCGAAGTCGACGGTAGTCGTACACGTTCGAAGAGGGACTTGGTGTTTCGGTATGTAGTTGTTCGAGCGTCCGTGTGATCTTGCCGGTGGGGTACTTGTCGCTTGCAGTCCAAATCTGAGGCCACAGCCGCGTAGCCGAATTTGACAAAAAACAGGTCTTGCTGAGGACTTGGCGCATTCATCAGGACTTGGTGGCACTTGACTCAGGCAGGGGCAGTGCTGGAGATGACGAGCTGCTGTGAGCAGGGGAAGTCAACGCGGGGCCGCAGCAAGACGACGAGGAGGTGGGAAGGCACGCTGACCGAACTCTGGCTTGGAGGGGCGGCGTCCATGGCCCGCGGAGGGTGCGTGTGGCACCGTGCTTGCTCTGACAGTTGAGGCTACGGGTGGTGAACGACGGAGGGGTGTGGACGAGGCCAGTAGGCGCAGCGGAGGCATGGACTTGGGTAGGAGGCCGAGACGCGGAAGAAGATGGCCGGACGACTCGAAGACGGAACCTCGCTGGTGGCCGGTCGATGGCGGAGGAGAAGGGGGCGCTGGGAGGAGGCTCGCATGAAGGGGCGGCGACCTGCAGGGTCTTGGTGCGGGCACCATGGCCGGAGGCGGGGAGGTACTTGGGCGGCGGGAGGAGCTCCGACGTCGGGCAGCCACGAGCTCCTCTCGAGCGGATGATGAAAGCTGGGGGAGGAAGGCTCGATGGAGGATAAAGAGGGATTTGGGCACCATGGGAGGAGACTGGAGGGCTATGGGATCGAGCACGAGCTCTCGCTCCTCTCCCTAGCGATGCAAGGAAGGAGGGGATCGAGCGAGGGAGATGGCTTCTGGCGGCGGTGAGGGAGTGAGGGACTATGGGATTGGGCTCTAGGGTTAGAGGGGAGAGAGAGATGGGCCTCGGGCCGGCTAGGTCAGGCCGCAGGTGGGCCTTAAGCAGGCTTCTTCTATGCACTGCTCCCCTCTCTCTTCGTAATCTCCTTCCAGAAAAAAGAAAAAAAAGAGAGAGACCAAAAGAATCAAGAGAAGAGGCCAGGGAGAAGAATACAATGGTGGGATATTTTTGTAAGGCTTTATGGAATAATTCCAACCCAACAAAAGTGGTTCCAGCAAAATAGGCGAAGTTAAATCCAAAATTATTTAACTTGCCTCAAAGGAGTTGAATGTAGACTAGGATTTAGGAGTGGCCAAAAATGTTAAGAAATTAGACAGGGCCTCGATAAATGGAGAAACAATTATCGGCAAGGTTTGGAAGTGAAACTTGAAGCAGAAGAGGCATGGAACTGAAATGCAAGTGTGCTATGTTTAATTCCAAATTAATGGAATATTTCTTATAGCTCTCTAAATATCAAGAGGATATGTTATAAAGAGAACTCACCATGTGAATTCCCTCGATTTAAATGGACCGAAAATCCATGCAATTTTAGCTGGGTTGCAAAGATTAATGACATGATGGCATGATGACATGATGCAATGCAAAAATGCAAAGATGAATGAAACGAACCAAACAACTCACACGACGAAACCTGGAAATCATGGAAGGCACATGAAGCTCCGGTCTTGGGGCGTCACAACTAACTCAATTGTCCCACGTCTTATTTTCTTACAAAAACAAAACAATTTTTTGGCAAATCAATAAGTTCTCAAAAAATGTTCATCATTTCGGGATTACAAAAGTTTGGACTCCACCGAAATATGCAAAATAAGGTTGAACTTTTTGACCGCGGTCCTGGGCTGAAAATGGGTTGTAATAAATTACTTAAGAATTAGCAAATGGGCTGCAAATTATTAAAGAAATAGCAAATGGGCTCTATGTTGTCTACCACAGATTTGGAGGCTGACTTGTGGGCCTACTAAGTTAATGCGTGCACAAGGTTTCTCAAAAAAGAAACTTAGTCAACAATCGACTCTACCAGCGTCAGACCATTAGATGTCAATCTAACGGCGATCATGCTTCTTCGGTCTCTGATCTTCCTGCCCCAGCCGCCCAAACCAGCACCGTCGGAACCGCGTGCTCCTGCCTCCCGTGGTCGGCTGTGCTGCCGGGCTGGCCTCACGGCCCCATCATATACTCGCATCCCTAGCATGTCTATCCCTCTACTCACCCACACCTCCTGTTATTTTCCAGCGATGGCAGCCGAACTAGTCAACCCTTGTACTCTCCACCACGTGGGCAGCCACTGCCGTGTCTTCCCCGGCTCCGTGGCGTTCCCTTCGTAGGCCTCGCTGTCATCCACCGCCTTGGTGCTCTCGGTGCAGCGTGGTTAACGTGGTCACCGAATGACATCCATCGGAAGTGGACTGTACGTGGAGAGGCTGACAGCTGGGTCCACGGCCGCACACAAGGAAATGCCTCCTTATTACGCATAAAATAATGATTCCTCCACCTCACATCTGTGACCCGCTGGAAGGGCCTCTATATTTCGCGAAAAAAGTTCCCTCCGCTGACAGGTCGGACCCACCAACTATATCTTTGCATGCAAGGAAGTGCCTCCTTACTGCGCACAAAAAATGAATACCCTGCCAGCTAGGACCCACCACGTTGGGAGGCTGACTTGTGGGCCGACTAAGTTGACGGGGACAGAGGCCTTTGTGAACTTAGACAATATATGAACGGTTCTAGCTCCAGTGATTGTATGATGTCCATCCAACGGTCGTAGTGCTTCTTCAACCTCTGGTCTTCTTGCTCCAGCCGCCCAAACCAGCGCCGGTCGTGTCGTGTGCTCCTGCCTCCCGTGGCCGGTTGTGATGCCGCAGAGGCCTCACCGCCCCCTGTCGTGGTTCTAAGGCTGACAGTAGGATGGGGGGTAGGTATGAGGAGGCAAGATCCTAGCTATGGAGTAGTTGTACACATGAGTTTACGAGTTCAGGCCCTTCTCGGAGGAAGTAATAGCCCTACGTCTTGATGCCCTGAGGTGGTCGACTGGATTAAAAGCGTGTGTATGTTTACAAAAGATGCGAACCCCAGACCTGGAGGAGGAGGGTGGCTTATATAGAATGAGCCAGGAGCCCAGGTCCCCTCCGTTATGCGGGGTTTAATGTACATAAAGGTGGAGCATTACAGAGAACGTCTGTATTAAAATGTTATAAATGGTAGTTAAGGCTATGAGTAAACGCCCGACCGTTGCTGTGCAGAGTGGCCTCTGATCTTCTGTCTGTCGAGTAACTTCTGTGACGGTCGAGTGACATTGATTCTTTCAAGTGGAATGTCTCTAGTCGAGTGGATGATGGTACCCTTCGAATGCTGCTGGCTTTAAGGTGATGTCCTTGCGGAGGTAATCTAGGTCAGGCCTATGACCCTACCCTAGGTAAATAGCTTCATCATTAGCCCCTGAATGGTTCGGGGCTTGAGTGGAGGAGTTGAGAATTTCTCCGATTCAATTTTTGCGCTCCGGTGGTGACTTATCGTGACCAAGCGAACAACCATAATGGTATCAACTCCTTTTTAGTCACCTTGATCCATTCTTGAATCTGCCGAGTGAACTTTACTGTGATGTCTTGAGTGCTGGTATGGAGAGGATATTCCGTGTGACAGATTGCTCTGTTGCGCGTGGATATCATGGGATTTGGATTTTGGGGAAGCGCGCGAGACGAGGGAGGCCGCAGTAATCGGAAGGGATTAGGTGCAGTCGCCTCGATCACTGCGCCACCTTTTTCTCCACGTACCTCGCGTGACTGTTGCGGGATTTGATCGGGTTGTCCGGACCCACAGGTCAGCCACTCGGAAGCGGCCCAATTTAAGGCGTCGGGCCGGGGTTTTCTTTGAACAGTGCGCCTTCGTTCTTCTCTTTCCCTCTCAGTTCTCTCCACTGCATCTGCTCCTGCTCCAGCGCCGCCGCCCCGTTCGAGCTCTGCTCGCCGCGATGGGGAAGGAGAAGACGCTGGCATTGGAGCGCACGAAGAATGCGACGGCGAAGGCGAAGGGGAAGAAGTCTGGCCGGGGCGGATCTTCTTCGAGGGTCGGCCTGCCGCCGGGCTGGATCCAGGGTGACTGGATCCGCTCGACAATCCGTCAGGACGACATCGACGACCTGGTCGAGGGAGGACTGATCCCCCACGAATCGGCGCGACTCCCGAGGAACGAGACCGAGCCGCAGCCACAGGAGGGTGAGCGCGTTCTCCTCGCTACTCACGTCGACCGCGGGTTTTCCTTGCCTCCTCACCCTTTCTTTCGAGGTTTTTTGAACTTCTTCGGGCTGCAATTTCACCACTTTACTCCGAATACCATCGTGTACCTCATTGCTTTTGTGTCCATGTGTGAGAGCTTCCTGGGCTGTCGGCCACACTGGGGGCTCTTCAAGCACATATTCACATGCTGTTCTCAGTCGGTCAAGAAGCCCAACCCGAGTGATGAGAGGACGCAAGTGATTCAGATGTGCGAGGGTCTTGGGATTCAGATGAGGAGTAAAAGTACTTTACCAGCCATGATCCTTCCTGAGTCGGTCCGAGGGTGGCAGTCGACCTAGTTCTATTGCAAGGACCAGCTGACTCCCGGTCAATTGACTGGACTTCCCCCCTTTGCTTTGAAAGTGATCCCAGAGGAGAAGGCGCAAGTGCAAGTGCAGGTTGAGCGAGTAGTTCAGCTTGTCCGTGACGGGGTAACCGGTATGCTGACGGAACTCTTCCCTGACACTTTGCTGGATCGGAGTCCGGGGATCGTCATCGAGCTGAACGTGTGCTAGAACTCAGAGGTGCCGTAGTTTCGGTGCTTGATCGGTCGGGCCGTGAAGACGCATGACTACATCAACCGCGTTGTCATAACACTTCCGCTTTCGGTCTACAAGGGTACGTAGATCACACTCTCCCCTCTCGTTGCTATGCATCACCATGATCTTGCATATGCGTAGGAAATTTTTTGAAATTACTACGTACACCAACAGTGGTATCAGAGCCTAGGTTTTATGTGTTGATGTTATATGCATGAGTAGAACACAAGTGAGTTGTGGGAGATATAAGTCATACTGCTTACCAGCATGTCATACTTTGGTTCGACGGTATTGTTGGACGAAGCGGCCCGGACCGACATTACGCGTACGTTTACGCGAGACCGGTTCTCCCGACGTGCTTTGCACAAAGGTGGCTAGCAGGTGACAGTTTCTCCAACTTTAGTTGAACCGAGTGTGGCTATGCCCGGTCCTTGCGAAGGTTAAAATAGCACCAACTTGACAAACTATCGTTGTGGTTTTGATGTGTAGGTAAGACTCGTTCTTTCTTAAGCCCGTAGTAGCCACGTAGAACTTGCAACAACAAAGTAGAGGACATCTAACTTGTTTTTGCAGGGCATGTTGTGATGTGACATGATGCTAAAATTTTATTGTATGAGATGATCATGTTTTGTAACCAAGTTATCGGCAACTGGCAGGAGCCATATGGTTTTCGCTTTATTGTATGCAATGCAATTGCGCTGTAATGCTTTACTTTATCACTAAGCGGTAGCGATAGTCATGGAAGCATAAGATTGGCGAGATGACAACGATGCTATGATGATGATCAAGGTGTCGCGCCGGTGACGATGGTGATCATGACGGTGCTTCGAAGATGGAGATCACAAGCACAAGATGATGATGGCCATATCATATCACTTATATTGATTGCATGTGATGTTTATCTTTTATGCATCTTATCTTGCTTTGATTGACGGTAGCATTTTAAGATGATCTCTCACTAATTATCAAGAAGTGTTCTCCCTGAGTATGCACCGTTGTGAAAGTTCTTCGTGCTGAGACACCACGTGATGATCGGGTGTGATAGGCTCTACGTTCAAATACAACGGGTGCAAAATAGTTGCACACGTAGATTACTCAGGTTATACTTGACGAGCCAAGCATATACAGATATGGCCTCGGAACACGGAGACCGAAAGGTCAAGCGTGAATCATATAGTAGATATGATCAACATAGTGATGTTCACCAATGAAACTGCTCCATCTCACGTGATGATCGGACATGGTTTAGTTGATTTGGATCACGTGATCACTTAGAGGATTAGAGGGATGTCTATCTAAGTGGGAGTTCTTAAGTAATATGATTAGTTGAACTTAAATTTATCATGAACTTAGTCGTGGTAGTATTTTGAAAATTATGTTGTAGATCAATAGCTCGCGTTGTTGCTTCCCTGTGTTTATTTTGATATGTTCCTAGAGAAAATTGTGTTGAAAGATGTTAGTAGCAATGATGCGGATTGGATCCGTGATCTGAGGTTTATCCTCATTGCTGCATAGAAGAATTATGTCCTTGATGCACTGCTAGGTGACAGACCTATTGCAGGAGCAGATGCAGACGTTATGAACGTTTGGCTAGCTCAATATGATGCCTACTTAATAGTTTAGTGCACCATGCTTAATGGCTTAGAATCGGGACTTCAAAGACGTTTTGAACGTCATGGACCATATGAGATGTTCCAGGAGTTGAAGTTAATATTTCAAGGAAATACCCGAGTTGAGAGATATGAAGTCTCCAACAAGTTCTATAGCTAAAAGATGGAGGAGAATCGCTCAACTAGTGAGCATGTGCTCAGATTGTCTAGGTACTACAATCGCTTGAATCAAGTGGGAGTTAATCTTCCAGATAAAATAGTGATTGACAGAATTCTCTAGTCACCATCACCAAGTTAGTATAACATCATGATGAACTATATGCAAGGGATGACGAAAGGAATTCCCAAGCTCTACATGATGCTGAAATCGACGAAGGTAGAAATCAAGAAAAACATCAAGTGTTGATGGTTAACAAGACCACTAGTTTCAAGAAAAGGGCAAAGGGAAGAAGGGGAACTTCAAGAAGAACGGCAAGCAAGTTGCTGCTCAAGTGAAGAAGCCCAAGTCTGGACCTAAGCCTGAGAGTGAGTGCTTCTACTGCAAAGGGACTGGTCACTAGAAGCGGAACTACCCCAAGTAATTGGTGGATAAGAAGGATGGCAAAGTGAACAAAGGTATATTGGATATACATGTTATTGATGCGTACTTTACTAGTGTTTATAGCAACCCCTCAGCATTTGATACTGGTTCAGTTACTAAGAGTAGTAACTCGAAACGGGAGTTGCAGAATAAACAGAAACTAGTAAAAGTCAAGGTGATGATGTGTGTTGGAAGTAGTTCCAAGTTTGATATGATCATCATCGCACACTCCCTATACTTTCGGGATTAGTGTTGAACCTAAATACGTGTAATTTGGTGTTTGCGTTGAGCATGAATATGATTTGATCATGTTTATTGTAATACGGTTATTCATTTAAGTAAGAGAATAAATTGTTGTTCTGTTTACATGAATAAAACCTTATATGGTTACACACCCAATGAAAATAGTTCATTGGATCTCGATCATAGTGATACACATAATCATAATATTGAAACCAAAAGATGCAAAGTTAATAATGATAGTGCAACTTATTTGTGGCACTGCCATTTAGGTCATATCGGTGTAAAGCGCATGAAGAAACTCCATACTGATGGACTTTTGGAACCACTTGATTATGAATCACTTGGTACTTGCGAACCATGCCTCATGGGCAAGATGACTAAGACTCCATTCTCCGGAACAATGGAGCGAGTAACAAACTTGATTGGAAATAATACATACTAATGTATGCAGTCCAATGAGTGTTGAGGCTCGTGGTGGGTATCGTTATTTTCTGAATTTCACAGATGATTTGAGCAGATATGAGTATATCTACTTGACGAAACATAAGTCTGAAACATTTGAAAAGTTCAAATAATTTCAGGGTGAAGTGGAAAATTATCGTGACAAGAAAATAAGGTTTCTACGATCTGATCGCGGAGACAAATATTTGAGTTACGGGTTTGCTCTTCAATTAAAACATTGTGGAATAGTTTCACAAACTCATGCCACCTAGAACACCACAGCATAATGGTGTGTCCGATCGTCATAACCGTACTTTATTGGATATAGTGCAATCTATGATGTCTCTTACCGATCTACCACTATCGTTTTGGGGTTATGCATTAGAGATAGCTGCATTCACGTTAAAAAAAGGGCACCATCTAAATCCGTTGAGACGACACAATCTAAATTATGTTTTGGAAAGAAACCAAAGTTGTCGTTTCTTAAAGTTTTGGGTTGTGATGCTTATGTGAAAAAATTTCATCCTGATAAGCTCAAACCCAAATCGGAGAAATATGTCTTCATAGGATACCCAAAGGAGACTGTTGGGTACACCTTCTATCACAGATCCGAAGGCAAGACATTCGTTGCTAAGAATGGATCCTTTCTAGAGAAGGAGTTTCTCTCGAAAGAAGTGAGTGGGAGGAAAGTAGAAAACTTGATAAGGTAATTGTACCTTCTCCCTTATTGGAAAGTAGTTCATCACAGAAATCTGTTCTTGTGACTACTACACCAATTAGTGAGGAAGCTAATGATGATGATCATGTAACTTCAGATCAAGTTACTACCGAATCTCGTAGGTAAACCAGAGTGAGATCCGCACCAGAGTGGTACGGTAATCCTGTTCTGGAAGTCATGTTACTAGACCATGACGAACTTGCGAACTATGAGGAAGCGATGATGAGCCCAGATTCCGCGAAATGGTTTGAGGCCATGAAATCTGAGATATGATCCATGTATGAGAACAAAGCCATAGAAAATAAATGGATCTTCAAGAGGAAGACAGACACTGATAGTAGTGTTACTATCAACAAGGCTAGACTTGTCGAAAAAGGTTTTTGACAAAGTTCAAGGTGTTGACTACGATGAAATTTTCTCACTCGTAGCGATGCTTAAGTCTGTCCAAATCATGTTAGCAATTGCCGCATTTTTATGAAATCTGGCAAATGGATAGACAAAACTACATTCCTTCATGGATTTAAAGAAGAGTTGTATATGATGCAACCAGAAGGTTTTGTCAATCCTAAAGGTGCTAACAAAATATGCAAGCTCCAGCGATCCATCTATGGACTGGTGCAAGCATCTTGGAGTTGGAATATACGCTTTGATAGGTTGATCAAAGAATATAGTTTTATATGGACTTGCGGTGAAGCCTGTATTTACAAGAAAGTGAGTGGGAGCACTACAGCATTTCTGATAAGTATATGTGTATGACATATTGTTGATCGGAAATAATGTAGAATTATTCTGCAAAGCATAAAGGAGTGTTTGAAAGGATTTTTTCAAAGAAAACCTTGGTGAAGCTGCTTACATATTGAGCATCAAGATCTATAGAGATAGATCAAGACGCTTGATAAGTTTTTTTCAATGAGTACATACCTTGACAAGATTTTGAAGTAGTTCAAAATGGAACAGTCAAAGAAAGAATTCTTTCCTGTGTTACAAGGTGTGAAATTGAGTAAGACTCAAAGTGCGACCACGGCAGAAAATAGAATGAGAATGAAAGTCATTCCCTATGCCATGGCCATAGGTTCTATAAAGTATGCCATGCTGTGTACCAGACCTATTGTATACCCTACACTAATTTTGGCAAGGGAGTACAATAGTGATCTAGGAGTAGATCACTGGACAGCGGTCAAAATTATCCTTAGTGGAATAAGGATATGTTTCTCGATTATGGAGGTGACAAAAGGTTCGTCGTAAAAGGGTTACGTCGATACAAGTTTTGGCACTGATCCAGATGACTCTTAATCTTCATCTGGATACATATTGAAAGTGGGAGCAATTAGCTAAAGTAGCTCCGTGTAGAGCATTGTAGACATAGAAAATTGCAAAATACTTACGGATCTGAATATGGCAGACCTGTTGACTAAACTTCTCTCACAGGCAACACATGATCACACCTTAGTACTCTTTGGGTGTTAATCACATAGCAATGTGAACTAGATTACTGACTCTAGTAAACCCTTTAGGTGTTCGTCACATATCGATGTGAACTATGGGTGTTAACCACATAAAGATGTGAACTATTGATGTTAGATCACATGGTGATGTGAACTAGATTATTGACTCTAGTGCAAGTGGGAGACTGAAGGAAATATGCCCTAGAGGCAATAATAAAGTTATTATTTATTTCCTTATTTCATGATAAATGTTTATTATTCATGCTAGAATTGTATTAACCGAAAACATAATACATGTGTGAATACATAGACAAACAGATTGTCACTAGTATGCCTCTACTTGACTAGCTCGTTAATCAAAGATGGTTATGTTTCCTAACCATAGACAAAGAGTTGTTATTTGATTAACGGGATCACATCATTAGGAGAATGATGTGATTGAATTGACCCATTCCGTTAGCTTAGCACTCGATCATTTAGTATGTTGCTATTGCTTTCTTCATGACTTATACATGTTCCTATGACTATGAGATTATGCAACTCCCGTTTACCGGAGGAACACTTTGTGTGCTACCAAACGTCACAACGTAACTGGGTGATTATAAAGGAGTTCTACAGGTGTCTCCAAAGGTACATGTTGGGTTGGCGTATTTCGAGATTAGGATTTGTCACTCCGATTGTCGGAGCGGTATCTTTGGGCCCTCTCGGTAATGCACATCACATAAGGCTTGCAAGCATTGCCATGAGTTAGTTGCAAGATGATGTATTACGGAACGAGTAAAGAGTCTTGCGGGTAACGAGATTGAACTAGGTATTGAGATAACGACGATCGAATCTCGGGCAAGTAACATACCGATGACAAAGGGAACAACGTATGTTGTTATGCAGTCTGACCGATAAAGATCTTCGTAGAATATGTAGGAGCCAATATGAGCATCCAGGTTCCGCTATTGGTTATTGACCGGAGACGTGTCTCGGTCATGTCTACATTGTTCTCGAACCCGTAGGGTCCGCATGCTTAAGGTTTCGATGACAGTTATATTATGAGTTTATGAGTTTTGATGTACCGAAGGAGTTCGGAGTCCCGGATGAGATCGGGGACATGACGAGGAGTCTCGAAATGGTCGAGACGTAAAGATCGATATATTGGACGACTATATTTGGACATCGGAAAGGTTCCGAGTGGTTCGGGTATTTTTCGGAGTACCGGGGAGTTACGGGAATACGGGAGAAGAAGTATATGGTCCTTATTGGGCTTTAGGGGAGAGGGAGAGGCAGGCTGCGCACCCCCCAAGGCCTAGTCCGAATTGGACTAGGGGGAGGGGCTGCGCCCCCTCCTTCCTTCTCTTCCCTCTCCCTTCCTTGTCTCCTACTCCTACTACATGGAAGGACTCCTAGTTGGACTAGGAAAGGGGGAATCCTACTCCCAGTGGGAGTAGGACTCCCCTAGGGCGCGCCATAGAGAGGGCCGGCCCTCCCCTCCTCCACTCCTTTATATACGGGGGCAGAGGGCACCCCATAGGCACACAAGTTTATCTTCGTGGTCGTTCTCTTAGCCGTGTGCGGTGCCCCCTTCCACCATAATCCTCGATAATATTGTAGCAGTGCTTAGGCGAAGCCCTGCGACGGTAGAACATCAAGATCGTCACCACGCCGTCGTGCTGACGGAACTCTTCCCCGACACTTTGCTGGATCGGAGTCCGGGGATCGTCATCGAGCTGAACGTGTGCTAGAACTCGGAGGTGCCGTAGTTTCGGTGCTTGATCGGTCGGGCCGTGAAGACGCACGACTACATCAACCGCATTGTCATAATGCTTCCGCTTTCGGTCTACAAGGGTACGTAGATCACACTCTCCCCTCTTGTTGCTATGCATCACCATGATCTTGCGTGTGCGTAGGAATTTTTTTGAAATTACTACATTCCCCAACAAGCTACGCCATCCAAACCGCCAAAGGCCTTGCCGAATATCAAAGTGGTCATCCCCATTGCTTCTGGGTATTAGTTGGACTTGACTTCTTGTTTTAGCATGAGTCTGGATTTGAGTCGACTTATTTCGTCAAACATGACCGACTGAATTCTGAAATTTGTAGTGCTGCTACTTCTGGGACTTCCACCCGCCAGTATGAAGATGAGGACATGGAAGATGCGGTCACCTCCAACCCGGGTACAATCCTCGTGATCTTGTTCTCTATTGTATAGTTGGTTGAATTCTGGTGACTCATTTAGGGTCGACTGATGTCTTTGCAGCCCCTCCCAATGTCATCGAGCTTCCGGATGATGAAGAGGACGTGTCGCTGAGGCCTAGGAATAAGAAGGCAATAGCTAGCAAGACATCCCAATCGGAGCCGACGACATAGAGAGTAGTTCAATGGCCCAAAGATGTGAGTAAGGTTTCTGTAACCTTTGCTGATCCAGTGTAGAGTGTGTGTCCCGCATCATCGACTGCTCCAGAGCTTGCTTCAACCATCCAACCTCATGCCCTAGATCTCCAAGCCGCTGCGTCTGGATCGTCTGTCCCCTTCTTTGCTACTCATCATGTTCTAGAAAGCCAACCGTACGCCGCTGTGGGGGATATTCGTCAGGCTGGCTTAATGATGGAGCGGGTGAAGCCGGTGCACGAAAGCAGTCAGGCTTCTTATGACGCCAGCGCGGCTCTTCGAGCCAATGTCGAGGTAAATAAACTTCTGACTGAATTTGTTCTTTAGGATATGTTATCCGAATATTTTCCTTCATGCAATCTTTCCTTTTCTTGCACTTCGAGATTGTACACCCATTGGGTCCAGTCGAGTGGAATCTTAACCAGTGGGGGCACGCTTAGTGCACCCACTGGGTGTAGTCCCTGAGACCGCGGTCGACTGCTGGCAGTCGGTTGGGGTTTGAGCACTTCTTTCTCTCTTTTTTTTACTCGGCCCGGACGGACCAGCCGAGTGGAATCTTAACCTGTGGGGGCACGCTTAGTGCACCCACTAGGTGTAGTCCCCGAGACCGCAGTCGACTGCTGGTAGTCGGTTGGGGTCTGAGTAGTCTTGAAGTTTTATTCATTCGGAAATAAATAATCTTTGATCTTGTCGATTGACATGTCTTTTACTCATTGTAGTAATCTTGTACACTTATCTCCAAGTTCGCCGAATTTGAGGAAAAGCAAAGTCAACTCAACCTTGACCTAGAGTTGGCTCAGCAGAACTTGAAGAAGGCTCAAGATGAAGTCGCTGGTACGGAAGGTAACAGCCTGTCGAGTGCTTATCTTGACCATCCCTCAAGTTATCTCTTCATTCTTCTGTTTGATCTAAATGTGTATTTTGCAGAGAAAATGAGACTGTCCCTGGAGAAGAAGGATCTGGACCTTGCAGCTATGCAGAAGGAGGCTCGGGAGAAGACTGCCCTTGCTGACCAGAAACTGGCTTCGGTCGGAGCACTGGAGGAAGAAATCAACACGCCGAAGTCGTCTCTCACTGAATCCAATCGAGAGGCGACTCGTATGAAAAAATATAAAGTGGCTCTGACCGACCAGATGGAGAGCATGACTCGCAGGAGGAACGATTTGGAGGCTTATCTGAAAGCTCTTGCCAAGAAACTCTTTCTTATGCTCGAAGGTACCTCTTTTTTACTCGATTGTTTTACTGTTTGCAAGTTGGACCCGACCAGTTGACTCATTAACTCCTTGACTCTGCAGTTCTGTCAAAACTTTGAAGAGGATACTGGACGGGTCGAGACAGGCTTGGACCCTATCCTTTCTCCAGTTGGTGACGAGGCTGCCATGAATGTGCTTCGACTGGAATCTTGTGTCACCAGTGTTACAAGTTATCTTGCCCGTCTGAAGGTTGCAGTTTCACACATCAACTCATCGCTCTAGCCAAGGGCAAAGCTTTAGAATGATCTCGAGTCTTTGATGGCTCGACTCAACGAGATCCCTGGTCGAGTGCAGGAATGGAAGAAGTCCTCTGCCCGATGTGGTGCTAACGTGGCTCTGTCACTGGTCAGAGTCCACTGCCGAGAAGCTCGAGAGGAGAAGTTGGTAGCAATCAAGGCTGCCAACACAAAAAGGCACGACTTCCAGTCCTTCATGGAGACTTTTATTGCTGCTGCCACTCGGATCACGGATGGGATTGATTTCGATGAGTTCGTCGAGCCTGCAAGTCCTCCTCCTGCCGAATGAACAAACTTGATACTTAAACTTGCTTTAAATTTGCCTCGGAATGCCGAGTGGTTTTTGTAACTGTTAAACTCCTTCGGGCCTGGCGCCCGAGTACTTTTATCTTTGTTCTGAAACTCTTGAGATTTTATTTGATCTTGGTTTATCTTCTGCATGTGCTTGCGTTTGCCTTCGAGTGGAACTTAATCTTCACTTGGAATTTTTTTGGGAATGCGTCGCCTGAGGGAGATATCTCAGTCGACTTGCCCCTCGTCGTCCTTCCGGATAGGGATCGACCGGGCATTGTACTTGTGGCGCGGCTCCGTGGAGAGGATTATAGTCGACCTGCACCTCGTCGTCCTTGCAGATAGGGATGGAGCGGACATTGTATGTGTGGCGTAGCTCCGTGGAGAGGATTACAGTCGACCTGCACCTCATTGTCCTTGCGGATAGGGATGGAGCGGACATTGTACTTGTGGCGCAACTCCGTGGAGAGGATTGCAGTCGACCTGCACCTCGTCGTCCTTGCGGATAGGGATGGAGCGGACATTGTACTTGTGGCGCAGCTCCGTGGAGAGGATTGCAGTCGACCTGCACCTCGTTGTCCTTGCGGATAGGGATGGTTCTTCAACTTAGGCGAGTACTAGACTGCAGCTAAGCCCCCGAGTGTGAGGTTTGCTCATCACTCGGAAGGATTTTTGGAACTTAGGCGAGCATTGGGCTGCAGCTAAGCCCCCGAGTGTGAGGTTTGCTCATCGCTTGGTTGGATTTTTGAAACTTAGGCGAGCATTAGGCTGCAGCTAAGCCCCCGAGTGTGAGGTTTGCTCATCGCTCGGTAGGATTTTTGAAACTTAGGAGAGCATTGGGCTGCAGCTAAGCCCCTGAGTGTGAGGTTTGCTCATCACTCGGTAGGATTTTTTCAACTTAGGCGAGTACTGGACTGCGGCTAAGCCTCCGAGTGAGAGGTTTGCTCATCGCTCGGTAGGATTTTTGAAACTTAGGCAAGCATTGGGCTGCAGCTAAGCTCGCGAGTGTGAGGTTTTCTCATCACTCGATAGGATTTTTTCAACTTAGGCGAGTACTGGACTACAGCTAAGCCTCCGAGTGAGAGACTTGCTCATCACTCGGTAGGATTTTTTCAACTTAGGTGAGTATTGGACTACAGCTAAGCCCCGAGTGAGAGGTTTGCTCATCGCTCAGTAGGATTTTTGCAACTTAGGCGGGCATTGTGCTGCAGCTAAGCCCCCGACTGTGAGGTTTTCTCATCACTCGGAAGGATTTTTGGAACTTAGGCGAGCATTGGGCTGCAACTAAGCCCCCAAGTGTGAGACTTGCTCATCACTCAGTAGGATTTTTTCAACTTAGGCGAGTACTGGACTGCAGCTAAGCCCCCGAGTGAGAGACTTGCTCATCACTCGGTAGGATTTTTTCAACTTAGGCGAGTACTGGACTGCATCTAAGCCCGCGAGTGAGAGACTTGCTCATCACTCGGTAGGATTTTTTCAACTTAGGCGAGTACTAGACTGTAGCTAAGCCCCCGAGTGAGAGACTTGCCCATCACTCGGTAGGATTTTTTTCAACTTAGGCGAGTACTGGACTGCAACTAAGCCCCTGAGTGAGAGACTTGCTCACCACTCGGTAGGATTTTTTTAACTTAGGCGAGTACTGGACTATAGCTAATCCCCCGAGTGAGAGACTTGTTCATCACTCGGTAGGATTTTTTCAACTTAGGCGAAACGGTTTCGCAGCTAAGCCACCCACTGGGGGATTTTAGAAACAAACGAAAGCAATCGACAATCATTTTCAGAAGACTGTAAAAACTCTTGTTTTTGATAAACAAACTACAAAGGTGCTTCTTATTACATCTCAATAGACTGAGTGTTTAGGTATAAAAGGGGCGGAGCAGCTTCGCATTCCAAGCGCGCGGCTCGTCTTTCTTGTGCTCGACGTCGTAGAGGTGGTATGCTCCATTGTGGAGCACTCTAGTGACAACGAAGGGGCCTTCCCAAGAGGGAGCAAGCTTGTGTGGTTTCTGCTGATCCACTCAGAGAACCAAGTCTCCCTCTTGAAATGCTCGACCCCTCACATTTCTGGCATGGAATCGACGCAGGTCTTGCTGATAGATGGCTGATCGGATCAAGGACATCTCCCTTTCTTCTTCCAAGAGATCAACTACATCCTGTCGTGCTTTTTCTGCTTCTTCCTCTGAGAAACGCTCGACTCGGGGCGCATTGTGGAGCAAGTCACTCGGAAGTACAGCTACGGCTCCATAAACCAAGAAAAATGGGGTTCTGCCAGTCGACCGATTAGGAGTTGTCCTCAATCCCCACAATACTGATGGAAGTTCATCGACCCAGGCTCCTGCTGCGTGTTTGAGGTCACGCATCAGCCGGGATTTCAGTCCTTTGAGAATTAATCCATTTGCTCTTTCAGCTTGTCCATTCGACTGGGGATGGGCGACTGAGGCATAGTCGACTCGAGTACCTTGTGAAGCATAGAAAGTTCTGAACTCATTAGAATCGAAGTTTGATCAATGTCAGTGATGATGCTGTGTGGAACACCATATCAGAATGTTATCTCTCTGATGAAGCTAACGGCAGTGGTGGCATCAAGGTTCTTGATAGGCTTGGCCTCCATCCACTTGGTGAACTTGTCGACTGCTACAAGCACATGAGTGAATCCACTCCTACCAGTCCTCAGAGGTCCAACCATATCTAACCCCCAAACAGCAAAGGGCCAGACGAGTGGGATGGTCTTCAGGGCCGACGCAGGCTTGTGAGACATGTTGGAGTAAAACTGGCAACCTTCACATTTGTCGACTATTTCTTGTGCCATCACATTTGGCCGTGGCCAGTAAAATCCCGCTCGGTATGCTTTGGCCACAATGGTCTGTGAGGACGCATGATGACCATAGGTTCGCGAGTGAATGTCATTGAGGATCACTCGACCTTATTCAGGCATTAAGCATTTCTGGCAAACTCCAGTCACACTTTCTCTGAACAACTGTCCCTCTGATCACAGTAAAGGCTTTAGATCGACGGACGATCTGTCGAGCCTCTTCTTCATCTTCTGGGAGTTCCCTTCTAAGAATGTATGGGATATATGGTACTGTCCAATCAGGGATGATGACCAAAACCTCCATAATCAAATCGACTACGGCTGGAATCTCGATTTTAGTCGAATTAGTGGCACTCTTCGGCTGTGGGGGCTCTTCTGTGAAGGGATCTTCTTGAACTGAAGGTGTATGAATGTGCTCCAAGAACACATTACTGCGGATGGCTTCTCTCTTGGAGCCTATCTTTGCCAGATCATCGGCCGCTTGATTTTTCAGTCGAGGGATGTGATGGAGGTCCAATCCCTCAAATCTCCTTTCTAGCTTTCTCATTGCATTGCAATAACCAGTCATAGTTGGGCTTCTGACATCCCACTCCTTCGTTACTTGATTGACCACCAAATCTGAGTCGCCATAGACCATGAGGTGACGGACGCCAAGTGAAATGGCCATACGCAACCCGTACAGAAGTGCCTCATATTCGGCTTCATTGTTGGAGGAGTCAAAGTGAATCTGGAGAACATAGTTGAGTTTGTCACCGCGGGGGGATACCAACACCACCCTAGCACCGGAACCATTCAGCATCTTGGACCCATTGAAGAACATGGTCCAATGCTCTGAGTGGATTTGGGCCAGAAGTTGTTGTTTGATCCACTCGGCGAGGAAATCAGCTATTTCTTGGGACTTGATGGCCTTCTTTGCTTCAAACTTGATGTCCAGGGGAAGGAGTTCAATTGCCCACTTTGCCACTCGACCAGTTGCGTCTCTATTGTTCAGAATCTCTAATAATGGAGCATCGCTGACGACTGTAATGGAATGATCAGAGAAGTAGTGTGCAAATTTCTTCATGGTCATGTAAATCCCATAAACAAGCTTCTGATAATGTGGATATCTTTCCTTCGACGGAGTTAGAACTTCAGAAACATAATATATTGGGCGCTGAACTTTATAGGCTTTTCCTTCTTCCTCCCGCTCGACCGTGAGTACTGTACTGACAACTTGTCCAGTGGCTGCAATATAAAGAAGTAAAGGCTCTTTGCTGATTGGCGCAACAAGCACCGACTGGGTGGAAAGCAGGGCTTTGAGTTCCGCAAACTCTGTGTCAGCTTCGGGAGTCCACTCGAACTTATCAGACTTCTTCATCAGTCGGTAAAGAGGCAATGCCTTTTCACCGAGGCGAGAAATGAATCGACTCAAGGCGGCCAAACAACCAGTAAGCTTCTGGACATCGTGCACACGCACAGGGCGTTTCATCCGAAGTATAGCACCAACTTTCTCTGGGTTAGCGTTGATCCCTCGTTCGGAAACGAGGAAACTGAGTAATTTTTTGCCAGGAACTCCAAATGTGCATTTTGATGGATTAAGCTTGATATTATATCTTCTGAGATTGGCAAAGGTTTCAGCAAGGTCAGCCAACAGGTCGGAACCTTTACGTTACTTGACCACAATGTCATCCATGTACGCTTCCACATTCCGACTGATTTGAGTGAGCAGACACTTCTGGATCATCCTCATGAATTTGGCTCCTGCGTTCTTCAAGCCGAATGGCATAGTGACATAACAAAAGCATCTGAATGGAGTGATGAAAGTTGTTTTTATCTCATCGGGACCATACAGTCGGATCTGATGGTACCCGGAATAGGCGTCCAAAAAAGAAAAACGCTCACACCCCGTAGTTGAGTCGACGATTTGGTCGATGCGGGGGAGGGGAAATGATCTTTCGGGCAGGCCCGATTGATATGCTTGAAGTCAATGCACATGCGAAGTGAGTCGTCCTTCTTGGGGACCATAAAAACATTGGCGAGCCACTCAGAGTGGTAGATTTCACGGATGAACTCAGCTGCCAAGAGCCGAGCCACTTCCTCATCGATTGCTTTTCACTTCTGGACGGCGGACCGTCGGAGATGTTCCTTGACTGGTTTTACTTTTGGGTCGACTCGCAAACGATGCTCAGCCAGTCCCCTGGGTACACCCAACATGTCAGAAGGTTTCCATGCAAAGATGTCCCAGTTCTCACGGAGGAACTGGACGAGCGCTTCTTCCTATTTGCTGCCGAGTGTTGCTGAGATATGGGTCGGAGCAGCATTGTGGTCGGTCGGGTGAATACGAATCGGCTTCGTTTCACCGGACGACTGAAATGCAGAATCTATGGCAGGCTTCTTGGCTCGCGGGAAATCACTCGGATCTGCATTCTTCTGATACTCTTGCAGTTCTACTACTGCCATCTGTGCATCGGCAATTTTCGAGCCCTTTTGGAAGCACTCTTCCGCCTTCTGCCGACTGCCAATGACAGTGATTACTCCTTTAGGACCAGGCATCTTCAATTTGAGATACATGTAACATGGTCGAGCCATAAAACGTGCATAAGCGGGCCTACCTAGAATAGCATGGTAAGCACTCTTAAAATCCACTACCTCAAATGTCAACTTTTCCTTGCGGTAGTTCTTGGAATTACCGAAAACCACATCGAGGGCGATCTGGCCGAGTGACTGAGCTTTCTTGCCAGGAATAATGCCATGGAAACCCATATTGCTTTCACTAAGTTTGGACATCGGAATGCCCATTCCCTTCAAGGTTTCAGCATAAAGGATATTCAGGCCACTGCCACCATCCATCAGCACTTTAGTCAGTCGAGTGCCTTCAACTACTGGGTCGACCACCAGTGCTTGCCTCCCAGGGGTGGCTATATGAGCTGGATGGTCTGACTGGTCGAATTTGATGGCAGTCTGGGACCACTTCAGATAACTGGGTGTTGCAGGAGCAACCATGTTTACTTCCCTGTTAATAACTTTCAACCAACTTTTTCTTTCAACATCAGCAAAAATCATCAGTGTGGAATTGACGTTGGGAAAACCATCATCATCTTCTTCCCTATCCTCACCTCCGCCCGACTCCTTTTCCTTCTCCTTGGGTTGTTTCTCTCGGAACTGCTGGATAAGGAAACGACACTGTCGAGTGGTGTGTTTAGGGTAAATGATGTTCCCCTCTTCATCTTTTTTGGTATGAATATGGCATGGTAAATCCAACACATCATTCCCATCTTTATCCTTAACATTTTTGGGAGTCTAGGACCCCTTGGGCTTTCCTTTGAACTTTCCTTGGGCAACAGCTAAAGCTTCACTAGGAGCAGCTGGTTCAGCCTTTTGCTTCTATTTTCGACTGGAATTCCCTCCTCCGGTTTCTTGGGCGACTGTTTTGTGCTTGCCACTCCGGAGTCGGTCTTCCGCTTCATCATCCGAGTCAGAGTCATATCTCCTGTCCGACCGAATTTCAGATTCAACTCCCGATACTTAACGCCTTCCTTGAAGGCACAAATTGCTTGGTGATCTGACACATTCTCCACTGTATGGTGCAACGTAATCCATCTCTGGATATAATCCCTCAAGGTTTCATTCGGTTTCTGGACACAAACTACAATTCTATCAACCCTGCTGTCCTTTTGCAAGTGCCTTCAAAGATCCTAACAAACACTCGAGCAAGTTCCTTCCAACTATATATACTGCCAAGAGCCAACTGATTCAACCATGCTCTGGCTGAGCCCTCCAACATCAAGGGGAGGTGCTTCATAGCCACATCATCATTGCCGCCACCAATCTGCACAGCCACTCGGTAGTCCTCAAGCCAAGTGTCTCGCTTGGACCCGCCGGTGAACTTGCTGAATCCAGTCGCCAACCTGAAGTTGGGAGGAATCACTGCAGCTCTGACGGCTCTGCTAAAACACTCGGGTCCAGTCGGATGATCTCCATCATGGCCTTCTCTGTGAGCTCTGTTCCTATCAACCAGACCTTGAACAAGGATAGATCTTGCATCAAAGCCTGGCTCTCTGGGGTCGACTGGAATTCTTCTTTCGCCGCTATGGGGGCGCCTGTCATCTTGCAGCCGAGGCACGTATGACCCACTCCTCGGAGGAGGCGTGGGCATTCGACGCAGTCATCGTGGTCAAGTCGATGATCATACTGCTCATAGTTCTTGTACTGATCTTGCCGGTGCCCATGCTCCTCACGCCGCGGAGGCGATCTTGGGCTGTGAGCAGATTGGACAATATCCGCCACCACAAATCTGCTATGAATCCTATTCCGCGACTGGGATACTGCTGTATTCTGCTCTCCCGCTGCCCGGAGCAAAGCCCGGATCTGCATCAAACCTCGGCCAGCTTCTGGCTAGGACGGTTGAATTGACTCTGCTATTCGAGCTGCAACTGTGAGATTCTGGATCGTTGTTCGGTATACCTGAGTCGAAGGCGGAAAAAGTTGTCGTCGACTGGATTCAAAAATTCGCTGCCGAGCACGCTCATCGAGTGCGCGCTGGAGGTTCTCCAGTCGAGTGCGCTCAGCCAAGTTGGCCAGGTGTGCCTCCTCCAAGGCCTGGGCCTCGGAGGTTTCTCCAACGATAGGAGTGTGAAGTGCATCCATGTTATGGCGGCGAAGCTCTTCCCTCCACTGCGAAGCGAGAGGTTCAGGGCGGTACTCCTCGAGGACATGCGATGGGTCGCTGATGCCATCGCCCCCATCTTCATGGGTGAAGCCAGGAGGACTGCGCGGTTGCTACCTCTTGAGCACTTCGTTGGATTTCCCCGAAGAGGAAAGGATGATGCAGCAAAGTAGCATAAGTATTTCCCTCAGTTTTTGAGAACCAAAGGTATCAATCCAGTAGGAGGTTGCGCGCGCGTCCCCTAGTACCTGCACAAAGAAAATAACTCCTCGCAACCAACGCGATAAGGGGTTGTCAATCCCTTCACGGTCACTTACGAGAGTGAGATGTGATAGATATGATAAGTTAATATTTTTGGTATTTTTATTATAAAGATGCAAAGTAAAATAAAGGCAAAGGAAACAACTAAGTAATGTAAGATTAATATGATGAAGATAGACCCGGGGGCCATAGGTTTCACTAGTGGCAGTTATGAGAATATCTAGGTATGATCATGTATATAGGCATCACGTCCGAGACAAGTAGACCGACTCCTGCTTGCATCTACTACTATTACTCTACTCATCGACCGCTATCTAGCATGCATCTAGAGTATTAAGTTCATGAAAACAGAGTATCGCCTTAAGCAAACTGACATGATGTAGAGGGATAAATTCATGCAATATGATAAAAACCCCATCTTGTTATCCTCGATGGCAACAATATAATACATGCCTTGCTGCCCCTATTGTCACTGGGAATGGACACCGTAATATTGAACCCAAAGCTAAGCACTTCTCCCATTGCAAGAAAGATCAATCTAGTAGGCCAAACCAAACTGATAATTCGAAGAGACTTGCAAAGATAACCAATCATACATAAAAGAATTCAGAGAAGATTCAAATATTGTTCATAGATAGACTTGATCATGAACCCACAATTCATCGGTCTTAACAAACACACCGCAAAAAGAAGATTACATCGAATAGATCTCCACAAGAGAGGAGGAGAACATTGTATTGAGATCCAAAAAGAGAGAAGAAGCCATCTAGCTAATAACTATGGACCCGAAGGTCTGAGGTAAACTACTCACACTTCATCGGAGAGGCTATGGTGTTGATGTAGAAGCCCTCCGTGGTGGATACCCCCTCCGGCGGAGCTTTGGAACAGGCCCCAAGATGGGATCTCGTGATACAGAAAGTTATGGCGGTGGAATTAGGGTTTAGGCTCCATATCTGATCATTTGGGGGTATGTAGGTATATATAGGAGGAAGGAGTACGTCGGTGGAGCAACAGGGGGCCCATGAGGGTGGAGGGCGCGCCTGGGGGGGGGGGGGTAGGTGCGCCGCCTACCTCATGGCTCCCTCCTTTGTTTCTTGACGTAGGGTCCATGTCTCCTGGATCATCTTCGGTGAGAAAATCACGTTCCTGAAGGTTTCATTCCGTTTGGACTCCATTTGATATTCCTTTTCTTCAAAACCCTAAAATAGGCAAAAAACAGCAATTCTGGGCTGGGCCTCCGGTTAATAGGTTAGTCCCAAAAATAATATAAAAGTGGAAAATAAATCCTAATAATGTCCAAAACAGTAGATAATATAGCATGGAGCAATCAAAAATTATAGATACGTTGGAGACGTATCAGCGGTCCATTTACCATCAAGACTTCCGCCGCGGGGTCGCTGCTGTCGCACTCGGACGCGGTCTCGACGGAGCCAGTCGACAGATCGAACAGGCCGTAGAGAGTTTCATCGGGCTTGATCTCCGCGATTTGTGGGGTGGACGATTGACTGGCCACCACATGCCTCACCCACCGCTGAAGCCTCGACCGACCGGATCGCTGGCGCCGAGGAACAACAGAAAGCGAGGTTGCCATAGGAGCCGACTGATACTGAGTTGACGGCTGCTGAAGAAGGATGCCGTGGACGCATGCACGGAAGTGTGTCGCCCCGCGGACGGGGAGCGCCTCGACGTCGAGTGGAGCCTCGTGGAGCCAAGCGGAGTCGTCGGCGATGAAGACAAGCGCGCCGAGACGGATCACGCGGCCATCAGCCAATCCTCCGCCGGAAACCATGATGACGGGAATCGGAAAAATCACAACTTCTCCAACAAACTGCTAAGACATCAACCAGAAACTATTCTAAGGTTGATAGTAGAATGGGGGGTAGGTATGAGGAGGCAAGATCCTAGCTATGGAGTAGTTGTACACACGAGTTTACGAGTTTAGGCCCTTCTCGGAGGAAGTAATAGACCTACGTCTCGACGCCCTGAGGCGGTCGACTCGATTATATGTGTGTGTATGTTTACAAAAGATGCGAACCCCAGACCTGGAGGAGGAGGGTGGCTTATATAGAGTGTGCCAGGACCCCGGCTCCCCTCTGTTATGCAGGGTTTAATGTACATAAAGGTGGAGCATTACAGATAACGTCTGTATTAAAATGTTATAAATGGTAGTTAAGGCTATGAGTAAACGCCCGACCGTTGCTGTGCAGAGTGTCTTCAGATCTTTTGTCCGTTGAGTGACTTCTATGACGGTCGAGTGACATTGATTCTTCCAAGTATCTCTGGTCGAGTGGATGATGGTACCCCTGGAATGCTGCTGGCTTTAAGGTGATGTCCTTGGGGAGGTAATCTTAGGTCAGGCCTGTGACCCTACCCTAGGTACATAGCTTCATCACCCCCTACTACTCCCATCGCTGGCCAGGCCATCCCTCTACTCACCCACACCCGCTGTTATTCTGCGGCGATGGCAGCCTCACACCGCAGCCGAACCAGTGAACCCTCATACTCCTCTCCGCGTGGACATCCACTGCCGCGTCTTCCCTGGGTCCACGTCATCACCTTCCTAGGCCTCACTGTCGTCCACCACCTTGATTCTCTGCGTGGTCAATGTGGTCCACGACCGACTTCCATCGTAAGAGTACTATACGGCTGTTATTGATTGCACTAAAGGCAATGTCACTTTTCATGTTAATGGTAATGAGAACACTGTACACTTTCCGAGGAAACAACCTCAAGTTCATAGTATCAACTCTATTGGAAAAATTCCATCAATTATATTTGGAGGTTTTGAATTTCCTCTTCCTACTGTCAAGAAGAAATACAATATTCTTATTATTGGGGATGTGCATATCCCCATTGAGGTAACATAGTGTTATTTGAAATTTCTCCGGTTACATGTTATTTGGAATGAGTTCGTTAACAAGACTCGATCAACCTTGTTAGTGGATTCCTTTTGATGATCATGAGATGGATGAAACTAGAAGGCACAACCTTCTGTACCCCACTTTTACTTCCTGTTATTTATATTAAAAAAAATAAAAATAAATATATTTTTGTCTGTTATCTGATTATCCGTGCAATATAAAAATACCTCGAAAATAAAAGTTCTCCAAATGCCTTGAAATTTAAATATGATTTTTTTCTAGAATATTTGAGGATTTATGGAACTGAGAATACACCAGGGGGGTCAACCACCTGCGCACGAGGGTGGAGGGCGCGCCCACCCCTCTAGGGCGCGCCCCTGCCTCATGGGCCCACGGTGGCCCTCCTCAAATTATTCCTGCACCCACACACTTCATCTTCCTCCCACAAACACAAATATCCAGCTCAAGCACGAGTTCTAGCTCATCGTGCTGCCATTTTCGATCTCGTTGCTCAAAGCACCTCTCACAAAACTGCTTGGGGAGATTGTTCCTTGGTATGTGACTCCTTCATTAGTCCAATTAGTTTTTGCTCTAGTGCTTTATTCATTGCAAATTTTTGCTGCTTAGGTGACCCTGTTCTTGAGCTTGCATGTCAAATTTATGTGGTCAAAACTAGTTTTGATGCATGATATAGGCCCTAGGCACTTCTAGGAGTAGTTGCTATCAATATTATTGAGTTTGGTTTACTTTTATTTTGAAGTTACTAAAAAAATTCAGAATTTTTCAGAGGAAGAAATATGCTTAGGAAAATGTTCCAAGGTGGTTCTTCAAGGAAGCAAGGACCCAGGCTTGCAATGCGTGATGCTGATGAACAGCCACCAAGAGACGCTCCAGTGCGTCCTTGTGAGTGGCCTTCTGAAAATTTTATGGATCGAGCAGGAATTAAAGAAGAATTTAACGCATATTTGCATAACGCCGATCTCGTGAGCTTCGAGGAGGAAAAGTGCAGCCAGTATCACAACCTCACCAGTACCTTCGTGAGGAGGTTTGAATTTTCAACTTCACATAATTCTCCAACTGTCCTGTTTGATCTTTATGATAAATCTTACACTATGGACTTAGAGGATTTTACCACTGCATGCAAAATTCCACAATGGGGTAGTATACGGGATCCTTGCAAATCTGAATTTAGAGATTTTCTTGCTAGCATAACTGTGGGAGAATCTAGAGATATTACACAAGCTACCACAGGGAGCATCCACTTTCGTGCTATACATTATTTTGCTCTCTTCATAGGCAGATGCATCAATGATAAAGATGAGGCATGTCACATGTGTGTCCCCGATCTCAGTATTCTTAGGAGTGCTGTGTTAAGAGACCAATGTTATAATTTGGGAGCCATTGTTGCACGTAGGTTGTACCTTAATAGATATAATGGAGATTTCTTTGGAGGAATTTATGCAACCCGCATAGCTAATTTTCTTGGTATAGACATACGCGGAGATGATATTGAATTACCACCTACTTATTTAGATTTTAATGCTATGGTTCAGCACCAGTTTGTTGAGAGGAACGAATCACCTCTCCAGTATCGACTAATCTTTGACAGACGCCATGCTGTCCGTATTACTCTCCCTGCTCCTGCCTTCTTTGATTATCAGGCAAGAGGAGGATATACTATCACCAGAGAGGAGGCAGATGAGTACGAGAGGAGAGAGGAGGCCGCTTGTCGCCACGCTGCAGCTCAGCAGGCGATAGCCGCTGCATCGCAGTATGACCCCAACTACTATTATGGATATCCGCCAGGCCAGCCGTGGCCACAGACCAACTTAGGCCAAAATCCTAAGCATGGGGGAGTACGTATTTCCCACCGACATTACATTCATGTTCACACACTCATTGCTAGATGTCGGTGCTCATACTTTTTGATTGTATCATCCATGCTAGTTCAATTTTCCTTTTTATGCTTTCTTCTTGTGTGTTTAATAAACCTTAAGAAAAACCAAAAAAATTCAGTTGTAGCTTCTAGCTAGTTTTAATTTCCATGCTTGTAGTAGTAATTAAAAAGAAAACCCAAAAATATTTCCTGTTCTTCTTTTGCTTGTTAGGAGCTTTCCTGTGTAAATAGTTTTATTTGTTTTCTTTGGGGGTCGATAGGAGAAGACCATGATTAAATTGTTGAAGTGGCTCTTATATGCATTATTGTTGATCTGACAAAAGTGCCAGTATTGCCTTGTCTTCTCCTGTTTATTGAATGCTTGCAGATTCCAGCTTAGTCCAATGCACGTGCACTATTATTATTATTCACACTATTCGGTCGTGCAAGTGAAAGGCAATTATGACGATATATGATGGACTGACTGAGATGAGAAAAGTTGGTATGAACTTGACCTCTTTTTTGTAAATATGATTAGTTCATCGTTCCTGATTCAGCCTATTATGAATAAACATGTTTGCAATGACAACTAGAGATCATAGTTTCTTGTGCCATGCTTGATTAGCTATGAGTTATAATGGTTTACATTGCGTGCCAACATGCTATTGAGATAGTTATGATGTGGTATGATAGGGTGGTATCCTCCTCTGAATGATTTAAGTGACTTGACTTGGCACATGTTCACGCATGTAGTTGAAATAAAATCAACATAGCCTTCACAATATTTATGTTCGTGGTGGATTATATCCTACTCATGCTTGCATTCGGTGTTGATTAATTTTAATGCATGTTAATGACTGTTGTCGCTCTCTAGCTGGTCGCTTCCCAGTCTTTTGCTAGCCTTCACTTGTACTAAGCGGGAATACTGCTTGTGCATCCAATCCCTTAAACCCCAAAGTTATTCCACATGAGTCCACTATACCTACCTATATACGGTACCTACCTGCCGTTCCAAGTAAATTTGTATGTGCCAAACTCTAAGCCTTCAAATAAATATCCTATTTTGTATGCTCGAATAGCTTATGTGTCAACTAGGGATGTATGTATCTTCCATGTTAGGCGGGTTATTCTCAAGAGGAGTGGACTCCGCTCCTCACTCACGAGATAAATGGTTGGTCACCAGGATGCCCAGTCCCATGCTTTATGCAAACTAAATCAAAATAATTGCAAATAAAACTCCCACTGGGACTCTTGTTAGTTGGAGCCACTCGTTGTTTCGAGCAAGCCATGGATTGATGCTTGTTGGTGGAAGGGGGAGTATAAACTTTACCATTCAGTTTGGGAACCCCCTATAATGTGTGTAGCATGGAAGATATCGCCATCTCTTGGTTGTTATGTTGACAATGAAAGTATACTGCTCAAAATATTATTCACCTCTGTTTCAAAACCGAGCTCTGGCACCTCTACAAATCTCTGCTTCCGTCTGTGAAGGGCCTATCTATTTAGTTTTATGTTCAGTCATCATCCTCTTATTAAAAAGCACCAGTTGGAGAGCACCACTATAATTTGCATTCATTATTGTTAGTTTACATTGAGTATGACTTGACTGGATATCTTTTACCATGAATTACAATGTCTAGTCAGTCCTTGGTCTTTAAAGGTGCTCTGCATTTATGTTTCGCGGTCTCAGAAAGGGCTAGCGAGATACCATCTTGTTATATCATATTATGATTGTTTTGAGGAAGTGTTGTCATCCGAGATTTATTATTATTGCTCGCTAGTTGATTATGCTATTGATATGAGTAAACTTGAGACCTATGCGTTATTGCAAATGTGGTTAGTTATAATCTTTGCTGAAAACTCTAATGCTGGCTTTACATATTTACAACAACAAGAGCAAACAAAGTTTGTAAATTTTTTTCTTTATCACTTTCAGTTTTTCAACTGAATTGCTTGAGGACAAGCAAAGGTTTAAGCTTGGGGGAGTTGATACGTCTCCAACATATCTACTTTTCCAAACACTTATGCCCTTGTTTTGGACTCTAACTTGCATGATTTGAATGGAACTAACCCGGACTGACGCTGTTTTCAGCAGAATTACCATGGTGTTATTTATGTGCAGGAGCAAACTTGGAATGACCTAAAACTTCACGGAGCCACTTTTCAGAAAATAAGAAAAATACCTGCAAAAGATGAAGGCCAGGGGCCCACCACCTCTCCACGAGGGTGGGGGGCGCGCCTGCCCCCCTAGGGCATGCCCCCCTACCTCGTGGGCCCCCTGTTGCCTCTCTGACTCCAACTCCACCTCCATATATTGAGTTTCCATGAGAAAAAAACCAGAGAGAAGAAATCATCGTGTTTTACAATACGGAGCCGGCGCCAAGCCCTAAAACCTCTCGGGAGGGCTGATATGGAGTCTGTTCGGGGCTCCGGAGAGTGGAATCCGTTGCCATCGTCATCATCAACCATCCTCCATCACCAATTTCATGATGCTCACCACCGAGCGTGAGTAATTCCATCGTAGGCTTGCTGGACTGTGATGGGTTGGATGGGATCTATCATGTAATCGAGTTAGTTTTGTTAGGGTTTGATCCGTAGTATCCACTATGTCCTGAGATTGATGTTGCTATGACTTTGCTATGCTTAATGCTTGTGACTAGGGCCCGAGTGCCATGATTTCAGATCTGAACCTATTATGTTTTCATCAATATATGAGTGTTCTTGATCCTATCTTGCAAGTCAATAGTCAGCTATTATGTGTTATGATCTGTTAACCCCGAAGTGACAATAATTAGGATACTTACCGGTGATGACCGTAGTTTGAGGAGTTCATGTATTCACTATGTGTTAATGCTTTGTTCCGGTACTCTATTAAAAGGAGGCCTTAATATCCCTTAGTTTCCATAAGGACCCCGGTGCCACGGGAGGGTAGGACAAAAGATGTCATTTAAGTTCTTTTCCATAAGCACGCATGACTATGTTCGGAATACATGCCTACATTATATCAATGAACTGGAGCTAGTTCTGTGTCACCCTAGGTTATGACTATTACATGATGAACCGCATCCAGCATAATTCTCCATCACTGATCCATTGCCTATGAGCTTTCCATATATTGTTCTTCGCTTATTTACTTTCCCGTTGCTATTGCTATTATCACTACAAAATACCAAAACATTACTTTTACTACTGTTACCTTTTGCTACCGTTATCACTACTATCATATTACCTTGCTACTAAAAACTTTGCTGCAGATATTAAGTTTCCAGGTGTGGTTGAATTGACAACTTAGCTACTAATACTTGAGACTATTCTTTGGCTCCCCTTGTGTCGAATCAATAAATTTGGGTTGAGTACTTTACCCTCGAAAACTGTTGCTATCCCCTATACTTGTGGGTTATCACACAACATGTACTTACTTCATACTATCATTTATCTTTGGTATTGTAGATATAAGTAATTTCTTTATAAACTTGGTCAAAGTTTCAAAAGTTTGACTTTAAAAAAATGTTGGAACTACATTATCGAACGGAGGGAGTAGCTCTTGCTCTCTCTCTGTCTCTCTCTCTGCTAACTCTCACGGGCCTCCCCTCTCACACGAACACTCCATACCGACGGATTATATGCTCACTGTGTCAGCGTATAGCTCCATATATTGTTTAGTTGACCGGTCAACCAGTCCACATGATGCTTTGTCAGTTCGTGTTCTATATCTTCGTGTGCTGGCCCATGTGACAGTGGGTGAAAATAAGTAAACTAGAGGCCCATCTGACACGCGGTGAAGTAAACAAAGTTGAAACCACTCAGGGTAGCACCCCGCACGCTTGTAAATTGAGGGCGCATTGAGGACACACTTTTTCCGCGTGGAGGACGTACTCGCGCACAATTCACCACTGCGCGGCAGCATGCACAGAAGGACGCACTCGCGCACACAACACACACCAGCACACGTGTACACCGGCGTCGCCGCCGGTTGAGATGGACGGCGAGGCACCCAACAAGAGAAGGCGGCTCGAGCCAAAACCGCATCCGGCGAGCCTGGACTTCATCAGCAGCCTCCCCGACGACATGCTGCTCATCATCATCGGCCTCCTCCCCACCAAATCTGTCGTGCGGACCGCCCTGCTCTCCCGGCGGTGGCGCCCCATCTAGCGCCGTGTCCCCCTCAACCTCATCATCGACAGCTGCCTCTGCGATGGGGATTGCAAATGCATGGCCGTAGTCTCCAAGATCCTTTCATCGCACCCTGGGCCAGGAAGACACCTTGACATCCGCATGTTCAGTACCAACTGCAAGGTCCAACCCAAGTTCGACGACTGGTTCTTATCCCCCGCCATAGATCAGCTCGAGGAGCTTGGCTTTGAAGCTGGACGATGTCGCTCTCTGCCGCCGTCCGTGCTCCGCTTCGCGCCAACGTTGCGCCGTCCAGCTTCAGCTCCTGCTATCTTCCCCAGATTAATGATGCGCCCACCCTTCTTCTCCCTCAACTCAAGCAGCTTGACCTCTTCGACGTTGTCATCTCGAAGAAAGCTATGGAGCACCTGCTCCGCAGTTGTACTGCACTCGAGTGCTCGAGTACCTTTGTCCTGAGCAGATCCACGGGTTCATTAGCCTCCACATCGCCTCGACGAATCTCCGATGGATTTATGTGTCTTGCTGGCCCCGCATCAAGACATCAATTGGGAAGAGATCACTCCAGTTGTTCCATGTTATGGTCATTGAGAATGCGCCTTTCCTTGAGAGATTGCTTGTATCGGATCTAGAAGGTCCAACAAAAATCAGGGTCATTGACGCACCGAAATTGACAGCGTTGGTGCACTCGTCTGCCAAATTCTCCGAACTCTTTATTTGATCCATAATCATTCAGGTACAGCACTCATCTTCTTCTCTGACTTCTTAAAATTCACATTTTTAAATTTCTTCTTGATGTATTTACGACCGTCTTCCAGAAAATGATTCCCACAAGCTTGACCCAGTCTATGCGCACAGTGAAGATCTTGGCAATAAAATCTATCGGCCCCAATCTAGATCAAGTTGTTGGATTCCTTACATGCTTTCCGTGCACGGAGAAGCTACTCATCGAGGTGAAACTTATTTCCTATTAGTAAATGTTAATCACAATGTAGCTCAAATTTTTCGTAATTTTCCCAGATTACGATGACAAGTGTAATGTTCAAAACTGCATCTACGCACTGCACCGTAATAAATGTTTTTAGTATTTTTTTCTCACATGATCATCTGCATCATTTTTTCGTTGTACTACTATAGTAGCCTAGGCTAGTCATAGTGGAAAGTAACTTAGACTACTCCAGTAAATCTATGGTTACCCTAAGAGCAAGTACTACCTCCGTCCTGGTTTACTCTTCCTATTTTGTAGTATCAAAATTTTAACATAGATTTAACTGACAAAATGTTAATGCATATCACTAAGAACTATATCATTGGATTCGTATTTGAACATAATTTCAAATGGTGTAATTTTTAGTGACATGCATTGGTATTTTCTTACATAAATATATGGTCAAAATTTTATACTAAATAAGAGGTAGTACAAAAGCGGGCAATAACGGCCCTCCACTATGTAGGCCAAAACACATGCCAAATTCACTTGTGATGCATTTGGCATCGATGCCCCTCCATTGCTCACCTGGTGCCCCAATCTGGATCACCTACTTTGCTCCGGTGCCAAATTAACTCACGCAATGAGAAAACACTTGCGTGGGAGAGAGAGGACTGAGGCAATAAAAACACTTGTTTGGGAGAGTGAGAGGCTGGTGTAGTTGGTTTGATTGATTTGTTTACACATGTGGGTCTGTGTGCACAGCGGTGCCAACTCTCTCACATCGCGAGAGCGGTGCCAAAATCTTTTGATTTGACATCGATGCGTATTATGGCATCGGCCACATAGTGGAAGGCAACAAATGCCCAAGCTCTTCACGTACTCCTAGGTAAATGAGAGGAAAGAGAAAGAGAGAGAGAGAGTGAAAAAATATCACTAGCCAGCCAACCCTATCGTATGAGCGAATGATATTGGTACCTCTTGATGACACGACAATCTTATACAGTCAGCTGCTCTAATATGCTATCTTATTTGCAGATAAAAAAAGACCCGAAAGTGAAAAATGTGCTGCACTATAACAATCTCGTCGAATGCCTTGATCTCCATCTTATAGAAATTGATTTGATCGACTACCGAGGCAGCACATCTGAGATTAAATTGGCCAGGTTCTTTGTTCTGGAGGCAAGTGTGCTCAAGGTAATGAGGTTTGGTGTTCTTTGGCGCAAGAATGAATGGCGTGCTAATCACCGCAAGCGTCTAAGCCTAAATGACAAAGTCTCCGCAGAAGCTGAATTTGTTTTTGAAACATCAAGTGGCCAGAGACTCGAAAACTTATTTGCCCATTAGTGACTTGTCAGGGCGGTGGATTTTAGTTTGCACAATAATGCTGCATCCACCTAAAGTAATGAAAGTTCTTACATAAACTTCCTAGTAATTCCCTCTTCGTAGGTGCAACATTACTCCTAAAATTTGTAATATTAGTTTAAAACTTGTAATATTGCCGTGTCCTATTCCTGCATTTTCAAAATCCTGCGAATCAAACAGGTCCTGAGTTGGTGATGATGTTGTGCCTGCCATCTTTCACCAATAGCCGTCGGATCTAGATCTGACGCATACAAACCAAAATTCTCCAATTTTGCAAAAAGATGCCCGCACTTGTTCCCTATTTACAAACAAATCCTTGTATCTCACAATCAGCCTTATCTCCTCCCCACCACATCTAGAAGGCCATGGAAAAATCTGGCCCGATGGCCGCTGCCGGCGCCATCCACCCCCAATCTTGGTGTTTCGTGCAATGCACGGGCATCTACGCACGGGAAATTATGTCGAACACGGCTAGTTATAAGCAGGCTAGGTCTAAAGCCATGATGATAGTGACTACAGATGGTGAGGCTGACTATGGTATGCCGAACACGACGCCGATACTCAGGTGTCATCTCCGGCGTAGGGTCTTGTCACTTCACTTTGAGGGCATGTAATAATTTTACCAACCGGTAGTACAGTGCTACTACATTGGTACTACTACTACTACTAGTACTAGCACCACCATCTGGATTTAGTAGTACTACCACGTCCATCTGGATTTAGTATTTGCCTAGCAATATCTAGTAATGCATGTCACAAAAAATGTACTACTCCCTCTGTAAATAAATACATGGTGTATTGTTTTATTCCTATCGGCGAGGTAACTTAATGTCTTTTTGCTACTTAATAGGATTACATGCAATGAACTAACCACTACATGTGATATTTGGTAGTCTCAAGTCATTGAGAGCATGCACGGGCACGGAGGGGGACGCAGCTTCATTGACTTACTGCACCTGCCTTTGGGTGTATGACACGTGGGCCCAATGAGTGGCTGGCCAACCTGTCATACAGCCAAAGGCAGGTGCAGTAGAGGGGCGAGGAGTAGATGGCCAGCACGCACGTGAATTCAATGCAGTCTGCACTTCTCATATAAAGGCTCCCGCCAGTCCAATCTACAAAATCCTACGCACCTACGCACCCAAGGGCAAGAGTGATCACTCCAATCGCAAGATTAGTTGACTAGAAGCTAGACCCACGGAGGCGATGAGTGCGAGAATCAGCCGGCTATTCCAGATGGTCCATGACGCCGGCCTACGGCCCGGCACCGAGGAACGTCTCCAGGTAGTGCTTGAGGCCGCCAGGGCGAGGGGCCGCTTGGACGACAACTTCGTCTCCATGTTCGACGAGGTCCTCGTCGGCTTCCTCGACAAGTTCACCATTGTCAAGAAGCTCGCGGATGACCTTGACGTACGCCTTCAACCCACGCGCCCAGGCTCTGCGATGCCTGCCACCCTCAATGGCCTCTATGGTGACAACCTCTTCGACGCACTGGTGGCCCTGCGACTGCCCGCCATCGCGCTGGAGAACGTCCACCTCGAGGTCGCGCTCGCCGCGCAGCGCTTGGCGCAGCAAGACACCATCGACATAATCACCCACGTCTACGCGCAAATCGTCCACAAGGACTACTACATGCAAGAGGAGGACGATAGGACGTTGGCCTTCTTGGACCGCAGGGCAACCTTGGACGGCATTGTTTAGAAGCATGTTGAGCTTCCCGCCAACGCCACTGCTCCTCACACTTTGGTTGTGACCCGGTGCACTAGGGCGTGAGGATGTTATTGATGGATTTGTATGTATCTTTATCTTTCCGTCAAATCCATGTAGTAGTATATGGTACTACAAGTAATTATCTTACCTTTCGCATCAACTTCATAATTTTCCTACGTACTCCATGCATGAACCGCGCAAGAACCAAACTTCTCATTACTCTAGGGAAAACCGTTATTTCTATCTATCGGTCGCCCCATGGAGCAGAACCAAATTTTACAAGTTATAAGTTCAAAAGGAAAAGCCTGCCGTGTTCGCGTCGCACCCCCACACAGTTTGTTCGGCACGCCGCTCAAGGGGGAATGCGTGCTGTGTTGCATTTTCACTTACAAGTGGGACTACAGTTGAGCAAACCGACTATAGGCAAACCCCCACCCCGCCCACCGCGTGATGGCTGAGAAAATAGGAGGGAGAAGAGATGGCTGTAGCTAGCACGGACTCCAAGAAAATTGGTGTCGGATGGGACTCGTGTGGGTGGCGTGTGCCGTACTGCTAGACATGAATGCTAGTTATGCCCCATGCCACCCCACTATATCAAGGTGCTGGTTACATAGAACAAATTTCCTGGAGTCCGTGCTCAGCCCTCCTCTATCTCTCTTCTCAGCCAGCCAGCAGACGCGCGGAGCCCATCGTCTGTTTGCAATATGTGGTCCCACATGTCAGTGAAAATGCAAGAGGACCCACTGAACCTGCACATCTTTCACCTCGACGTGCTAGTGATGAAAAACAAATCCAATAAAGATCTTTGGTGGCCTCTTTTGGAGTTACTCAAGAGTAGTAAGATTCTATTTACAGTTTAACCCAATATGCACATCACGTGGCTTCACCTACCACTCTATTTTCTTGCATGACACGACCTGGATGCTGGATGTCCCATGTGTCGGAAAAAGGAGGAAGAACTCGACCAAATCTTCGGTTGTGCTCTCGGATTAGACTAGTTGTGCTAACTTAAAATTTTATTGTGTAGAACGGATGCAAGTTTTGGTATTGGGACGAAGAGTACAACGATTATATTGATAGAGCGCAATTTAGTAGATGTTCTAGCACTTTTAGCTAGCATAGAGGCTTAGAGATGAGACTAGTGCACTTGTTGATAGAATAGAGGCTAGACATGTCTATTTCTTTACACTCGAAGAAGAAAGAAGCATGCAGGATCGAGCCTCCGCAGATCAACAATGAATGCATCGAGAAGGCACTAATCCAACATACAGGCGTAGTTATGGAAGTTGGATATCTTCTAAAATGTGTTCTTGTGGTTCTTGTTTTTCTAGTCAAAATTTTGGTGATGTATTTCCATGTACCAAAATATCAATGATGAAAAAAGATATGTGTTTGCAAAGAAAAATGTACGCGGCCGGGATGCGTTCGCGCGTTCGGCGCACGGCCACCGCATCTGAGAAATGGCCCGGACACGACCCCATTGCCCTACCCAAACGGACAGAATCCGGGCAAAAACGAGGTTCGTTTGGGGTCGTGTGTTGGAGTTGGCCTTACAAGTGGGACCGCAGTTGAGGAAACCGACTACGGTAAAACCCCACCTCGCCCGCCGCGCGATGGATGAGTTAGAGAAATGATGAGGTTGAAGAGATTGTTGTACCACGGACTCCAACAAATATGGTGTCAGATGGACGTCGTGCTGGTGGTGTGTGCCGTACTCCTGGATGTGAATGCTTGTTCTGGCCCATGCCACCCTACTACTCCTACTACTTATAGTAGTAGTATCGAGGATTCGAGGTGCTGGGTACGTACAGCGAACACATTAACATATGGCCCACCTCAGATGGTGGCCAAATTTCTTGGAGTCTGTGCTTGGTTAAAAAGTGTTCTTTGTGAGGATGCTTTGTTGTATTACGTACGTAGACGTAGAGATAGTGCAGCATGTGAAGCTAGTACAAATAGTGTACTATTGTTGATTGGCCTCATCCGATAACCTGTTGCAATGCACGTACAATTATGTATTCGGAAAATATATTTTTGCCTCGTCGCAAAACCCACTCAGAGAAGCGACTCGAAAGTCATTCATAAATTTAGTAAATTTATCACAGGCATATCATTTTATTACATACAACAGGTCATCAACCCACAACGACAACGAGGATACATTATAAATACTAAAGTTTTCATCACATAACAAATAACAAGCAATGAAATGAACTTCAACTCAACCAATCCTTGGTGTTGGAAACACTTGCTTTGAACCACAAGTGATTCTCTGGGAATGGCCAGCTACTGTCAATCTCGAGACCAACGCAGGACTGATCATCCAGGCTGAAGCGACCTACTATATCACGACCAGGGTAGGGAACCACCGCAATGTCCGACGTATAGATACAGTTGCTTCTCATAAATGGTAGTAACGTTGTGTCAACAGCAGTTGGATCGCCTTTCACCATCATTGGATAGTTTTGTCCAAGGAAGAGCGAGTTTGCTCCAAGACTGTCAATACGGTACCAGGGAGAAGGTGTTGGCTCTAGCACAGTAGTATCCATCCCGAATACCATACAACGGGTGTTGGAATAGGTCTGGAGAGTGCGACCATAGGAGACAACACCTGCCTCCTTAGTAGTAACATCAGAAGTGGGTTGTATACAGACAAGAAGGAGTGATCCATCGGAAGTTGCCAGGCGCCACTGAGTATATCGGCCCTCCTCGTCCTCATCTCCCCCTTGGTTATAAAAAATTTCAAGTATAGGTGGTGGAATGTCCACAGGACCTTGGAAACACAAGAAGAAGGTTAATTAGTAGAGAAGGGAAACTTGCTAACTCGCATGCATGTGGATGAAACAATTATAATTACGGTGGAAGACAAACGTACCGAAACTACGAGGATCCCATGCAAAAACAGTGCCACGAGTGGTGGCAGCAAACACAAGACCCTCGTATTCAATTGCATCACAGTACACATCCGTGTATAGAAACTGATTTTTGAGCAATATCCATCCAGTTGAACCACGACGGATGGCAACAAACTTGTCGAAGATAGAAACAACTTGATAGTCCTTGTAATCCCAAGATCGGTTGGGAACTCGAGAAATTGCTATCTTCTGTAGACGACAGTCACCATGATCATATTTGATCGTACGTAGATCATCTGCGTGCTCAACCTCAGGGCACTCGGAGATTTTTGGAAGTGGAATCCGCTGATGAGTGTACACATTCACAAATTCCCACTCGCAATTGTACCCAATATAAACAACCCAATCTCCATTTGTGCCTGCCCAAGCCTTTCCCTCAAGTGATGGCATCTTAACATCATACGTATCATTATCAAGAGGCATCAACTTGCACGTGGCGAGGCTTCCCTCGTCCCCGCGCCAGTCAGCAGGGTCACGGTGAAGAAGATAGGGGAGATCAAACCACTCCTGGACCCTTGGGTTCCTTGTAATGATATTATTAGTTGTGTCGAGAATGGGCTTGAACGAACCTGCCATGCTAGCCGAGGTGATGATGTCGCACCGATCAATGAGTTCCCCCACCACGTCATCTTTCAGATCGGGGCAAGTATAACGGGGTCGTTTCCGGCTTGTTCCCTCCATGGAGAAGATGATCGAACAATGGCAGAAGGAAGGGTGAAGGCAAATGGAGGAGGGAGGAAGATCATGCGACAGTAGTTCCAAATCAAGAGGGAAAGTCGAAGAGTCGGTGGACGATTGCCAGTTTGCCACAGTACACAAAGAGGCGCCCCGGCCTACATGTCCTTTCAGAAATTGTACAAAAGGACTCGTCTTCATCTCACTGACATGTTGGAATGGGACCACATGTAGACGAAACATGGTGTGTAATTTCTCGTGCAAAATGCGCTCTGGTCGCGTTGGCCCGAGGTGCCGCATTAGTTATCGACCTTTATTTTTTTAACATACAATCTGAGTGGATAGCTCCTGTGGTCATCACACGTGAGCGCATATATAGGTGGGCACGCGGCAACAATCTAAGTGCTAAAAGAGTTGATCTCGAAAAAAGAGTTGATCCAATGATTGGTCTTGTTTGGATTTTCCAACTATGACCATTGGATAGAGTGAATCAATGGCTTACGTTCAAAGTTATTCTCATGGTACTATAGAATGGTATAGGAACGTGGAGAGATTTGGTTGATTTTCTATCGCAAAAAAATATAAAATATTATGAGTGTAGACGCTCCACCCTGAGGTTTGTAGCTCCTTCTCGGTCGTCGGGAATCTATGTTCTTCCACTCTTTCATTTAAGACATGAGCTTTGTTCATCCTATTGCCGGCATGCGGGACATCTAGATGCCTCCATTTTACAAATGCATACTATATGCCTCCATGACACGCGGGACATCTAGCATCAAGGTGGCGTGTCATGCAAGAAAATGGAGATATGCGGTGCGTAAGTGAGTCATGCACTTCGATGGCACCTAGTACTATGCAATATTTTTTTCTACTCAATGGCACGTGAATAGTGCACGTACTCAGTGACAGAGCACAGGATGGTAGCCACGGACATGGTAGGCCCTTTTTGAAGAGAGTACTAATAAATAACTTTGATGTGTCCCGTCAACTTGCAGAATGACGAGAATCTTGCTTACTATGCTTTCTCCCTCGCCAACGCGTGCGCGGTGGCTCGCAGCATGAGGAGAAACTTTTGCTTACAAGCGGTGGACGTGCAGCGGTTCATTTGGTGTCAGATTGCTAGAAGTACTACTGTAGTACCATCATTATTGTTCGACTTCCGGAAGAGGAGAAGAGCCAAGCGCAAGGTCACCTACTAACCTAGTACATCACTATTATAGCCAAAGCTGGTCCACCTTTTTAGAGCATGGTTAATTAATATAGGCGGCTCTTGCAGCAGCACATTATTTAGAGCAAGTACTCTGTTCGTAGGATCAAAGGAAGTGAAACAAAAGTTGGAGTGGATGCTAGATTGCCAATTAAAACATGATTACATAGGGAAAAAATCCTACAGCATTCTATCCTATGAATCAAATGACCAATGTAGGAAAATTATGAGGGGGTCTCTCCAACAGTGTTCCTCGGCTCGCACCTAGCATCACGGTGGTCAAACTTGGAGTCATTCATCTGCTACACGTGGCATCTCAGATTTGGTACTCCAATATTAGGTTGGCTCTATGTGATGTGGCAACTTCATATACAAACCGGATGCTGGCTATACTACTACGGTACTCACACTCCAAGAAGTGACTCAAAACCATTCATAAATTGAGTCTATGACACACATTTGCAAATGTACCATTCATTACATACAACAAGTTATCAACACAAAATGACAATGATGATACATGTTGGATTATAGATTATTTCCAACAAAACATTCTAGTAAATACTAAAGTTTTCATCAGACAACAAATAACAAGCAATGGAATGAACTTCAACTCAACCAATCCTTGGTGTTGGAAACGCTTGCTTTGAACCGTAGGTGCTCTGGGAAGGGCCAGCTATTGTCAATATCGAGAGCAATGCAGGACTATTCATCCAGGCTGAAGCGGCATATATCAGGAGCAAGGTAGGGAACCACCGCAATGTCCGAGGTATAGATAAAATTGCTTCTCATAAATGGTAGTAACGTTGTGTCAACAGCAGCTGGATCGCCTTTAACCATCACTAGCAAATATGTCCGTGCATTGCAACGGGAGAAAACAAATCACATAGCTCTAACGGAATAAGCATGACTCAAGACTCTTCACCGGTATGTGTACTTCGTTTCAGTGTGACACACTGTCATCTTGACTTATCCTCCTTCTGACCCTCACCATCAAAGGGGTTGTACCTACATGATCACAATGCATCCACAAACATGATGAATCCTAAGGCAGTGATCTGGTCCACCGGATGACACACCTGACATTGAATTATGACAATGTAAGGATTTTTTAAATATATTCTCACATGAATTCAACTTTAGTGCTCACTGATGTCTACTACACAACCTTCTTCTTGTAGACGTTGTTGGGCCTCCAAGTGTAGAGGTTTGTAGGACAGTAGCTCCCTCAAGTGGATGACCTAAGGTTTATCAATCCGTAGGAGGCATAGGATGAAGATGGTATCTCTCAAGCAACCCTGCAACCAAATAACAAAGAGTCTCTTGTGTCCCCAACACACCCAATACAATGGTAAATTGTATAGGTGCACTAGTTCGGCGAAGAGATGGTGATACAAGTGCAATATGGATGGTAGATAATAGTTTTTGTAATTTGAAAATATAAAAACAGCAAGGTAACGAATGATAAAAGTGAGCGTAAACGGTATTGCAATGATAGGAAACAAGGCCTAGGGTTCATACTTTCACTAGTGTAAGTCCTCTCAACAATACTAACATAATTGGATCATAAAACTATCCCTCAACATGCAACAAAGAGTCGCTCCAAAGTCACTAATAGCGGAGAACAAACGAAGAGATTATGGTAGGGTACGAAACCACCTCAAAGTTATTCTTTCCAATCAATCCGTTGGGCTATTCCTATAAGTGTCACAAACAGCCCTAGAGTTCGTACTAGAATAACACCTTAAGACACAAATCAATCAAAACCCTAATGTCACCTAGATACTCCAATGTCACCTCAAGTATCCGTGGGTATGATTATATGATATGCATCACACAATCTCAGATTCATCAATTCAACCAACACAAAGGACCTCAAAGAGTGCCCCAAAGTTCTACTGGAGAATCACGACGAAAACGTGTGCCAACCCCTATGCATAGGTTCATGGGCGGAACCCGCAAGTTGGTCACCAAAACATACATCAAGTGGCATGTGGTATCCCATTGTCACCACAGATATCCATGGCAAGACATACATCAAGTATTCTCAAATATTTAAAGACTCAATCCGATAAGATTACTTCAAAGGGGAAACTTAATTCATTACAAGAGAGAAGAGGGGGAGGAGAAACATAGGATCCAACTATAATAACAAAGCTCACGATACATCAAGATCGTGCCAAATCAAGAACACGAGAGAGAGAGAGAGAGATCAAACACATAGCTACTGGTACATACCCTCAGCCCCGAGGGAGAACTACTCCCTCCTCGTCATGGAGAGCACCGAGATGATGAAGATGGACACCGGAGAGGGATTGCCCCCTACGGCAGGGTGCCGGAACAGGTCTAGATTGGTTTTTGGTGGCTACGGAGGCTTCTGGCGGCGGAACTCCCGATCTATCTTGCGTTCTGGAAGTTTTAGGTCACATAGGTATATATGGGTACAGGAGGTACGTCAGGGGAGCCACGGGGGCCCCACGAGGCAGGGGGCGCGCCCTAGGGGGGTGGGCGCGCCCCCCACCCTCGTGGGCAGCTCCCGTATCTTCTGACATGGGGTCCAAGTCCATTAGGTGTGTTTCCTTCCAAAAATAACTTCTCCAGTTGATTTCGTTCCGTTTCGACTCCATCTGATATTCCTTTTCTTCAAAACACTGAAATAGGCATAAAACAACAAATCTGGGCTGGGCCTCCGGTTAATAGGTTAGTCCCAAAAATAATATAAAAGTGGATAATAAAGCCCAATATTGCCCAAAACAGTATATAATATATCATGGAGCAATCAAAAATTATAGGTACGTTGGAGACGTATCAAGCATCCCCAATCTTAATTCCTGCTCGTCCTCGAGTAGGTAAATGATAAAAAGTTAGTTTTTGATGTGGAATGCTAGTTGGCATAATTTCAATGTAATTCTTCTTAATTGTGGCATGAATATTTAGATCCATAAGATTCAAGACAAAAGTTTAATATTGACATAAAAATAATAATACTTCAAGCATACTAATAAAGCAATCATGTCTCTCAAAATAACATGGCCAAAGAGAGCTATCCCTACAAAATCATATAGTCTGGCTATGCTCCATCTTCACCACACAAAATATTTAAATCATGCACAACCCCGATGACAAGCCAAGCAATTGTTTCATACTTTTGATGTTCTCAAACTTTTTCAATCTTCACGCAGTACATGAGCGTGAGCCATGGACATAGCACTATAGGTGGAATAGAATGGTGGTTGTGGAGAAGACAAAAAGGAAGAAGATAGTCTCACATCGACTGGGCGTATCAACGGGCTATGGAGATGCCCATCAATAGATATCAATGTGAGTGAGTAGGGATTGCCATGCAACAGATGCACTAGAGCTATAAATGTATGAAAGCTCAACAAAAGAAACTAGTGGGTGTGCATCCAACTCGCTTGCTCACGAAGACCTAGGGCATTTTGAGGAAGCCCATCATTGGAATATACAAGCCAAGTTCTATAATGAAAGATTCCCACTAGTATATGAAAGTGAAAACATATGAGACTCTCTATATGAAGAACATGGTGCTACTTTGAAGCACAACATATGAGACTCGCTATATCATGGTGCTACTTTGAAGCACAAGTGTGGAAAAAGGATAGTAGCATTGCCCCTTTCTATTTTTTTATTTTTTGGCCTTTTTTTATTTGGCCTTTCTCTTTTTTTGGGACAATGCTCTATTGAATGATGATCATCACACTTCTATTTATTTACAACTCAATGATACAACTCGATACTAGAACAAAGTATGACTCTATATGAATGCCTCCAGCGGTGTACCGGGATATGCAATGAATCAAGAGTGACATGTATGAAAGAATTATGAATGGTGGCTTTGCCACAAATATAATGTCAACTACTTCATGCAAAGCAATATGACAATGATGAAGCGTGTCATAATAAACGGAACGGTGGAAAGTTGCATGGAAATATATCTCGGAATGGCTATGGAAATGCCATAATAGGTAGGTATGGTGGCTGTTTTGAGGAAGGTATATGGTGGGTTTATGGTACCGGCGAAAGTTGCGCGGTACTAGAGAGGCTAGCAAAGGTGGAAGGGTGAGAGTGCGTATAATCCATGGACTCAACATTAGTCATAAAGAACTCACATACTTATTGCAAAAATCTATTAGTTATCGAAACAAAGTACTACACGCATGCTCCTAGGGGGATAGATTGGTAGGAAAAGACCATCGCTCGTCCCCGACCGCCACTCATAAGGAAGACAATCAATAAACACCTCATGCTTCGACTTCGTTACATAACGGTTCACCATACGTGCATGCTACGGGAATCACAAACTTCAACACAAGTATCTCTCAAATTCACAACTACTCAACTAGCATGACTCTAATATCACCATCTCCATATCTCAAAACAATCATCAAGCATCAAACTTCTCTTAGTATTCAACACACTCATAAGAGAATTTTTATTATTCTTGAATACCTAGCATATTAGGATTTTAAGAAAATTACCATGCTATTTAAGACTCTCAAAATAATCTAAGTGAATCATGATATATCAATAGTTTCTATAAAACGAATCCACCACCGTGCTCTAAAAGATATAAGTGAAGTACTAGAGCAAACAACAAACTACTCCGAAGGATATAAGTGAAGATCAATGAGTAGTCGAATAATTATGAAACTATGTGAAGACTCTCTAACATTTAATAATTTCAGATCTTGGTACTTTATTCAAACAGCAAGCAAAGAAAAATAAAATGACATCTAAGAATAGCAAACATCACATGAAGAAGCAAAAACTTAGGATCAACCGATACTAACCGATAGTTGTTGAAGAAGAAAGGTGGGATGCCAACCGGGGCATCCCCAATCTTAGATGCTTGAGACTTCTTGAAATATTATCTTGGGGTGCCTTGGGCATCCCCAAGCTTGAGCTTTTGTGTCTCCTTAATTCCTCTCATATCACGGTCTCCCTAAATCTCAAAAGCTTCATCCACACAAAACTCAACAAGGACTCGTGAGATAAGTTAGTATAAACCATTGCAAAAACCTTATCATACTCTACTGTAGCAAATCACTAAAATTATTATTCAACATTGCATACAAAATTCCTCTGCATATTTAATAGTCCTATCCTCAAATAGAATCATTAAAGAAGCAAACATATGCAAACAATGCAAACATAACAGCAATCTGCCTAAACAGGATAGTCTGTCAAGAATGCTGCAACATCCATACTTCCATAGCTCCAAAAATTATGAAAGAAAATTCCCACTGTAGTAAATTTATCAGATCTTAATATGCAAAAGGTTTCAAAATTTTATCGCATTCTGACTTTTCTAGGGAATTATTGCAACAGCGGTAAACTTTCTGTTTTCAAGCAGCAACATGAAGACTTGTAACATAGGCATAGTAAAGGCTACCAATGCCACTTTTATTGAAATAAAAGATGCAAAACATTGTTCTAAATAACATCAAGCAAATACTAACAAAATAAATTGATGCTCCAAGCTAAACACATATCATGTGGGGAATAAAAATATAGCTCCAAGTAAAGTTACCGGTGAACGAAGACGAAAGAGCGGATGCCTTCCGGGGCATCCCCAAGCTTAGGCTCTTGGTTATCCTTGAATATTACCTTGGGGTGCCTTGGGAATCCCCAAGATTAGGCTCTTACCACTCCTTGTTCCATAGTCCATCGAATCCTTACCCAAAACATGAAAACTTCACAACACAAAACTTAAAGTAGAAAACTCGTAAGCTCCGTTAGTATAAAATAAATCACCACTTGAAGGTACTGTAATGAACTCATTCTTTATTGATATTGGTGTTAAACCTACTGTATTCCAACTTCTCTATGGTTTATAAACTATTTTACTAGCCATAGATTCATCAAAATAAGTAAACAACACATGAAGAACAGAATCTGTCAAAAACAGAACAGTCTGTAGTAATCTGGATCAAACGTATACTTATGGAACTCATACAATTCTCAAATAAATTGCTCTACCTGAGGAATTTATCTATTAATCATCTTCAAAAAGAATTAACTAAATAGCACTCTCCAAATAGAAATGGCAGCAATTCTCGTGAGCGCTAAAGTTTCTGTTTTTGACAGCGTGATCAACAAGACTTTCCCCAAGTCTTCCCAAAGGTTCTACTTGGCACAAACACTAATTAAAAGCATAAAACCACACCTAAACAGAGGCTAGATGGATTATTTATTATTAAACAGGAACAAAAAGCAAGGAGCTAAAATAAAATTGGGTTGCCTCCCAACAAGCGCTATCGTTTAATGCCCCTAGCTAGGCATGATGATTTCAATGATGCTCACATAAAGGATAAGAATTGAAATATAAAGAGAGCGTCATGGAGAATATGACTAGCACATTTAAGTCCTATTCATAGGGATTTTGTGAGCAAATAACTTATGGGAATGAGAATCAACTTGCATAGGAAGGTAAAACAAGCATAACTTAAAAACTTTAAGCACATAGAGAGGAAACTTGATATTATTGCAATTCCTACAAGCATATGTTCCTCCCTCATAATAATTTTCAGTAGCATCATGAATGAATTCAACAATATAACCAGCACCTAAAGCATTCTTTTCATGATCTACAAGCATAGAAAATTTACTACTCTCCACATAAGCAAAATTTTTCTCATGAATAATAGTGGGAGTATCATAAGAGACTTGAATACTATAAATTGCTTCCACATTAAAAGAGTAATGTTCAGAGAAGGGGTAATCATAATCATGACAAGTTTTATAAATATAATCACTACTTTTTATAGCATAAGTATCATCACAATAATCATCATAAGTAGGAGGCATGCTATCATCATTATAAACTTGCATATCAAAACTTAAGAGGCTAAAAATATCATCATTATTAAACATAGCATCCCTAAGCTTGGGACAAACATTAATTGCAGCAAATTTATTCTCAAATATTTCATCCTCATCAAACATAGCTTCCCCAATCTTGGGCCTTTTCATATCATAAGCATAATCACTCTCTTCATTAATTGTATGAATAGCCCCAATAGTATAGCAATTATCATATTCTTCCAAGCAAGTGCCAAAAATATTTTCAAGATCATAAGAAGTACCATTATCTTCCACAATTATATTTTCATGAGGCACAATAGTAATAGGAGCAGCATTATTTGGAAGAGATATCTTTTTACCTCTCTTCCTTTTTCTTTTCTTTTCTTCACCACATCATGTGTGGGTTCAATCCTCTTTTTGGAGCTCCTTATTAATGAGATTGGTTGAATAGGAGGCTCTTCCTCGTTACCTGATTCATCATAAGAAATAATAGGAGGGTATCGGGAAGTCTCTTCCCTTTCATTAGTATTCTCTTCATCTTCCATTTGTTTTCTTTTCTTTATGTAATTGGCAATATAAGGATTTTCAATGCAATTCACCACACAATACATATAAATATTTTCTAGATCAAAATCAAGAACTTTATCAAGGGCAAATTTTGGAATATCCTTAGTTATACGTTTCATTTCTTCATAACCCAAAAGAAGGCTAAGCTCTTTATGATGCTCAAGGGTAATCAAATTATCACAATATTTGGACACGACTTGATCATGAAACAAATAGCATTGGAGCTTTAAATGACCATGTTCATTGCAAAGTTCACAAGGAGCATGAAAAATATTGAATCTTTCAGCACATTCATCTAGCTCTTCTTGCAACAATTTGGTTTCTAAGTACTTATGCCTCTTGCAATATCTATCTTCCCTATTTGGTGTGTACTTGCAAACCCAGTCTACTCCACAAAAATTGACATGTTTATAGGAGGAATTTACATCATAACTAGTGCAATCATCATTAGCATCATGGATATTCAAAGAATTTGTACTAACAACATTGCAATCATGCTTATCATTCAAATATTTAGTGCCAAACATTTTGTAGATTTCTTCTTCTAGCACTTGAGCACAATTATCCTTTCCATCATACTCACGGAAGATATTAAAAAGGTGAAGTGTATGAGACAAACTCAATTCCATTTTTTATAGTTTTCTTTTATAAACTAACTAGTGATAAAACAAGAAACTAAAAGACTCGATTGCAAGATCTAAAGATATACCTTCAAGCACTCACCTCCCCAGCAACGGCGCCAGAAAAGAGCTTGATGTCTACTACACAACCTTCTTCTTGTAGACGTTGTTGGGCCTCCAAGTGCAGAGGTTTGTAGGACAGTAGCAAATTTCCCTCAATTGGATGACCTAAGCTTTATCAATCCGTAGGAGGCGTAGGATGAAGATGGTCTCTCTCAAGCAACCCTGCAACCAAATAACAAAGTGTCTCTTGTGCCCCCAACACACCCAATACAATGGTAAATTGTATAGGTGCACTAGTTCGGCGAAGAGATGGTGATACAAGTGCAATATGGATGGTAGATAATAGTTTTTGTAATCTGAAAATATAAAAACAGCAAGGTAACGAATGATAAAAGTGAGCGTAAACGGTATTGCAATGATAGGAAACAAGGCCTAGGGTTCATACTTTCACTAGTGTAAGTCCTCTCAATAATACTAACATAATTGGATCATAAAACTATCCCTCAACATGCAACAAAGAGTCGCTCCAAAGTCACTAATAGAGGAGAACAAACGAAGAGATTATGGTAGGGTACGAAACCACCTCAAAGTTATTCTTTCCAATCAATCCGTTGGGCTATTCCTATAAGTGTCACAAACAGCCGTAGATTTTGTACTAGAATAACACCTTAAGACACAAATCAATCAAAACCCTAATGTCACCTAGATACTCCAATGTCACCTCAAGTATCCGTGGGTATGATTATACGATATGCATCACACAATCTCAGATTCCTCTATTCAACCAACACAAAGGACCTCAAAGAGTGCCCCAAAGTTCTACCGGAGAATCACGACGAAAACGTGTGCCAACCCCTATGCATAGGTTCATGGGCGGAACCCGCAAGTTGGTCACCAAAAAATACATCAAGTGAATCACATGGTATCCCATTGTCACCACAGATACGCACGGCAAGACATACATCAAGTGTTCTCAAATCTATAAAGACTCAATCCGATAAGATAACTTCAAAGGGGAAACTCAATTCATTACAAGAGAGTAGCGGGGGGAGAAAACATCATAGGATCCAACTATAATAGCAAAGCTCGTGATACATCAAGATCGTATCACCTCAAGAACACGACCACGAGCGAAGCCACTTCCCGCCGACCCTCAGGTATGCTACCTCTTTTGGAACCATACCCTTGTTCTATTGCCCCATCTGCCATGTCATTGCATGTGGATCTTTTTCCACTCCACCATCTTCCCAATTTGCTATCCTCTACTCTGCTGGTCACGCAGATGAAAACCTTAATTTGCACTATTAAAGGAAACCCTACTTCATGCAGACTAATCCATGTCTGGGTCGAATAAGGAAAGGAAGGGAGACTGTACTGTCCAAGAGAGTAGGCATCGAACCCACATCTAGATTGCAAAGGGGAAAATCAGTACCTAAGGAATGAGGCTTGTGTCTCTTGGTTGAAGAACGGTAGAAAGGCATGACAACATAGTAGAGAATGACCAGGTCGATCGGTTTGTTGTCCTCACATAGGAAAAAGGTGGCTAAACATAACAAAAATGGGACGTGATCCACTTATGCTGCCTGGATATTTGTTGCTCTGGGCAACCATACCTCCCTCACCACTCTATGCGTCTGTGGAGGTACATCGTACTGGTGCGCTCACTGTCCGAATGGAGCTCCCATGCTCTTATTGTCACTTTTTTGCTGTTAGTATAACGCCAGCAGTCAAGTCAAGCAATGCTACTGCTAAAGTGGTGCCACATTTAACTAATGCCGCACTCAGTCTAATGCCACCGATAAATTTAAGCAATGCCATTCAATGTCACTGGATTATTTCAGGGTTAGCTATTGATTGTGGATGTATTGAAGATTTTTCAGCTAAGGCATTTTAATGCTGTTGCACAACCAGTATACCAACGGTGAAACTTGTTACTACCTTCAGATTTTTGCACTTTTAATGCTTATAGATTACATACCTCACTTTCATGAGATAAGTTAATTTTTTTGTACGGGGTCACCAAAATGCCAAGGCGCTGATTTCATTTTATTTTGGTTAAACTGCACAAAAAATTATGAAGACAAGAGGAGAGGTCAAGAGTGGGCACCTCCTCCTCCGGCTGTTCTCTTGATTCGTTGGATCAAGTTTTTATGTTTGATCGATTATCAAGATTGGGATAGCAATTTTTAAGGTTCCCCTGAGTTCGAAATGATATTTACCTTGGAGGTACATGGTTTGCAATTTTTTTATACTGTCATTAGTTAATAATGCTAGTTACCTTCAGACTTTTGTATTTGGTTTAATGCTCATGCACAACTAGTATACCAATGTTGAAATGTGTTACCTTTACATTTTGTATTGTTAATTCTTAAAGAAATCTTCCAGTGCCAGAGTTTATTGAAATATGTTCAGTAAAACCATTGTACTGTACCCTGTAATAAAATAACTACTCTACTACTGCACTAGTCACTAGATTAGTGTATATTAGTAGTATTCGAAATACCAAATGGTGTTGCATTAGCGTATGGACATAAATAAAGTGTGGCAAGCTTTCCCAGATATGTGCTCAAGAAAACTACTACCTGTTTTTCTAAATACTACATGTTTGGGTACTTTAAACTGAACCGCAAAAATGTCTTATATTAAGGAACAGAGGGTGTAGAGTTCACTCAAATTATCCTGGTAAATCTAGTCACACCTTTGTTAAATTAATGTTCATTATGTTATCGAAGGAGGTCTGTAAGTTTGTCTCTAATGCCGGTCCACTACATACCTGACATCATGATGTAATGTTAAGTCATTTCCTTTTGCATAGTGTCACTGAATTGTCAAGGCGGTGATGGCATTTTATTTTAGTTGAACTGCACAAAATATGCTCAAAAGAAGAGGAAAGGTCAGGAATCGATCATTCTTTCAGAAAGAACTATATATGCCTTTCTGACATCAGCCGTTGTTACCTTATTTATTCCTTCAAACAAGTGGTTAGAAACGGTCTTGCTACCTTTTCCCATTAAGAAATTGGAATGCTTATATTTGTGAGTCTATGCTTCAACTAGTGACACTTTTATAGTAATCACACTTTCAATATCTATGCAAACAGGGATGCTCGATATTAGTGGAACTGCACAAAAAGTCCAACTGGTTGAACATTAGGAGCATGTTTTCTTCCAAACCTTTGGTGGCACTATGAGCTGTTCATTAAGAAGGTACATGGTTTGCTACTATCTTGCTACTCTTTTTGTACTGTCATTAAATAGTAATACTAGTGGTTTGCATGTGAATTTATTGGCAGGGTGGACCTACATTGGAGGTGCAGGACAGGATTCAATGATTGGATGCTCAATTTCTCGGTTGTATCGATTTCACCTCTTCCATCACTGCAAACATGGATATCCTTGGTCTGATGAAGAATAGGCGCTATATTTCTTCTCTGAACAAGCAAATCAATTCAGTATGAAATTGTCCAGGGCAAAACATGACTGTATCAAATTGTCCAGTGCAAAACATGACAGATGCTAAGCGGAAGAGACATGTTTAAACCAAAAATACAAGGTGGGGTATATGTTTACTAGCTGCTTGATATTTGTGCAGACAGAGATGTCTGTCTGTTGCTATTTGGCAAACAGACAAAGTGACCGCAATTTTGGTTGAACTGCACAAGAGAATAGTATAGTCACTGCATGCAGTGCCATTTGAAAACAGACACAGAAAGATTGGATAGTCACTTCATGGACTGCAGAAAAGTAGTACTGTACTATTTATTGGCCAACATTAGGTGCTTCATTGCTTTGGTATGATTATACAATGGGCATCATTTTGCCTAAGTTAAAGTTTGTATTCCGAAAATAGTCTCGCCGTGTGATCAAGAGAAGACCAAATCATATTGCAGTGGATGTTCCTCCATCATGTGTGGTTCATTCTCATGGTTCCAGCTGTTGGTGAAACCACTTACATTTGCAAGAGGAATTTTAGACTTCACAAACAAATTTGTCTTTCAGTCTGTACTGAATGTTGGCCAAGAGAAGCATCCATGTTAATAGGAAGAACATATGTTTTTTCTAGATCTTTGGTTTTGGATCTACATATTTGTATATGATCTGTGAATCATTGAGATGCATTAACATGTTGATCTTATGTATGGGAATCATACTAGTTGGTTTTAGTTGTGGCTGATCTTTGCTTTTGGAGCTCCATCTTTGTATATGATCTGTGAATCATTGAGATGCATTAACAGTTCCTTATATCTGTTTGCTCAGTGTTTACAAGTTACTGATTGATCACTAGCTAGCCTACTAATGCGCTCCTGGCTGTTTTAATTGCGACACAAGATCCGAAGTGGCAATTTTTTGAATAAAAATGCCTACCTCTGAAGAAACTGACAAGCTACTCGGAAGAAAATGCCATGCGAATCTGGAGAAACTGCCAACGAAAACGTTTGCAAATGCCTTATCTCCCAGCTAAAGTTCATCAACTAATGCCCTTGGCTGCGACTCGTTGCATGCTGCTCTGCGTACTGGCTGTGAGCGATTTTGAGTGCCTGCATGCAGTCGGCCGTAATTAAGGCAGCTAACTGATGCGAAAAAAGATGTGCTTTAATTTTTGCGGGCCTTTTAAATCCGTGGAATCATTATTGACAAGGAGGGAGATGATTCGAGTGCACTCATTTGACCGGCATGCCGGCGTGCGACCCAGCACGGACGGGACGGGACGGCACAGTCAGAATTTCAGTTTCTCTAGTTTTCCAGAGCAAGCTGGCGCGCTAAGCCATGCCTGCTTAATTATGCATTGAGTTCTGATGACCGTCGTGCTTCCTTCCGCCTATAAGTACTGTTTCCCAGCCTTCTATGGTGGCACCGTGACCCCACTCTCCCTATCCTCATAAGCCCCCATCGGCCCAACATCGCTCGCCACTTATCCTCGCTCTCGCCACGTCTGCCATGCCCCCGCCCGTCCGCGATAGGCGAGGTCGGAGGCGGTCACTGCCGGAACTAGTGTTCGGTTTTTCACCGGAAGGCAGACGGAGGGAGGAGGCATTCTATCGGTCTTTAGATGGCAATGCGGAGATCGAGGACTTGTTGCAGCGTGACCACCAGGCGGAGGAGCAGGAGTTGTTGGAGCGCGACCGCTTGGCAGAGGAGCAGCGTATCGCCGATTTGCACCGCCAGCGGGACATGGAGGAGCAGCGCACCGACGCTTGAGTCGCGAGCAGAGCGCCCGCGCCTGGGCCGACTACATGGAGGCCGGCCCCCGGCAAATAGCCCTGGAGGCTGTCGGGCACGCACGCGTTAGCGACGCCGATTTTTACTACCACCTCGTCAAGTGGGTTTCCCGCTTAGAAGCCGAAGCTTCGGTGGACCACGCCGGCATGGAAAGGGCCAACGCGCGCGAGCAACACGCCCTATCGCACCTCTAGCAAGTCCGAGGCGAGGCGGAGGACGCCGGTGCCGGCGTTTAGCGTGTAGCGCAGATGGCGGCCCACATCGTCTAGTTAGCTAAGAGTAAGTTAGTACTTGTATGCTACTAGAGTATTAGTGGGAGTAGATAGTTAACTTGGCTATGATGGTTGTCAACATGGAAGTTCAATACTCTATATGTGGATCAGACCTGTTACTTTGCTCTGAATGTTGAACTTTCCATTTGAACATACAGAATGGGTTGTTATTTTTTTAAATGGGTTGTATTTGTCCTCCACGGGTTTAGAGGCTGACTTGTGGGCCTACCAAGTTGACGCGTACACAATCAGTAGATGGTTATACATGGAGAGGATGACAACAGGGACCCGCCAAGCGGCCACGGTCATGGCAGTATGCAAGCAAGTGCCTCCTTATTTCAATCCAATAAAAAATTGCTCCTCCTAATGGATTTCTAACATCTGGGTCCCATGCCATTGTCAACGTAGTCAATAAACGAGAGAGTTGCACAACGAGCAGCTGACACCAGGGACCCAGCAGTTCGCCCAGTTATTTTTGTTTTGGGTTAATTTGATAAATGTCACTCCAAATCAGGTGTTTCTGAGAAATGCCATTGCAATTTCCAAACTTTGAAAAATGCCATTTCCAGTGGCATTTCTCAAAGTCTGGAGTGGCGTTTTTCAAAGTTTGCAAATTGCAGTGGCGTTTTCCAAAGTTTGCAAAAATTGCAGTGGCATTTTTCAAAGTTTGGAAATTGCAGTGGCATTTTTATGAATTTCCATATTTGTTGTGGCATTTATCTAGTTTATTTTTGAGACGGAAGCAGGGTGTCAACTGGGCTGTGCGAGGCACTCTGGCTTGTCTAGACTGCATTCTCTTTTATGTTTACCACAGACCAGCCCAGTAGTTTTTTTTATGAAAATGGCTAGCCTGGTTTTTTTGTGATTTGCCAAGTAAGTCGCTTTGTCAGGCCTGTTGGGCTGCAAATCTTTCAAGACGAGGAGAGCTTCATTCGGCTGGACGAGAAAATGGCCTATCGGTAATGAGAAACGGGTTGTACATTTTTAAAACACATCAAACCGACAATTACTTTCAAATTTCTTTTTTTTTTCATTTCAAGATTTTAAATTGCATTATTTTTTATGCGTGGACAATTTGTTGGATTTTATATTGATATATATTTATTTTTAAAATCAGTTTGAATGTGACTCGAAATTTCGGGATTAAAAACAGTTCGGACCGCACCGAAATATGCAACATTTCATATAATTTTTTAACCGTGGCTACAATATGGGCTGTAATGCTAACAAAAAGAATATGGGCTCCAAAAAAACCTTAAGAATTAGCAAATAAGCTATAAATTATTAGAAATAATGGCAGATGGGATGTAGGCTGTTTTCCACAGATTTGAGGCTTTGCTAAAAAAAGGTTGACGCAGAAGCAGTGACTATTGGATGTCCATCCAACGGCCGTCGTGCTTCTTCAATCTCTACTCTTCCTGCTCCAGCCGCTAAAACAAGCATCGGCGGGATTGCCTGCTCCCTCATCCCCGCAGCCGGCTGTGCTGCCGCGCAGGCCTCACCGCCCCACCATACTCCCATCGCTGGCCTAGCCATCCCTCTACTCACCCACACCTGCTGTTATTCTCCGATGACGGCAGACGAACCAGTAAACCCTCGTAAGTCGTACTCCCCTCCACGTGGGAAACAACTGCCGAGGCTTCCCTGCCTCCGTGTCGTTCCCTTCCTAGGCCTCACCGTCGTCCACCGCCCTGGTGCTCTCGGCGCGGCCTGGTCAACATGGTCAATGACCGACATGCATCTGAAGTGGACTGTACGTGGAGAGGCTGACAGCTGGGTCCACGGCCGCACGCAAGGAAATGCCTCCTTATTATGCGCAAAATAATGATTCCTACACCTGACATCTGGGACCCATCGAAAGGGCCTCTGTATTTCACGAAAAAAATGTTACCGCCGCTGACAGCTCGGACCCACCAGCTATATCTTGCATGCAAGGAAGTGCGTCCTTATTACGCACAAAAAATGAATACTCCCCTACTAGTTGGGACCCAGTATAGTGGCAGGCTGACTTGTGGGCCTACTAAGTTGACGGGGACGGAGGCTTTGTCAACTCAATCAATATGCATGATTCTAGCTCCAGTGACCGTACGATGTCCATCCAACGACCGTGGTGCTTCTTCAACCTCTGGTCTTCTTGCTCCTGCCACCCAAACCAGCATCGGTCGTGCCTCGTGCTCCTGCCTCCCGTGGCCGGCTACGATGCGGCGGAGGCCTCACCGCCCCCTACTACTCCCACCGCTAGCCAGGCCATCCCTCTACTCACCAACACCCCCTGTTATTCTACGGTGACGGCAGCCTCACACCGCAGCGAACCAGTGCACCCTCATACTCCTCTATGTGTGGGCATCCACTGCCGCATCTTCCCCGGCTCCGCGTCATACCCTTCCTAGGCCTCACCGTCGTCCACCGCCCTGGTGCTCTTGGCGCGGCGTGGTCAACGTGGTCAAGGAACGACTTCCATCGGAAGATTACTGTACGTGGAGAGGCTGAGAGCTGGGTCCATGGCAGCCGCAAGGAAGTGCCTCCTTATTACGCGAAAAATAATTATTCCTCCACCTGACAGCAGGGACCCACAGGATGGACCACCATATTTGGCGAAAAAATATTTCCCCCCTGACTGCTGGGACCCATCGGATGGGCCACCGTATTTCACGAAAAAAACGTTCCACCCGTTGTCAGCTCGGACCCACTGGAAGTATCGCCTTATTACGCACAAAAAAATGAATACTCCCCCTGCTAGTTGGGACCCACCTTGGTGGGTGGCTGACTTGTGGGCCTACTAAGTTGACGGGGAGGAGTGCTTTGTCAACTTAGTCAATATGAATGATTCTAGCTCCAGTGACCATACGATGTCCATCCAACGGCCGTTGTGCTTCTTCAACCTCTGGTCTTCTTGCTCCAGCCGCCCAAAGCAGCGCCGGTCGTGCCGCATGCTCCTGCCTCCTTTGGCCGGCTGTGCTGCCGCGGAGGCCTCACCGCCCCCTACTATTCCCACTGCTAGCCAGGACCTACAGCGACGGCAGCCTCACACCACAGCCGAACCAGTGAACCCTCGTACTCCTCTCCGCGCGGGCTTCCACTGTCGCGTCTTCCTCGGCTACGCGTCGTCCCCTTCCTAGGCCACACCGCCGTCCACTGCCCTGGTGCTCTTGGCGCGGCGTGGTTAACGTGGTAAAGGAACGGCTACCATTGGACATGGACTGTACGTGGAGAGGCTGACAGCTGGGTCCACGGCCGCAGCAAGTAAGTGCCTCCTTATTACACACAAAATAATTATTCCTCCACCTGACAGCGTGGACCCACCGGATATGCCACCTTATTTCGCAAAAAAACGTTTCCCCCTGACTGCTGGGACCCACCAGCTACATCTTCACACGCAAGGAAGTGCGTCCGGGCAAAAAAAAAGATTCGCCCCCCTGACTGCTGGGACCCACCAGCTACGTCTTCGCACGCAAGGAAGTGCCTGACAGTCGGGACCCACCTGGTCGAAGCGTACGTAGCGTTGTCATTCTGGTCGCAAACGTGTATGTACATACTGGTCGATGTAGAGGCGCGCACGTCTCGTAGTAGAGGCGCGCACGTAGCATGTACACGTACATACAGCGGCCAGTGTGCAAGAAAGAAAATACGGCCACGTACGTACATACAGGCAGGGTCTCGAACGCCTACTCGCGCATACGTACGGCCAGGGCTCGTGTACATGGCTGGGTCGGTACGGAGAAACAGCGTCGTCATCGTGTTCATGGGGAGCCAACCGGCTGGGTCGGAATGGAATGCGTCGTCGTGTTCATCGGGAGGGCTTGGACGGAACAGCCGATGGAAACGAGGCATGGCGTACCGTAGAACGGAGGAAACAGCCTTGTGTTCGACCTGCCATGTTCAAAACAGGATCCTGTTCATCGGGAGGGGTCTGGCGTACCGCAAAACGGAGGAAACGGACCTCCTACGGTCGAAACAGGGGTCCTGTTGACCGGGAGGGGTGTGGCGTACCGCAAAACGGAGGAAACGGACTTGTGTTGGAGCGCTACGGTCGAAACGGGGCTCCTATTCATCGGGAGGGGTGTGGCGTACCGCAAAACAGGACTCCACGGGATACTGTTCATCTCCACTGTCGACCCCCTCTAGCCTCCACGGGCTACTGTTCATCCACCGTCGACCTCCTCCAGCCTCCACCTACGATTGTTCATCCACGGGCTCCTGTTCATCTAGCCTCCACTGCGCGCTACTCCACCGGCTACTGTTCAACCAGCCCTCTCCACGGGCTCCTGTTCAACCACCCCTCCGTGGTCTACTGTTCATCCTGTCCTCCACAGGGTGGTCCTGTTCATCCTGCCCTCCATGGGGTCCTATTAATCCAGCCCCAACCGGCTCGATCGATCGGGGTACTGTTCATCCAGAGGCAACACCACGTGGTCCTGTTCAGCCACCCCCATTGGGAACTGTTCATCCAAACCCCCCAGCAACGCTCACTGTTCATCCAGAGGCAGCAAAGATCGGCTTCAGTTAGCAGCAGTAGCGAAGGAATCGCTCGATCGGGTTGAGTTAATAGCCATCGATCGATCGCTCGGGTTAAGTAATGCGTAGCCTGCAGTGCAATCACTCGGGTTCAGTTAGAGCCAACGCCTCACTCGGGTTCAATTAGAGCCCAACGCCTCGCACACACGCACGTACGTACAAGAGAAACGCGCATCGCTCGACCCCCGACCACCAACCGTAACCGGGGACTCCCCGATATTTTCCGCGCCCTGGCTTCTACCATGGTTTTTTCCATCATGGACGGCCCAAAGAATGTCATGCAGTTGCGTCTCCGGCCCGCCCAGGACGAAAAGCCCATTTTCTGTCATGATTTTTTGTCATAGAAGTAGGACCCCACCACATCTATGATGATACCGGGTTTTGTCACAATTATCGTCATAGAAGTGTCATAGGTATGATAGAAAAAAATTCGTTCGGCCCAAAATGTCACGGATGTGTCTTTTTTTAGTGTAGGTGCTTCGCCCCCTAAAAAAACTTGTTACTTTGCACGATCCATCGATACTGATACTAGTAATCCGGTAATCCCGACTAAAACGGCGCGGCCGGGTCTTTTCCCGCGCGATATGCTGGGAGGTTGGCTTAGTTGGGATTTTTAGGACGAGTAATGCTACACCTACGTAATCCCAGTTACGTAATTAACATAATGTGAAATGTGTGAGCTGTTGATTGTAGATTGGGGGGGAGGGAGGGGCCCATCACCATGAAAATCAGGGGAGGAGAGAGAGAGGCAATTTACGTTAACCCTTTCGTAGGTTCCCCTAGATGTAGAAAGATGTGAAATGTGTGAATGTGTAGTGGATGTACTATTGGGCTGCCTAAGATAAATAGTGTATGTATAGACCCTATGTGCTTATTTTACTTCGCATGTTAGCTTTTTCTCGTTTCAATAAAAAGCAGAGTTGGTGATGATGGTGTGCCTGTCATCCTGCAATATAGGCTGTCCGATCTATATCTAACGGATGGGAAGGAAACTATGACAATTTACCCGCACTCCTCTCCACATTTGTAGATAAGGCCTGCCGAGGGAGTCCTGGATTAGGGGGTCTTTGGAAAGCTGAATTATATCCTTTGGCCGGACTGTTGGACTATGAAGAATACAAGATTGAAGACTTCGTCTCGTGTCTGGATGGGACTCTACTTGGCGTGGAAGGCAAGCTTAGGCAATACGGATATGTATATCCCCTCCTTTGTAACCGACCTTGTGTAACCCTAGCCCCCTCCGGTGTCTATATAAACCGGAGGGTTTTAGTCCGTAGGACAACATACAATCATATCGTAGGCTAGCTTCTAGGGTTTAGCCTCTCCGATCTCGTGGTAGATCAACTCTTGTAATACCCATATCATCAAGAATAAATCAAGCATGACGTAGGGTTTTACCTCCATCAAGAGATCCCTAACCTGGGTAAAACACCGTGTTCCCTGCCTCCTGTTACCATCGTCCTTAGACGCATAGTTCGGGACCCCCTACCCAAGATCCTCCGGTTTTGACACCGACATTGGTGCTTTCATTGAGAGTTCCTCTGTGACGTCGCCAGAAGAAAGGATGTCTCATCTCTTCTTTAAAGATGATATTACTGTTGGGGGAGCTTTGGCTGTTGGCTGAACTCTCCGGCTAGGCGGTTTCATCATGACCGCCTGTTCGGCTGCCGCGCCGACGATGACTTCTCGGGTCATCGAAAACAGCCTCCACGTTAAGTCGGCACTCGCCGAACAGATGGATCCGATGGAGCTCGCCTCCATAAACGAGCTCTTGGATCGCATCGCCACCCTGGGAGTCGCTACGGACTATGATCGGATTGGGCTTAAAACCGATCAAAGGGAGATTAACTCTCCTCCGGTCACCCATCATATTGCAGTGGTGGAGGAACAATGCGGCGACCTCTCCTCCATATTGAGGACCAACTATGTCCGGATTCCTGAGCTCTCCAAGCCGGATACCTGTTCGCGGCAGGACAGCATCCAATCCCTGAACTTAGAGTCAGGCAGCGGGCCAGGATTATCGGGCAACACCCCGGAACCAGAATTTCCAAAATTGGAAATTCCTCGGCCCCTGGATCCCAGATCGGGTACGGGTTCGGATTCAATTCCACCCACCGACCCAAACATAAGCGATCTTTCCCACATCAGGCAAGAGCCCCAGGAAACAGTACATCACTATTGGGCCAAATTCCTCCTTGCAATGAACAAGGTTAAGGACTGTCGCGAGGAAGACAGAATCTTATTTTTCTGCAATAATTGCACGGACAAGGGAGTCCTTAACGCCATAAATCGCCATGAGATATCACGCTTCGCTGACTTGGCGTCCATAGTATGAAAGTACTGTGCGATGGAAAGTGCCTGGAAAACCGAAACAAACTGTTGGGATAATCCGGCCCTAAATATGAACCCAGTCCGAAATAAAAGGGTGCACTATCAAAAGACACCCGGGTCAACTACCAAAAAGCAAAAACCCTCTATAGGGCATGGAACCGTACTGGAGGGATGGCTCGATGGACCCTGCAAAATTCATAGTACAATGGATACAATACCAACGCACAGCCTTAGAGCATGTTGGATACTCTGGCAGGTGGCCAAAAGCGGTGAGGATCTTCTTATCCCAAATGCCACAGAGCACCATCCTGTGGATAACAATACGGTGTTAACAGTCTTTGAGACATTTGCGTCAAATAATAGACGCAAGCGAACACTCCGCACCATGGCCGAAATCTGCCACGTAGCAGCAATAAATCCATGGAGTGACACGGCTATTACCTTCAATGCCAGTGATGAACCTAAATTCCGAACAGCCCGAGCACCAGCCGCACTGGTCCTCAGTCCAATTGTGGACGGCTTTCGACTCACCAAGGTACTCATGGACAACGGCAGCGGATTAAACCTCATCTATGAGGAAACTCTTCAAATGATGGAAATAGACTGTAACTGCATTGAGCAAGGTAGCACAACCTTTAGAGGAATCATCCCCAGTCGGGAAGCACGCTGTGCTGGGAAAATCACACTAGATGTGGTATTCGGCACGCCGGATAATTACAAGTCCGAAGAAATTACATTCCAAGTGGCCCCGTTTAGTAGTGGTTTTCACGCCCTTTTAGGGCGGGAGGCATTCACAATCTTCCAAGCCGTACCCCATTACGGGTACATGAAGCTCAAAATGCCCGGGCCCAACGGAATCATCACTCTCGCCAGCGATCCGGACACGGCACTCCGCGCCAAAAACAAAACAGCCGCACTGGCCCTCGAGGCATTATCCGAAGCCCTCTCGGCCGAGGAATTAACCACGCTACGCACCACAGTGGATAGGGACGACGTGATACTCGACAAGAGATCCAAGTCCACTCTTTTAAACCAGTGGATGAAATAGTCAAATTCCAAGTCCACCCAATGGACCCTACAAAAATAGCCTCCATCAGGGCACAGTTAAACCCCGCTGTGGACGCCGCACTACGAGAGTTCCTGTGTGAGAAATGGGACATATTCGCCTGGCATCCCTCAGACATGCCAGGAATCCCACACAGGCTGGCCGAGCATAGCCTCAATATCCTAAAGGGATTCAAGCCGGTCAAGCAAGCTCTTCGGCATTTCTTCGAACCTAAGAGACAGGCCATGGGAGAGGAACTAGCCAAGTTATTGGAGGCCAGATTCATTAGAGAAATAAAACACCCAAACTGGCTAGCAAACCTGGTGATGGTACCAAAGAAGGACAAATCCTGGCGCCTTTGTGTCAATTTCAAAGACCTCAATAAAGCTTGCCCAAAGGATCCCTTCCCCCTCCCACGCACCGATCAAATCATTGATGCTACCGCAGGACACGAGTCATTGTGTTTCCTCGACGCATACTCCGGTTACCACCAAATCAAGATAGCGTAGTCCGACCAAGCCGCAACGGCATTCATCACACCATACAGTCCCTTCTGTTTTAACACAATGCCTTTTGGGCTCAAAAACGCCGGCGCAACATATCAACGCATGATTCAGACATGTCTGGAGAAACAAATCGGCAAAACAGTAGAGGCATACGTAGACGATGTGGTCGTCAAAACCAAACACGTCGACTCTTTGATAGGCGACTTGAGGCTCACATTCGACAACCTCGGAGGACATACGACATCAAGCTCAATCCGGAAAAATGCGTTTTCGGCATACCAGCCAGAAAGCTCCTGGGTTTCATTGTCTCCAGTAGAGGTATTGAAGCTAATCCGGCCAAAATCCGAGCTTTGTCACAGTTGGCTACCCCAACAGACCTCAAACAAATCCAGAAGTTAAGTGGATGCGTGGTGGCTCTAAGCCTCTTTATCTCCCGCTTAGGACAAAAGGGTTTACCCCTTTATCGCCTCCTTCGGCGCACCGAACACTTCGGGTGGACGGACGTGGCCACAGCCGGATTGGAAGAAATAAAGGTCATCTTGGCAACCAACCCAATCCTGGCCACGCCAAACATCGGCGAACCAATGCTGTTGTACATTGCGGCAACTCATCAAGTTGTAAGCGCGGTGCTCGTTGTCGAACGGGAAGCGGACGGACATAAATTCCCTCTTCAAAAGCCGGTATACTATGTATCCACTATCCTCACTCCATGCAAATCACGGTACCTGCATTACCAAAAGATAGCATATGCGGTATTCATGGCATCACGGAAGCTGCGACATTACTTTCAAGAGTGTTCGATTACAGTAGCCTCGGAAGTGCCACTTAATGATATTATAAACAACCGCGACGCTACGGGCCGGATTGCCAAATGGGCCATTGAGCTCCTCCCATTCAACATAACATACAAACCTCAACGAGCCATTAAGTCGCAAGTATTGGCCGACTTCGTCGCCGAATGGACGGAGGCCGAACTCCCTAAAGAGTATGGCGCATACTCCAATTGGATCATGCACTTCGACGGTTCTAAAATGCTGGCTGGTCTAGGGGCTGGCGTCGTCCCGACGTCCCCAACCGGAGATACCGTTCAGTACGTATTGCAAATATTGTATACAGACTCCAACAATGCAGCTGAATACGAAGCTCTGTTGCATGGTCTTCGGATGGCAGTCTCGATGGGCATTCAACGCCTGGAGGTGTGTGGGGATTCAAACCTCGCAATATCCCAACTAAATGGAGACTTTGACGCCAAGGATCCGAAAATGGCAACCTATCGAAACGCCGTCCTAAAAATGTCAGCTATTTCGAGGGGCTCAAATTTCACCATGTGGCTCGGGAAAACAATCAGGCGGCGGATATCCTCGCCCGCATCGGTGCAAAACGTGATGCGGTCCCCCCCCAACATATTTTTGGAAAGGCTGTTGAAGCCATCCGTAGTATGGGAAGGGGACATCGGTAACAACAGTCCGGACCCGGCCAAAATACCCGATACTGAATTCTCTGACACAATCGGAGGCTCTGCCACCGAAATAACACCTTCAGCACATGAAATAATGGCCATTATTGCCCCATGGATAGAACCATTCCTAGCCTACCTAACTAGATAGGAACTTCCGGAGGACCAAAATGAGGCACGGTGCATAGTGCGGCGATCCAAGGCCTACAGGGTCCATGAGGGAGAATTGTACAAAAAAAGCACTACCGGAGTCCTTCAAAGGTGCATCTCCGAAGAGGAAGGGCGGAATCTTTTGGCAGAAATTCACGCCAGACTCGGCGGTCATCACGCCGCAGCCTGGGCTCTTGTAAGCAAGGCCTTCCGTACAGGATTCTATTGGCCAACGGCCCGGGCAGATGCACATGACTTGGTCCAATGCTGCGCCGGTTGCCAGCTCTTCGCAAATCAAAGCCACATGCCACCCACCGCCCTCCAAACAATCCCCATTACATGGCCCTTTGCGGTCTGGGGGCTTGACATGGTTGGACCACTTAATGGGGGAACCCACAAGAAAAAATACTTATTGGTCATGGTGGATAAATTCACCAAATGGATAGAGGCCAAACTTGTTAAAACAGCCGAATCCGGACCGGTGATAGACTTCATATCCGGGGCTGTACACCGTTATGGCGTCCCCCACAGCATCATCACTGATAATGGCATGAACTTCACGGCCGACGAGGTAAAACTCTGGTGCAGCAAAATGGGCATCAAGCTCGATTATGCTTCAGTCTATCACCCACAAACCAATGGTCAAGTCGAGCAAGCAAACGGTCTTATATTGAGCGGCATTAAACCCAGATTAGTGCGCTCCTTAATGGAGTCTAACACGCACTGGGTAGAGGAGCTCGACTCTGTACTCTGGGGGCTGCGGACCATGCCGAATCGTAGTACCGGATATACACCCTTCTTTATGGTGTATGGCGCAGGGGCAGTCTTGCCCTATGACATAATTCATGACTCACCTCGAGTGCGCATGTACGAAGAAAGAGAAGCTGAGCTCGATCGGCAGGACAGTTTGGACACCCTAGAGGAGGAGCGCGACATAGCCAAAGCCCGTTCCGCATTTTATCAGCAACAGGCTCGCAGATACCAAAGCAGAGAAGTACGGGCGAAAACTTATAACGTTGGTGACCTAGTTCTACGCCTGCCGAATAAGAAAAAGAACAAACTCGAGCCCAAATGGGAAGGTCCCTTCATTATTGACCAAGTTCTGACCAGTGGAGCATACCGACTGCGGGATGCATCGACTAGTCGACTCGAGCCGAACCCATGGAACGCGACCAGGCTCCGAAGATTCTACGCCTAGCACCGGACTCTATGTTAGTCCCCTCCCTTTGTCCATTTTCTGCATATACATTATCTGTCTTGTTTCTCTTTCTTTCTTTCTTTTATTATTTCTCTAGGCCTTCAAGGGCCACCTTGTGCCTCGCTTGCACATTACAGATGCGCTAGCCACACTTTTCATACCTGGGGGCTTCTTTCACAGAAGCTTAAATTATTTATCTGGGCCTCATGCCCCACACATGTGTTATACTTCCGCATGTACCTTTTTTCACCATTATATGCATCGATATGACTTAAGTTCCCATTAATTTGGCTAGGGCATAAGGGGAGCACCTCTGCGATTGTTACTGCCGGGTCAGCCGGATGTGTACCTCAGACTGGGGGAAGCCAAAAGCTAGCGTTCTTAAGGGAATATTCGGTCGGTGAACAAAAGATGATTTTTATTTATTGTCCATATCTGCCCCAGATGTTTTTCCTGCGTTTCCTATCGTAGTCCGGACATTCACTTTAGGGCATGCTTACCCAGGGAAAGGAACCCTTAACGGAACTATTCTCCTTGGAAGATGTTTCTTACTACTCATGTAATATAACATAACTAGTTGGGCACTTGTCTGATAAAGCACTAATGACCCCTACGCCTGGTCTCCACGCATACCCCGGTTCTTATATAACTGAGCAGGTATTCGGATACACTCCGGACTATTGGGCCCGGAGGTTGAAGCGAAAAGGTCTGCAACGACATATGATCTACAATCCGGCTAGAAGGCATTATACATGTCACTTTAATTACATAGTCATGCAGACTAACTAAATTCCTCTTCTATACCATCCAACAGGCGGTCTAGCTTACAATCCTGTTGAGAATACTTTGCGCCTATTCTTCTTGCCCATAAACTAAGCTAACGGGGATCTCTTTTCCGTCGGGCCCCACAGGTCCGACCTCGGCCATGTGATTTGGGTCAGCCTTGGTATACCACGTCTTCACCGTGGCCTAGGCTTCTCTGGCGCCCTGTCAGCAGGCTAATATCTTCCATAATCGGAAGCGCCACCGTGCTCCCTTGAGCTTCTCCGCAAGCTCGGCAACGCCCTCTGGCAGGGAGACGGACGGCCACAAGGCCTGGGCAACACCCTGCATCACCTGCCGAACTTGTTCATGAAGATGTGACAGCTCAGACAGAAGATCACCCGCAGACCCGGGCATTTCCTCCGCGGGACGACCCGACAGCATACCTACAGACATAACGCTGTTAGTCGGCTTCTTCACCGAACTCCCTTAAAAGGATTCGTTCAAGCACTTACTGAAAATGCCGCGCCGAAGCCGCTTATTCTCCTTCTCGGAGTCTGCAAGCTTGCCACGAACGTCTTTTAGTTCCACGCTCAGCTTAATATTGGCATCTTGGAGATTGTTTTTCTCCCGCCTAACCTCAGTCAGCACGCGTTTGCCAGCCTCTAGCTGTCGCATAACATGCTGGTCCTCCGGATTCTCTCCGGATTCATCTGCAACATCTGTTGTTAGATCTGCAGGCATGCCACACGTTATATGGTAACCATCATTCTTAAAAGTAAATGTTACCAGCAGGTGACTTTTTCGGTTCCTGCATTGCGGCCACAGCAGCCCGTAGTTGGGTCTTGCATTCCTCTAGCTCCTGTGACAGCCTAGTATTCTTCTCTGTAAGAACTTGCACAATAAAGATGATCCTTAAATCAGTTCTACTAACTGTTTCAAGTATCAGGGGCTACTGATACATATAAATCGTCAGATTTACTCACCCGTACATCCTTTGTATACTGATCCGTGGCTCTGGCTAGACCATCTTGAGTAGCATGGAGGTACGCCTCTCCAGAATTGAAGGCGTCAAACGCCTTTGGTGAGAAACAAGCATCATGGAGTACGGCCCGGCGGCGCCTATGATTCATGGGGCTTTCCACTTCTGAGTTTGTAGCGGATAATCTATCTGCATCCTCTGTAGGGGGATTATCCGGAGCCTGCCCCATATCGGCTTCTGTCTCCGTGTCTGGTCCTGGCGCCTGCCCCATATCGGCTTCTGTCTCCGTGTCCGGTCCCGGCGCCCGACTGGTGGAAGCGTGATTGGCAACATCGCCGGACATATTCCGGGGAGCATTTTTTCCGTTAAATAAACGCGGGCGTCATTACATTTTGAGAAAGAAGACAACCACGGAGCAGGGTTTTTCTTATACCTTTGCGCCGGCGTCTCCGTCCCGACCACCTTCCTTTTTGGCCTACCCGGCCTCGGTGCCTCTTGTTGGCGAGTTGCTGCGGGTTCGGCAGGGCGTCCCGAATGCCTTCCCTATAAAAGATGCCATGTGTATATGGTGGGTGAAGTGCCTAAAAGGGGATCCTAGTTTTGGAGTTGGGATTTTTGGTTTTTCTTACTTGCAATGCAGGGAGCAGTCCGGGATAGTCGGCCGTAATGGCCACCATGGCATCATCGCAGCTTAACTGATAGAACTGCCGGTCTATCAGCTCCATGAATATAACCGAATCTTCTTCAAGTCCGGAGTCGAGGGCCCGGTCAGGGTCCTCTGGTTGTGGAGAAGGGCTGCTGACCTCCTTTATGGCTTTTCGCAGTTCCTGCCACGAAGTGGCAAGGTGAATACTTATGAAAAAGAATGCGGGAAAAATGGGAACAGGGAGATATAACTTACCCAGCTTAGAGGATTGTACATGAAGAATCCATCCCGTGGCTTGATGAGGGTGAACTCCTCTTCCTCACCCTTGAACAATCCAGACAGAATTTTCGCTAATGCGGCAGCATTGTCCAGACCCTTACGCCCGCAGCGGGTGGCGCCATCCGCCCCGTTATAACACTACAAGGGGTGCCCACGGTATTGAAGTGGTTGCACTCCCCGCATTATGCAAATCGACATAACTTCGATTATTGTCAATCCTGATTGAGCAAGTGCTTTGATCTGGTTCATCAGATAGAGGACTTCCCTGTTGTCTTCCGCCTGGGGGCTCCGTGGGCACCAACTTCGGCGCTTCTTCAGAGGAGCATTCTTGAACTCAGGAAGACCCCGCCGAACAGGGTTCGGAAAGGGGAACGTTCTCTATATAAAACCATTCTGAAGGCCAGTCTTCGGACGACTTCTTCGGGGTACCGGACAGGTATCCGGTATCGGCGATGCGCCATATTTCAGCTCCGCCCACTTGATCAAGTGATCTCCTCTGTATGCGAGGGACGAGGCAAAATAGCCTTTTCCACAGCTCGAAGTGAGCCTCGCAGCCCAGGAACAACTCGCAGAGAGCAACATAGCCGACGATATGTAGAATGGAGGCAGGGGTGAGATTGTGTAATTGGAGGGCGTAGGAACTCCAGGAGCCCGCAGAGGAATAGATGAATTGGAAATCTGAGTCCCCTTAGTAAATAAGGAACAAGGAAGACCCGTTCCCCCATGGAGGGACAGGGAAAGCTCTCCGCTTGCTCCCTGCCATTGTAGGTGGCAAGCCCGGCTCGAACGGGCACCATATACGCCGGAGGGATAAATCTCTTAGTCTGCAGTTCGACTAATCGACTGTGCGGGACTGAACACCTCTCCCAATCACTGGGCTTAGGGCTACGGGGGCGGGAGGAGGAGCTGCAGAGGTCGGCCATGCTGGAATGGATCCTTCCAAAATGCGCTCTGATGGATTATCGCTGGGGGAGGATGGTATGGATCGAATCTAAGAATCCCCATCCCTTTAATAGACAATTTATTTATCTGGCTAGGGGGCGAATGTAAAAACGCCCTGGCGCCTCGTATTCATTCGATGCGTGGGAGAAAGCCCTTATTGGGCACAGAAGCCAAGAGGTTCAACATTTATGGAGCCGGACACTGCTTGCGAACACTTGAAAATTGGAGAAGAACCCGCCTTGTAATGCCGAAGACAACACTGTGTGCCGGACTCATCGTCATTGGAGCCTGGTTCGGGGGCTACCGAGGGAGTCCTGGATTAGGGGGTCTCCGGACAGCCGAATTATATCCTTTGGCCGGACTGTTGGACTATGAAGAATAAAAGATTGAAGACTTCGTCTCGTGTCCGGATGGGACTCTACTTGGTGTGGAAGGCAAGCTTAGGTAATACGGATATGTATATCTCCTCCTTTGTAACCGACCTTGTGTAACCCTAGCCCCCTCCTGTGTCTATATAAACCGGAGGGTTTTAGTCCGTAGGACAACATACAATCATACCATAGGCTAGCTTCTAGGGTTTAGCCTCCCCGATCTCGTGGTAGATCAACTCTTGTAATACCATATCATCAAGAATAAATCAAGCAAGACGTAGGGTTTTACCTCCATCAAGAGGGCCCGAACCTGGGTAAAACATCGTGTTCCCTGCCTCCTGTTACCATCCGCCTTAGACGCACAGTTCGGGACCCCCTACCCGAGATCCGCCGGTTTTGACACTGACACCTTCCCTCGTTCATCCTTTTCTCCCACAAGATCATGATCTTCCGTGCAATGCACGGGCATCTTGCTAGTACTCCTACAATATACTATATTATTGTGAAAGTTCATATACACTGGTCGAGATTAATGCAAACACGGCAGGTTTTGATTACATTTTGAACTTTTATAGGATGGAAAAATAAAATAAACCTGACCCTAAACCTATTCTATGGTGGCGACCGACGTCCTCCATCTGCGATCTCTATGTACGGGGGCGGGGTTCAAGGCCCGTGAAGTGAAGGTGCATTCTCCGGCGAGGAAGAGTCGAACATGGGATACAGACCGGCCAGTTGGCACACCATGCATGCCATGCCGCCTCCCATGCCCTACTCATCCTCAGAGGAGTCCCCGACCTCGGCGGTGTGGGACGTTGGACAACGGCAAGTAGGACGCGTGGCTGACGGTGCTCCCGTCACCGACCCCCAACGTGGCCACCGCTAGTGCGGTTGCGTCCACGTCTGGCTACGCCGCTATTGCATCGCGAGAGGCGACTTGAGCAAGGGTGGCGACCTCGAGCTTCATCCCCGAAGGCAAGCTCTCCAGCAAAGCGTTCGCGCTTGCGGTCATGGCAGATGTGGTGCCAGGTAGGAGGACGATGCGCTATAGTGTGGAGGTTAGCTGGGCGTTGCCGCTTTAAGTGGCACATTCCGGTGAGGCCAAGCGTCATGGTGCGTCATTAAGTCGCCGGAGTTGGTTCCTTGGGCACCGAGCCTCTTAACGATGGCATACGGATGGACGGCATGAATGTGGGCAGTTGGCGCCGGCTGGGAACGCACCGCGAGATGGCGCGAGGGACAAGGGTTTTTGGTGTGCCAGGGTAGTCAGCTGCGGTCGTGGCAACGTTGGAGATGCCCTTTGCTCACATGTGATCCCCGCATGTCATTGAAAAAGCAATATGACTCGGCATGCTCTCAGGTCCTGAGGATGCAGTTGGCCATGCTACACCACTCCGCGAACGCGTCCGGGCTCCCCGTGCATCTTCGACGAGCCGGGTGTTGGGGTGTGTTTGGATTATGGCCAAAGTGCACCTTACCAAAATTTTGGCCATGACCCGAAGATTGGTCTTTGTTTGGATGGTTGCCATTTTTTTGGCACACCAATGAACTCTAGCCAACTCTAGTTCATTTTTCTTGCCAATGTCGGCCAAATCACGGGCAACCAAAACTTCAACCAAAATTTTGGCTACCCAATGCTTTGATGGGGTAACCTTGGGCACAAATCAAACATACTGTTGGTCGTGGCACCGCACTAACGCCACCCTCGGCACATTGAAACCGACCGTGTCTAGCGACAATGAGCGTGTTGCTCACCGCGGTCGCCGTGTCCAGAGGCAGTGCTGGAGCTGCGCCACGTTGTTGGCCCCCACTACCCACATGAATGGTTGCCGGTGGCGAGGAGGTCGTGGGCCAGATCCTCCATTGGACTAGTCTACACTACGTCGTCCCGACAGGTGTGCTCCACATGTCGGTTTCCCTATTTTCCCGACCATATTCGAGCGTCAGTGCTCCATGTTGCACATTAGGCATTTCACTATGTAGGCCAAGCGAGACAACTTATTGTTTATTTGAGTCGTTCAAGTATAATCATGTGGCGTTTGTTTATTTCTCATTCCTCTCCAACCATCTTCTGCATCGATCATGTCGCCCTCCGGTCGAGTCCATCCTCGCGGATGCCTCATTTGAACATTCCACCGAGTATCATTCGCATGTGGGCCTAGACCATGCTTGTATTTCCAATGTTTTGTAATTTGTCTGACATGCATACAAACAAATGGTTTGTTTAAAGTTTCACTTTGCCTCCACTACGTGTTGCTTCGCGTCTTAGTTTTGGCATCCCATTCGGTTCATGCCTCGACACATGTTGACGAGATCGATTGATGTTCAGAGATCAATTGCATGTCGTGCAAGGAGATAAAGGTTTGGTCTGCTTCTATGCTAGAAATGACCTGCGGGGGGGGGGGGGGGGGGGTCCGTGGGGATCAGAGGGAGTATATTGTATGTTCATAAGCGAACTGAATTTATTGTACCCACCCTAGTCCTCTTTCAATTGACCTCCAGACCCCGAGATGAAATCGAGAGAGAACGAGTGGGGGCATGTGTGATACCTAAGGCGGATTCAAAATTTTGAATCGGTGACCATAGCATCCGCAAATCATATATAAAGGGTATTCAATGTTCGTTTCGTTTTTGAACGTACAATATACTCCCTCCTATCCTTTCTAGTTTACATATAAGTTTTATGTGTAGTCAAAGTATCTCTACTTAGATTCGTAAGTACTCCTAGATTTGTACGTGAGATGGTTTCCAATTTGTTTTCAACCACGTGAATGTGCTTGTTCTCGCGCATGCTCTTCCTACTAGGATTTCTCTACGTATAGCCAGTCCACTTTTTTAAGCTCCCTGTCCAATAGTACTAGTGGAGTAATGACAACATTTGTACTAGAGTATGCAGTGCTCATAGTAGTACTCCCTCCTTCCATTTATATAGGGCCTATGTGGAGGAGAGATATGTGAAAAAGTAAGGGGAGTATTCTTTGTGTAAGTTGCATGTCATATATTATTACCCTAACATTTGGTCAAAGTTAGCCTCGAAAAATGCATTAGGCCCTGTATAGTAAATGGAAGGAGGGATTAGTAGTGGAAGTGGATCCTCTGACGTAGGTATCCCTGCCTTACCCTCCCTTTTGGTCACTTACTGGTGGACCCCATGCTTGGTAGGCCCCACATGTCAGTTACTCAATGGGTTCAGCCACGTCAGGGTATCCTCATCCGTAGTATACTCCATCTGTTTTTATTTATTCGCATAATACGGAGGGAGTGGTAGTAAAATGACGCGGGCGGGGGAGGGGGAGGGACGTCGGTTTGCTCTCAACTGTGGTCCCACAAGCGAGCAAAAACGCAAGACGAAGCGTGCTCCATTCGGTGAGCGACATGGAGGGTCCGGCTTGACGGGCTGCAATGCGAACGCGACAAGAGCAATGTATAGTCAAAACCGATTGACCGGTCGTCACCGGAACCACTATTCACACCAAAACCTTCGCTGCTCGGCCTACGCCAGCCACTGCCGTAAAACCACACCTAATCCCCAGCCCCTTCCCCCACCTTTCGATCCCCTAGCCCGCATCAAGCGTCCCCTAGTTTGCCAGAAAGCCATGGTGCGCCGCAAGATCACGTACTAGAAGATGCTAACGCTAGAGTGCCGCACAGAAATTGCAGCGACGGTCCGCGCCACAGACCTCTGTTCCAAAGCTTGCTTTGCGGCGGGCCAATCCCCGAGTTCTCTAGAGCCAAGCTACAAGGAGGAGGAAGCCAATCCAATGTTCATTGCGGAGGTCGCGGCGCAGAAGGCCCCCGATGGGTATGAGACGACGGACGTCGACTTCGTGCCGGCGTCCGAGTCCCCCATGGTGTAGGCGGACCAGCGAGTCAACCTGGCGATACTACAGGAGGACCTGGAGGCAGAGGCTCAACTCGACACGCAGCACGCGCATGGCGCTACCATTGAGGCTATCCTGCAGGTGGAACCGGATGTCGTGGATGTGAACTGGGCGGCGGAGGCTTAGCTTGAGGTGGAGCGTGCAGATGCCGCTGCCGTCGAGGCCCTCCTACAGGCGGAACCAGGCGTCCTGGACTTGAACCGGGCGGCAGAGGCTCAACTCAACGTGGAGCGCTCGGATGCCGCTCTCATCGAGGCCCTCCTGCAGGAGGATCCGGGCGTCCTGGACTTGAACCAGGAGGTGGCGGCTCGACTCGACGCGGATGCCGCTGCCATCGAGGCCCTCCTGCAGGTGGAACTTGATGTCCTCGACTTGAACCGTGTGAACGAGTAGCTGAAGGCTGAGGACAACCACGGTGCGGAGACACATGTCGGTAGCTATGGCTGGTTCGCGCCGGCAGCCAAAGACGATGAGGTCGTCTTGTTCCATGAGCAGTGATAGTTTTTCTTTATGTTGTTGTTTTTATGGATCTTTTGCTGTGTAAAAACATATATTGTTATGCAAGTCGCCTGACTTGGGTCAGTCTACCATTTCAGGCGGTTGGATGAATATCCTATGTCTCCTAACCCTTCTTCCTCACCTCTTCTTCTTCCCCAATAGACCACCGGACGGGCCGTATGGATACTCCCCAAGATGCGGTTGGATAAACATACTCTATGAACGAAAATTATGTGTCGGCGGTAGGATGGCTGTGTTTTGTTTGTTCACATGCAACAGCACGTGTCAGTGAGGGTGCATTCCCTTGGTTGGGTTTGCGGCGTGCAAGAGCGACTGTGTGAGGGTGCGGTGCGACCGCGGCGTGCAGGAGCAACCGTGTGAGGGTGCGGTGCGACCGCGACAGCCGTGCGCAAGTGTACCTCCTTTTCATTTTGAAAACTTTAGGCAAGCTTGGCAAAATGTGTGGCGAAGTATGGCAATGTAAGGCCTAGACCCAAACAGGATAAGTACGTATTAGGAGTACTACTGTTAAAAAAGAAAGGCGGGGTTTTCCTTCGCGGGATTAATCGATACAAATCCTCGTTTCACGTGTCAATTAATGCGTATTTTTTTCTGCAAAGCCCAAAGAGCTAACCATATCACTCCTCATCACTTGATTAATGCAACGTCATGCAAACCAACCTTCTCACTTCCGCATGCATGCAGGGGATATTAATGTCCTTGGTTTCTAGTATACTCCCTCCGTTCTTTCTTAGTTTGCGTATAACACGGCGCACGCATACCAAGCAAACCACCCTGTGCATTATTTTGGACAATTTTACCCCTGCATGCAAGGACCTAGAGAAATGTATGGCTCTTAATATGCATGGAGTCATCTGCATGCATGCGTTTGGTCTGTCATCACTCCCGGGCTGGATGCACAACTATAAAGCAAGGGTAAAAAACCCATCAAGTTTTCCTTGATTACTGTTAGTGGCCTTTTGCAAATTGTAATTTTGATATACTGGCCTTGTGTACAAAAAAAGGAGGTAGTAAATATTATATTTGACTTCCTTCCCCATTGCGGTGACGTTGACAATATCTCGAACGTTGTGGTTTGGCGAAGTGCATTCGACGGAGAACACCATTGAGAGAGACCATGGTAAGTTGTTCACAAGTGCCGCCTGCAAGCCAAGACAACCGCCTTATTTGCATCCAGGAAGTCCGTTGAACCAAAGGACGCATAAACGTACTACTACTACTAGTACACAATAGCGTTGTCCGTCCAGCTTAGTGCGGTGAGATGGTTTCTCGAAGAAGACGACGGAGAAGCAGAGTCAGCGAAGAGTGAAATGATGGTTGCTTCATCCGTGCTTTGTGATTTGATGCCTCACTGCTTTGTGATTTGTGATAGAAGGGACAGGGGAGTAGACTATGTGCTCTATAATGTACATGCGTCCAAGCACGGGAGAAAGAGGAGAGACATTGCATTTTTCTATTCCTTCAATCAACCAATTAGGGTGCTTCGTTTCCATCCTTTTGGCTTTGGCAACACCATCCACAATGGTTCCCACGATGCCAAAAGCTATTTTCACATTTGGCTACACATTGTGGATGCCCTTAACCGTACCACTTGATTTTGCTCCTGTGTGCTATCTATACAAATCTCAATTATATTGATCTAAAAATTTATAGAATCAAGATTAGTAAAAAGGAGGTGATTTTGCTGCACGGATGGCGGGGGAGGTTTCTTATTTTTAGAGGACGTTGTCCTGGCAGTTTGCTAACATGTGGTCCCATGTGTCAGTGCTTTACCAAGCCGATCCGCGTCCCACATGAGGCAGAACAACAGTAGAAGCAACACGTGGTTAACTTGAAGAAGATGAGGGAGAAGCGGATTCAGCAACGAGTGAAATGATGGTTCCTTCATCCCTCCAACTTATTTTTTAGCATTATTACTTCGTCCCTCCAACTTAACTGTGGGAAAGGTGCAGCTTTGTGATTTGATGCCTCATTGCTCATTACTACGCCGGCGCCATGACTGGGTGCTTCACCCTGGCTGCTCTGCATTGTATTCCAGTATGGCACATGGACCCGGTAGCTTGATGTCCCACATGTCGGCCAAAGGGACTAGAAGATTTATGAAAGTGAGTGCTCCACTCTTACGACGGAGGAGTACACGACACAATGGCCTAGTGAACTGTCACTTGTACTGTATAGTACTATAGTTTTGCTATTTCGCACGATCCATCGATACAAACCTGATTAAACAGGAAAGGGCGGGATTTTTCCCGCGCGGTATATGATACTGGCCATACATTTCAAAGGGAATTTTAATGTATGCAAACTAAATAATTAAGTAACAATACAATATCTATTAAAACTAAAAACACATATGATTTATTGTGTTAGAGTGTAGTAGTAGTGTTGTTACATGTAACATGCGAGAACATGTAGAGATGTAGTTTTGGAGGGCCTATAGAGAGAAAAGCGTAATACATTCACCGAACTTCAGAATAAGCTGATTACGGTCACTATATACGTTTTACAGTGATTATAGGGTCACTTGCCCACGGTTCAGCATCGGATTGCACTCTGTTGACCGGCCAAATAGTCTGCATGGCACCATGTTGACTAGTTAAATTGACCATGTTCCTTGTGGGTCCCACCTGTCAGATCGCATAGGGAAAAGGTCAGATAAATGCAAATTTACGTAGGCGCGACAAGACTCCAACCCGTGCGCGGGAATCACCAGGTTGTGTATGTGTCTGTCAGGGCCTGATGTGTGCGCATGCACGTGTAGGTTGAGCACTTGAGCGTGAGAGTGTGTGTTGGTCATGTGGTGTACTGGTGTGTGCATGCATGCATCCGTGTGTGCGTGTGAGTGTTGCGTGCGTGTGTGGCTGCGTGTGTACGTGTGAGTGTTGCGTGCGTGCGTGGGTGCATGTGTTCGTGTGAGTGTTGCGTGCATGCAGTTCATGTGCATGCGTGCGTGTGTGTATAATCACCACACCAGCTCTTGTGTGTTAAAACAGACGGCTCAGCATACGAATATAAGGCCACCTTGTTCGCTGTGCCCATGGTCATGACTCCAAACCACCATCCAATATTTTTTGTCGTTTGTTTTCATTCTTACTAGCAAGATGCCTGTGCGTTGCACGTAACATCAAGATGCATTTGCATGACTAGTTTATCTTGTGAGAGAAAAGGATGAACGAGGGAAGGCCTTATTTGCAAATGTGGAGAGGTGTGTGGGTACCTTTTTGCAAAATTGCCATAGTTTCTTTCCTATCAGTCAGATATAAATTGGACGACCTATATTGCAGGATGGCAGACACACCATCATCACCAACTCTATTTTTATAAGAGTGTATTTTATAAGAGTGTAGATGTAGAGTAGATACAAGCCGACAGGTGGGCCCGATGGTAGTGAGATAATGTGATGCAACACTAGAGGTGCCATGTGGAGAGTTTAGCTGGTCAACTTGTCGTGTCTAGAGCAAATACAGAGTTGTACGGTGAGCCCGTGACCATATAATAACCACAAAATGTAAATGGTGACCGTAATGAGTGGATTCTGAAGTCCAATGTACATATCGTGCTTTCGCTTCAAATACAATGATTGTCACTGTATATATCGCGAGAGAAAGATGAAACATGTGTGAATGTGCTGGGGGCTTACTTTAAGGACCTAGAGATAGTTTGTGTGCGTACGTGAAAGGGGCGTAGAGGGGGGGGGTATGCGATGGAGAGAAAGATTCTCTTCATTTCACTTTATTATGACTAACTTTATATATAGTATAAAAATATACAAATTCACAGTGCGAAATAAACATCATTGTGGGCACCATGCAATGCAAATTAGTCTTCATACTCCTCCATATAACATTGTAATGTCGTATATATGTAGAAATTCTAAAATAATTTTTTGGTCACACTTTATTCAAAAGGAATGTTGTATGCGAAGTAAACGTGAAGAGAGGGCTTTTTAGATCAATGGGGTACGGGATGTAACATGTGTGAATGTGTAGTTGATGCATTTGGCAGGGCCTAGAGGGGTATGTGTGTGTATTATGTATTCAAGAGAGAGAGGCATGGATAGAGGGGCCGGCGGGGGGCGTGGGCGAGATAGCACGAGAAATGAGAGTGGTCTAGAGACAGAAACGAATGTGGCGTCATGGCGAGAGATTCCCTTGAGTGTGTATATGCAAGGGGGAGTGGATAGAGGCACCAGGAAAATATTTTTTTGTGTGTGGTATCTGTGTTGGTATGTGTGGATGTGAGAAGATAACGAGACTTGGGGGCAGAGCGTGTGTCTCCGCGTGAGGTCTGCTACCTCTTGAGCACTGCTTTGGTTTTCCCTTGAAGAGGAAAGGGTGATGCAAGAAAGTAGCGTAAGTATTTCCCTCAGTTTTTGAGAACCAAGGTATCAATCCAGTAGGAGGCTATGCGCGAGTCCCTTGCACCTACACAAAACAAATAAATCCTCGCAACCAACGCGATAAGGGGTTGTCAATCCCTGCACGGTCACTTACGAGAGTGAGATCTGATAGATACGATAAGATAACATTTTTGGTATTTTTATGATAAAGATGCAAAGTAAAATAAAAGGCAATGAAAATAACTAAGTGTTGGAAGAGTAATATGATGGAAGATAGACCCGGGGGTCATAGGTTTCACTAGTGGCTTCTCTCAAGAGCATAAGTATTTTACGGTGGGTGAACAAATTACTATTGAGAAATTGACAGAACTGAGCATAGTTATGAGAATATCTAGGTATGATCATGTATATAGGCATCACGTCCGAGACAAGTACACCGACTCCTGCCTGCATCTACTACTATTACTCCACACATCGACCGCTATCCAGCATGCATCTAGAGTATTAAGTTCATAAGAAAATAGTAACGCTTTAAGCAAGATGACATGATGTAGAGGGATAAATTCATGCAATATGATAAAACCCCATCTTGTTATCCTCGATGGCAACAATAAAATACGTGCCTTGCGGCCCCTACTGTCACTGGGAAAGGACACCGCAAGATTGAACCCAAAGCTAAGCACTTCTCCTATTGCAAGAAAGATCAATATAGTAGGCCAAACCAAACTGATAATTCAAAGAGACTTGCAAAGATAACCAATCATACATAAAAGAATTCAGAGAAGATTCAAATATTGTTCATAGATAAACTTGATCATAAACCCACAATTCATCTGTCTCAACAAACACACCACAAAAGAAGATTATATCGAATAGATCTCCACGAGAGAGGGGGAGAACATTGTATTGAGATCCCAAAAGATAGAAGAAGCCATCTAGCTAATAACTATGGACCCGAAGGTCTGAGGTAAACTACTCAAATATCATCGGAGAGGCTATGGTGTTGATGTAGAAGCCCTCCGTGATCGATGCCCCCTCCGGTGGAGCTCCGGAACAGGCCCCAAGATGGGATCTCGTGGATACAGAAAGTTACGGCGGTGGAATTAGGGTTTTGGCTCCTCTTTTGATTGTTTGGGGGTATGTAGGTATATATAGGAGGAAGGAGTACGTCGGTGGAGCAAGAGGGGGCCCATGAGGGTGGAGGGCGCGCCTGGGGGGGTAGGCGCACCCCCTACCTCCTGGCTTCCCTGTTGGTTGCTTGATGTAGGGTCCAAGCCTCCTAGATCATGTTCGTTCCAACAATCACGTTCCCGAAGGTTTCATTCCGTTTGGACTCCATTTGATATGCTTTTTCTGGGAAACTCTGAAATAGGCAAAAAACGTCAATTTTGGGCTGGGCCTCCGGTTAATAGGTTGGTCCCAAAAATAATAGAAAAGTGAATAATAAAGCCCAATAATTTCCAAAACAGAAGATAATATAGCATGGAGCAATCAAAAATTATAGATACGTTGGAGACGTATCAAGCATCCCCAAGCTTAATTCCTGCTCGTCATCGAGTAGGTAAATGATAAAAAACAGAATTTTTGATGTGGAATGCTACTAGGCATAATTTCAATGTAATTCTTCTTAATTGTGGCATGAATATTCAGATCCCAAAGATTCAAGATAAAAGTTTAATATTGACAAAGAAATAATAATACTTCAACATACTAACTAAGCAATTATGTCTTCTCAAAATAACATGGCTGTCGGAGTAATGGGCCACGGGTAGGCCAACCCGAGCCCCAGAACCTTTCAAGACATCGGGGCAGGCTGCGCCCCTCAAGACCCCAGGACGAAGAGCCGCCACCTGAGGAGTCGACGGCCGACTGCCCGCTCACGGCCGAGTCCCAGGGACGACTTCCAGAGAAGCCGGCTTTGGGGAGTCGGCCAGCGACTCCAACAAACCCCATGACCTCATCAAAGGGGGCGAGGCAGGGGCGTGGCTACGGCGAAGCCCACCCCCGCCCCTCACCAAGGGCAGGCATGGCCACAACATGCCGTACCCCGGAAGATCTCCGTGCGGTGTGGCACTGTTGCCATGCCGGCCCTGACATCAGCATCGTAGGACCAAATCCTGCACCCACGATGGCTTGTCTGTACGGCCTAGAGGCAGCAGGCCCCACCAGTCAGTGAGACCTCAGGAGACGGCAGGAGAACCACCAGTCGGACTCGTCGGGAGTCGGCCCGGGGAGTCGGCCGAGCCCTCCCCCGAGGCCCACACGCCTTTAATCAAGATGTGATGGGGAGTGGCAACAGTGATCGCCCGCCAGGCTGCGGGGCTATTGCCACGACCTCATGATGAAGCCCGCGTCATCAGAAGCACGACTACAGTAATCAGCAGCCGGCAAGACCCGCCCGCGGCGGACGCGGCCTGTCGGCTCCGTACCAGGCTAGTCGGCAGGCCCCAGCGGTCGACAGAGAAGACGGAGGCCAGAGGCACTGACGGCTGGGCCCGCATCCAGCCGGATTATGATTGTACCCCTGGGGGGTAGGCCTATATAAACCCCCCAGGGCACCCATGCAAAGGGTTGGAACCCATTAGCTCTAGACCAGATCATATAGAAGGGAGAGAGCTAGCCTTGCCCTCTCTTACCTCCAAGAAACAGCTCAAGGAGCAACCGTGTAAACACTTGGCCATAGTGATCATGCGGAGACCCCGCAGAGCAGCAGTAGGGGTATTATCTCCTCGGAGAGCCCTGAAGCTGGGTAAGATTCGCCGGCATGCATGTCTTCGCCTCATCCCGTTTCCAGGCACCGGCGACGTTCTACTTGCCCCCACCATGATAAGCCATCCTTTGGCATATGTCGCACCAAACCCCCGACAATGGCCAAAGAAAGTTCATCCCTACAAAATCATATAGTTTAGTCATGCTCCATTTTCGTCACACAAGAATGCTCTCATCATGCACAACCCCGATGACAAGCCAAGCAATTGTTTCATACTTTAGTAATCTCAAACTTTATAAACCTTCACGCAATACATGAGCATGAGCCATGGATATAGCACTATGGGTGGAATAGAGTATAATGATGGGGGTTATGTGGAGAAGACAAAAAAGGAGAAAGTCCCACATCAACAAGGCTAATCAATGAGCTATGGAGATTCTCGTTGATTGATGTTAATGCAAGGAGTAGGGATTGCCATGCAACGGATGCACTAGAGCTATAAATGTATGAAAGCTCAACAAAAGAAACTAGTGGGTCTGCATCCAACTTGCTTGCTCAAGAAGACCTAGGGCACTTGAGGAGGCCCATTGTTGGAATATACAAGCCAAGTTCTATAATGAAAAATTCCCACTAGTATATGAAAGTGACAAAACAAGAGACTCTCTATCATGAAGATCATGGTGCTACTTTGAAGCACAAGTGTGGAAAAAAAGGATAGTAGCATTGTCCCTTTTTTGGGCCTTCTTTCTTTATTTGGCCTTTCTCTTTTTATTTTTATTTTTTATTGGGACAATGCTCTATTAAATGATGATCATCACACTTCTATTTATTTACAACTCAATGATTACAACTTGATACTAGAACAAGGTATGACTCTATATGAATGCCTCCGGAGGTGTACCCGGATATGCAATGAACCAAGAGCGACATGTATGAAAGAATTTTGAACGGTGGCTTTGCCACAAATACTATGTCAACTACATGATCATGCTAAACAATATGACAATGATGAACGCGTCATGATAAACGGGATGGTGGAAAGTTGCATGGCAATATATCTCGGGATGGTGGCTGTTTTGAGGAAGATATAAGGAGGTTTATGTGTGAAAGAGCGTATCATATCACGGGGTTTGGATGCACTAGCGAAGTTTGCACCAACTCTCAATGTGAGAAAGGGCAATGCACAGTACCAAAGAGGCTAGCAATGATGGAAACGTGAGAGTGCGTATAATCCATGGACTCAACATTAGTCATAAAGAACTCACATACTTATTGCAAAAATCTACAAGTCATCAAAAACCAAGCACTACACACATGCTCCTAGGGGGATAGATTGGTAGGAAAAGACCATCGCTCGTCCCCGACCGCCACTCATAAGGAGGACAATCAAAGAACACCTCATGTTTCAAATTTGTTACACAACGTTTACCATACGTGCATGCTACGGGACTTGCAAACTTCAACACAAGTATTTCTGAAATTCACAACTACTCAACTAGCAAAACTTTAATATCACTACCTCCATATCTCAAAACAATCATCAAGCATCAAACTTCTCTTAGTATTCAAAACACTCATAAGGAAGTTTTTACTAATCTTGAATACCTAGAATATTAGGATTATTTAAGCAAATTACCATGCTTTTTGAGACACTCAAAATAATCTAAGTGAATCATGAGAGATCAACAAATCCACCACCGTGCTCTAAAAGATATAAGTGAAGTACTAGAGCAAAACTATATAACTCAAAAGATATAAGTGAAGCACATAGAGTATTCTAATAATTTCCGAATCATTTGTGTCTCTCTCAAAAGGTGTGTGCAGAAAAGATGATTGTGGTAAACTAAAAAGCAAAGACTCAAATCATACAAGACGCTCCAAGCAAAACACATATCATGTGGTGAATAAAAATATAGCTCCAAGTAAAGTTACCGATGGAAGTAGACGAAATAGGAGATGCCTTCCGGGGCATCCCCAAGCTTTGGCTTTTTGGTGTCCTTAGATTATATTCGGGGTGCCATGGGCATCCCCAAGCTTAGTATCTTGCCACTCCTTGTTCCATAATCCATCAAATCCTTACCCAAAACTTGAAAACTTCACAACACAAAACTTAAAGTAGAAAATCTCGTGAGCTCCGTTAGCGAAAGAAAACAAAACACCACTTCAAGGTACTGTAATGAACTCATTCTTTATTTATATTGGGGTTAAACCTACTGTATTCCAACTTCTCTATGGTTTATGACCTATTTTACTAGCCATAGATTCATCAAAATAAGAAAACAACACACGAAAAACAGAATCTGTCAAAAACAGAACAGTCTCTAGTAATCTGTAGCTAGCGCAAGATTTGGAACCCCAAAAATTCTAAAATAACTTTCTGGACGTGAGGAATTTATCTATTAATCATCTTCAAAAAGAATTAAGTAAATATAACTTTCCAAATAAAAATGGCAGCATTTCTCATGAGCGCTAAAGTTTCTGTTTTTTACAGCAAGATTAACATGACTTTCCCCAAGTCTTCCTAACGGTTCTACTTGGCACAAACACTCATTAAACACAAAATACACAACCAAAATAGAGGCTAGATAAATTATTTATTAGTAACTAGGATCAAAAATAAAGGAATAAAAATAAAATTGGGTTGCCTCCCAACAAGCGCTATCGTTTAACGCCCCTAGCTAGGCATAAAAAGCAAGGATAGATCTAGGTATTGCCATCTTTGGTAGGCAATCCATAAGTGGATCTCATAATAGATTCATAAGGTAATTTAATTTTGTTTCTAGGGAAGTGTTCCATGCCTTTCCTTAACGGAAATTGGAATATATTATTTCCTTCCATCATATCAATAATTGCACCAATCGTTCTAAGGAAAGGTCTACCAAGAATAATAGGACATGAAGGATTGCAATCTATGTCAAGAACAATAAAATCTACGGGTACATAGTTCCTATTTGCAACAATAAGAACATCATTAATTCTTCCCATAGGTTTCTTAATAGTGGAATCCACAAGGTGCAAGTTTAAAGAGCAATCATCAAAATCACGGAAACCTAACAAATCACACAAAGTCTTTGGAATCGTGGAAACACTAGCACCCAACGCACACAAAGCATAGCATTCATGATCTTTAATTTTAATTTTAATAGTTGGTTCCCACTCATCATAAAGTTTTCTAGGGACAGAAACTTCCAACTCAAGTTTTTCTTCATAAGATTGCATCAAAGAATCAATGATATGTTTAGTAAAAGCTTTATTTTGACTATAAGCATGGAGAGAATTTAGCACGGATTGCAAAAAGGAAATACAATCTATCAAAAAGCAATTTTCATAATTAAATTCCTTGAAATCCAAAATAGTGGGTTCATTGACATCTAGAGTTTTGATCTCTTCAATCCCACTTTTATAAAATTAAGCATCAAGATCTAAAAACTCCGAATTTTTGGAACGCCTTCCAGGTAAAGGTGGATCATATCCAGTCCCATCATTACCAAGATTAATATTGCAAAACAAAGATTTAATAGGGGACAGATCAATAACTTTTAGATCTTCATCTTTATTATCATGGAAACTAGAAGAACACGCTCTTATAAAGGAATCTTTCTTAGCATGCATCCTAGCAGTTCTTTCTTTGCACTCATCAATGGAAATTCTCATGGCTTTGAGAGACTCATTGATATCATGCTTAGGAGGAATAGATATAAGTTTTAAAGAATCAACATCAAGAGAAATTCTATCAACGTTCCTAGCCAAATCATCAACTTTAAGCAATTTCTCTTCAAGCAAAGCATTGAAATTCTTTTGTGAATTCATAAATTCCTTAACACTAGTCTCAAATTCAGAGGCCATCTTATTAAAATTTCCATAAGAATTGTTGTAGGAATTACCATAATTATTAGAGGAATTACTAGGATAAGGCCTAGGATTAAAGTTTCATCTATACGCGTTGTTACCAAAATTATTCCTACCAACAAAATTCACATCCATAGATTCATTATTATTCTCAATCAAAGTAGACAAAGGCATATCATTAGGATCAGAAGAAACACTCTTAGTAGAAAATAATTTCATAAGTTCATCCAACTTTCCACTCAAAACATTAATTTCTTCTATCGCATGCACTTTTTTATTAGTAGATCTTTCAGTGTGCCATTGAGAAGAATTAACCATAATATTAGCTAGGAGTTTAGTAGCTTCTCCTAAAGTGATTTCCATAAAAGTGCCTCCCGCGGCCGAATCTAAAAGATTTCTAGAAGCACAATTCAATCCGGCATAAAAATTTTGTATAATCATCCACAAATTCCAACCATGTGTTGGGCAATTACGTATCATTGATTTCATCCTCTCCCAAGCTTGTGCAACATGTTCATGATCAAGTTGCTTAAAATTCATAATATCGTTTCTAAGAGAGATGATCTTAGCGGGAGGAAAATACTTAGAGATAAAAGCATCTTTGCACTTATTCCAAGAATCAATACTATTTTTAGGCAAAGACGAAAACCAAGCTTTAGCACGACCTCTAAGCGAAAAAGGAAATAGCTTCAATTTAACAATATCATTGTCCACATATTTCTTCTTTTGCATATCACACAAATCAACGAAGCTATTTAGATGGGTAGAGGCATCTTCACTAGGAAGGCCGGAAAACGGATCTTTCATGACAAGATTCAGCAAGGCAGCATTAATTTCACAAGATTCAACATCGGTAAGAGGAGCAATCGGAGTGCTAATAAAATCATTATTGTTGGTATTGTTAAAGTCACACAATTTAGTGTTATCTTGAGCCATCGTGACAAGCAAGAAATCCAACACACAAGCGAATGAGGAACGGGCAAAAAAGAGGCAAATAGAGAAAGAGAGGGAGGGTAGAGAGATAGAGGGTGAATAAAACGGCAAGGGTAAAGTGGGGGAGAGGAAAACGAGAGGCAAATGGCAAATAATGTAATGCGGGAGATAAGGGTTTGTAATGGGTACTTGGTATGTTGACTTTTGCGTAGACTACCCCAGCAACGGCGCCAGAAATCCTTCTTGCTACCTCTTGAGCACTGCGTTGGTTTTCCTTGAAGAGGAAAGGGTGATGCAGCAAAGTAGCGTAAGTATTTCCCTCAGTTTTTGAGAACCAAGGTATCAATCCAGTAGGAGGCTACGCGCGAGTCCCTCGCACCTACAGAAAACAAATAAATCCTCGCAACCGACGCGATAAGGGGTTGTCAATCCCTACATGGTCACTTACGAGAGTAAGATCTGATAGATATGATAAGATAATATTTTTGGTATTTTTATGATAAAGATGCAAAGTAAAATAAAAGGCAATGAAAATAACTAAGTGTTGGAAGATTAATATGATGGAAGATAGACCCGGGGGGCATAGGTTTCACTAGTGGCTTCTCTCAAGAGCATAAGTATTTTATGGTGGGTGAACAAATTACTGTTGAGTAATTGACAGAATTGAGCGTAGTTATGAGAATATCTAGGTATGATCATGTATATAGGCATCACGTCCGAGACAAGTAGACTGAATCTTGCCTGCATCTACTACTATTACTCCACACATCGACCGCTATCCACCATGCATCTAGAGTATTAAGTTCATAAGAACAGAGTAACGCTTTAAGCAAGATGACATGATGTAGAGGGATAAATTCATGCAATATGATAAAAACCGCATCTTGTTATCCTCGATGGCAACAATACAATACGTGCCTTGCTGCCCCTACTGTCACTGGGAAAGGACACCACAAGATTGAACCCAAAGCTAAGCACTTCTCCTATTGCAAGAAAGATCAATCTAGTAGGTCAAACCAAACTGATAATTCGAAGAGACTTGCAAAGATAACCAATCATACATAAAAGAAGTCAGAGAAGATTCAAATATTGCTCATAGATAAACTTGATCATAAACCCACAATTCATCGGTCTCAACAAACACACCGCAAAAGAAGATTATATCGAATAGATCCAAAAAGAGAGAAGAAGCCATCTAGCTAATAACTATGGACCCGAAGGTCTGAGGTAAATGTGACGCCCCGAGACCGATGTGCCAGGTGTCTTTCAGTTATTCGCTGTTGTTGCCTTGTCATTTGCTTGCGTGTTGTATCTTGCCATGTCATCATCCGCATGTCATCATCATGTTTTCAAAACTTGCATCCATCCCGGTCTCCGCGTTCTTTCCGTTGTCCGTTCTGAGCCCAGACACAATTGTACACGCCGGCGGCATGTCCGAAATAGCATTTTATAAGTGGCCGGAAAATGTTCTCGGAATGGGTTGAAAGTTGGCGCGCGGTCTTATTGTAGTGTAGGTAGGCCGCCTCCCAAGTTTCACCGCATTCGGAGATCGTTTGACGCCCAAACGATTAACTATAGTGACAATATAGTCGGTCAAACATCGGACATTTTTGGTCTTCGGAAACAATCGCCGGGGCTCTCTCTCTTTTCTCTTCTCTCAGCCTGAGGCCTTCTGCACAACCCACTACCCACTCACCATCAGGCTCTACCTAAACTCTCTTGTCAGCCCGCGGCCCTCCTCGCGCGTGTCCGAAAGCTTCCCCGGACCCAACCCGGACAGTTGCCACCGTTGTGTTCGGATCATCCCCAAACATCTACAAAACGTCTCCGTTTTCTTAATTGGGCTACCTAACCTATTTATCAAAAACCGTCCGATTTTGATCGGAGGGTCCAAACCTAATCCTTTTGTTGCCTATATATAGACCAACCCCTACCCAAATCAGATCAAACCCTAAAACCTAGGGAGCCTGTCCGATCGCGCCGCCGCCGCATCTTCCTTGGGATCCCCATCGCCCACTCCAGTGCCTCCTTTGTTTTTTCTTTGATTCAATCCCCTTCGCCTCCTCCTTCTGGTCATGGTCTTGCCCGAGCACCCCGCTGCCTCGTCGCTGCTCCCACCGTCGACCCTGAGCCACTTCCCTCACCGGGGACCGAAGCCACCACCAGGCCGACCCCGTGCTCTCTCCCTTGTTCCTCCTCCCTCCATTTTCCCTCCCGTGGCTTCCTCTGCCTCTCATCCATCCTCTCTCTTCTATGTAAAGGTGCTCCCCACGCCATGGAAGCCGCCGCAGGCCTCCACCTCGACCACCGCCGCCATGGACCAACGTCGCCGTCGAGCGCCATGGCTTCCACTTCAAGCTTCTGCGCTGCCCGGAGCTCCTCGAGACCCGCCGGATCCATGAGCTACCTCGACTCCAGCCTGACAGAGTCGCTTCTCCGCGGCCTCCCCCTTTTCTCGCTAGAGCAAGCCAAGCTCTTCTTCCCCGCGCCACTGAGCCCTTTCGGCGCCGCACCCGAGCTCCTCCCGCTCGATCCGGGGCGTCCCCCACGCTGACAGACCCCTCTTCCTCGCCTCATCGCCGGCGAGCCTCACCACCATCGACAGCCGAAGCCCCAGAGAACTCTTCGCCGGTCTTCCCTGCCTCGGCCAAGTGGGGATTCAGCGCCTTGCCGCCCGGATCCAGCCGTCTCCGCGTCGCCAGCGCGCCCGATGCCTCCTCCTCGCGCGCCCGTCGCCCTCGCCTTCTCTCTTCTTCTCCTTTTCCATTCTGCTTCTCTGATTTTATTGCTCTATCTCTGTCCTTGCCTCAAACAGGAGCTCCAGCCAGCGCCACCATCATCGGAGATGGGCTCCCATCGGCCGGATCCGATGCGCCCCGTGTCCTCGACCTCGTCCCCGTCTCCAGGGCGTCGTGCCACACCACCTGTGCCGCCCGCAAGCCCCTGCTTCGCCCCTGTATCCCCTGCTTCGAGCGGGAGGAGGAATGCGCGCCTCAGGCGTTAACTGCGACCACTCCATGCGCTTGGGCCGCCTCTTCTTCGCCTCGTTGACCAAGGCCCAGTCGCGCCAGATCCGGCCCAAGGCCTATAGTGAGCCTCAGCCCAGCCACTGATTGTCCCTGTGCACTGTTGGGCCGTGTTCCGTTTCAGCCCGATAGTGTTTTTTTTCTCTGTTGCGATTTTACCTTTTTCCCATGTTTTGCTATTTTACAGAAAACCCCTTGTAGATCATGCATATAATAACTTAATAACCGTGCATCATATTAAAATGATTTATATATGGAAGTTGCTTAGAATCTTGTCTAGTTTCACAATATCCAACTTTCATGCATGTTTGAGATGGATAAATTGCTGTTTGCACTTGTTTTGCTCTATGTCATGCTAAAATGATTTATTTCATAACTAAATAACCGTAACTCGGATTTTAATAAACTTTATATGTAGATGGGGTAGAAAAATGCCTAGTTTAACATGGTGCACTCATCTTGTATGTTTAACAACTCTAAAATTGGGTTTAGGGCAGAACAGCACCAAATCTAAAATATGCATATGGGGATTTACCGGAATTGTTGTTCGTTGTTTCCGGCCTCATTTAAACTTGCCTAGATAGGTAGTTTTGTTTTGCTTCACCCCTTGCCATGCTAATCAACATTTAATATTGTTGGGTACATAAACAAGATCGAACTAAATAATTGATGTGGTGTTCCATCAATATGCAACTCGTTGCATATTGAGCGCCACTTAACTTGTAATTTTGTTTCTGCCCCTTGCCATGCCATGCATATTTAAACCGGACATGCATCATACTTGATTGTGCATCATACCATGTTTATGTGTTGGTTGTTTACTATGTTGTTTGCTTCTTTCCGGTGTTGCTTCTTCGGGTTAGTTCCGTTAACGTCGCGTTAATGAGGATCCGTTGGCTTCGTCCGCTTGTCTTCTTCATGGACTCGTTCTTCTTCCTTGCGGGATCTCAGGCAAGATGACCATACCCTCTAAATCACTTCTCTCTTTGCTTGCTAGTTGCTTGCTCTTTTGCTATGCCTATGCTGCGATAACTACCACTTCCTTATCATACCTCCCATATTGTTATGCCAAGCCTCTAACCCACCTTGTCCTAGCAAACCGTTGTTTGGCTATGTTACTGCTTTGCTCAGCCCCTCTTATAGTGTTGTTAGTTGCAGGTGAAGATTGGAGTTTGTTCCATGTTGGAACATGGATATTTTGTTGGGATATCACAATATCTCTTATTTAATTAATGCATCTATACACTTGGTAAAGGGTGGAAGGCTCGGCCTTATGCCTGGTGTTTTGTTCCACTCTTGCCTGAGAAGGAATATCCTTCGTTGACCGTGAGAGCTTGTGATGGGCTAAGTTGGGACACCCTGCAGGGATTTGAACTTTCGAAAGTCGTGCCCGCGGTTATGGGCAGATGGGAATTTGTTAATGTCCGGTTGTAGAAAACCTGAAGTTGATCTTAATTAAAATACACCAACCGCGTGTGTAACCGTGATGGTCTCTTCTCGGCGGAGTCCAGGAAGTGAACATGGTGTTGGAGTAATGTTTGATGTAGGTTGTTCTAGGATCACTTCTTGATCATAGTTTCTCGACCGTGCTTTGCCTTCTCTTCTCGCTCTCATTTGCGTACGTTAGCCACCATATATGCTAGTCGCTTACTGCATCTCCACCTCATACCTTTGCCTTACCTATAAGCTTAAATAGTCTTGATCGCGAGGGTGTGAGATTGCTGAGTCCCCGTGACTCACAGATACTTCCATAACCAGTTTGCAGGTGCCGATGTTACCGAGCAGGTGACGCAACCAAGCTCAAGGAGGAGCTCGATGAAGATCTTGTCCTTTGTGTTGTTTCGTTCTAGTTGATCAGTAGTGGAGCCCAGTTGGGGTCGATCGGGGATCTGTGTAGCATTTGGGGTAGTCTTCTTTTATTTTGGTTCCGTAGTCGGACCTTGATTGTACCTGGATGATGTAATGTTTTATTCATGTAATTGTGTGAAGTGGCGATTGTAAGCCAACTATGTATCTCTTTCCCTTATGTATTACATGGGTTGTGTGAAGATTACCTCACTTGCGACATTGCTTTCAATGCGGTTATGCCTCTAAGTCATGCTTCGACATGTGGGAGATATAGACGCATCGAGGGCGTTATAAGTTGGTAATCAGAGTCTTCCCCGACTTTAGGAGCCCCCTGCTTGATCGAATCGCTGGCGTTGTTGAGTCTAAAGAAATGTTTTGAGTCATTAGGATTATATATATTGGAGAGTTAGGAATTCTTTTTACTCCTCAGCCCCTTCGTCGCTCTGGTGAGGCATCCTGACGTAGAGTTTTGACTCTTCTCCTCTCAAATTTCACTAAAAAAAATTTAGGATCACACGGGTATCTTGGAATTGTTCCGATGGTTTTGTGACGAGAGCATTGTTCTTGGTGCCTCCTGACATTTAGGGGTTGTGGCAGTGTCCCGGGGAGTTGAGCTCCGAGGTGTTGTCGTCACAATTTTATCGCCGAGATTTTGGAATACCTGAGTTTCGCCAACATCGAAAATCTCTTTTATGCAGTTGTTGGTGAGATAACCTCGACGCCACCTAGTACTGGGGCGGGAATTTGGGAGTATTGCCATAACTTGTATAACAGATGCTTTTCGAAGGTTGAGGTAAACGATTTTTGAAGGTTTCTTGGTTATGTGTTGAAGGATGGATACCGTTGGATGTAGGATTTGCTAGTTTTGGGTGAGATATTATGCTTCCCCTGTATCCCCAACACCTGATTGCATAAACGGAAAATTTCGGGAGTTTATAAGTGGGAATTCAAGTAGCTCTTAGGATATCTTTCCGACAGATGTATGATATGAAATTGGGGTTCGACGTCTAGTGGTCCGCCTATCCACGGTTGGTTTTATAGTGGTCTCGTTGTGTCTTAAAGAGTCCTTGGATATGCCGACTCGGGGAGGCTTCCTTTGTCATGTGCACTGCCTTGTACATGATGGTGTTGTACGATCGAGCCCGTGTAGGCCCCACCACGAAAACTTCGGATGAAATATCTATCATATATTTGTTCTGGCTTATTCTGCAAGCCAATACTTTGTTTTTGTTCTTAGTTTTGGTATTCGAGTTGCTTCTAAGTCAAATGTTGATTCCATACCTTCCCTAAATGGTGTTCTCATACTCCGATGTGAATACTAATCCTTCTCGATAATCGAGATTGTCATGTCAATTCTTTTCAATCGACGTGTTTCTCTTCGAGATGACCCAATCATTCTCCCCATCTGTAAGATCAATTATCAGCTCTTCTCAACGGTGTTTGTTTCATTCGTCCCAAAGTGTCTTTGTTTTCCCACCCGCCCACCCTTGTTTCTTCAAGGACTCGAATTTCTTTATCAAGTATCCATCTTATGGATGTGAAGCCTCTTTACTCCTCTCTTTCAATGTTCTTACCCGGTGTTTCTCATGAAGATCCTAACGGAACCTCATGTTCATCATTATTCATTGTCTTTCTTCTCAGGTGGAACCAATTCAAGCTTTGTTGATCATATCCCTTTCCTCGTGTCAAATGTTTTATCATACCGGTGCACCTCGTAATCATCCACTCCTCACTATTCATTTGTTCCGGAGTGTGGAAGATATCTCAGAAGATTCGTGCTTACACTCTGCTTTCGTTCAAGCTCTTTCGAGATTGTTATCTTAATCAAGTCATTTAATTCAACCAGTGCAACCTCTCTTTTAAAATCTTTTCAAGAGTGTTTCTTTTGAGTGGGCCCTAACCCACAGGTCTTTTTCCAGGATCTTACCTGACTCTTATAATTTTCACCGGAGCTATTCCTAAATTCTTTCCAAAGTTTGACGTAAGAATGATTCATCATCAGTCATATGTATTTCTACAAGATCTTTCAAATTCTTTTCATCGTTGGCTCATCCTTTCCATTCTTCATTCCGGAGTGCCTCAATAATTCCTGGTGGTGTTTCTCGTCGTCAGTCTCAACATTTGAAGACCGAAGAAGAGTTTTTCCTCCTTATCTTACTCCAATCTCTTCAAGATTCGTGGTTCTAGCTTAATGCCATCCTCTCATAATTGTTTTTTTCGATTGTGAGAATTCTTTTCACCCATCCGGAGCAATTCAAGAGTCTTCTCATTTGATTATCCGGAGTCCAACAATTCAGGTTTATTCATTCTCAGCTTTCAGTTATCATTCTCCAATCTTACCGGTGCATCGTTCAAATATCCTCTAATCATTTCATGATCTCTTCGTTCTCTTGTATCTAAATTCCCTCAAGTATCCTGATTCGTTCTCTAATTCTTACCGGTGATTCATCTCTTTACTTCATTCATTTTAATTCTAACGGTGGTTCGTTCAAGATTTCTCTTACTTATCAATTTATCCGTGGTCAGTCCTAACGATGGTTCGTTGAAGACCTTCTCAAGTTTGTGCTACATCTCTCTTAATATTTTCCGTGACAATAAGTAATATGTCAAATCCGTTTATTGTCATCAATTTAATTGGTGAAGGATAAGCATAATGTAATTCTTATTCTTGTTCCATCGAGTGAACTCAATTCCCTATTCCGGAGGCTCATCAAATTCCTGATTTCTACTGTTTTCATCTTCTCTTTTTCCCAGAGTTCCAACCTTTTTCAATTATTTCACCATGGAGATTCATCTAAATCGGTACAAAGGTTTCACTTTGTGTTTTCAACTTCTCTTTCTTCTCGTTATCCTTAGTTACAGAGTTCTTCATGAAGGTTCTACATGACGGTTTCATCAAGGATTTAATTCATTCTCGAAGTGTTCATCAAGATTCTTTTCAGAGGAGCTCAAGCATTCTTCATCTTGCTATCCGGAGTGCAATTCTTTTTTCTGTATCATTGGAGGTGGCATTATGTCATTCTTGATAATTTGAGTTCATGTTTCTTGATTCACATGTTGTTAAGAATGAGGTATTTTAAATCCACCAACCTCTTCGTTGGAGTTATCTGGTGTCATGTTTCACCTAAAGCCTTCCCTAAGGATTGTTGCTATTTATGGTGTTTATAAAGGACCCAAGTTCTTCTTTTATCCTTCCGGTGAATAAGTTTATCGTCTCCTTCTTGATATCAATCTAATCTATTGTTTCCGTTAGTGGCAGAATTTCACCTCATTGTTTTGAGATGTTATCCATAAGCCCACTACAACCTTGTTCTTTTTGTTGTTGGTTTTCCAACAACTCCGTTCGAACCTTCTCCTAAAGATGCTTTTGCAAGCTCATTTAGGGTAGAAGATGTTGTTTTTCTTCTCCGTTCTTTTGTTCCGACGATCTCGCTTCTATTCTTTTGTTCCGGAAGCTTTGTGATGTTGCTCTTTTCACCCATCATCTCGTTTGGTCAAAGATCATGTTCTTTTCGTGCTTATCCTTTTAACCGGAGTGTTGGGTCCTTTTCTCAAGTTCTTTATTCTTATCAAGTCGTGCACCTCTTTTCAACCGGAGTGCTATACAAATTTGTTCTCCCTTGCTCCTCTTTTCTGACGAAGATTGTCAACTGCGTTCATCTCCATTGTACTCTTTTCTCGAAATGGCTTAACCTTTTCAAGGTTCTTTGGTTTCACTCATTTGTCAAAGAAGCAACTTAGTTTTACCTCTTCTCTCTCTCTTCCGTTTTCCCTCCGGTGCCATTTTAGATCTCGGGACGAGATCCTCTTGTAGTGGTGGAGTCTTGTGACGCCCCGAGACCGATGTGCCAGGTGTCTTTCAGTTATTCGCTGTTGTTGCCTTGTCATTTGCTTGCGTGTTGTATCTTGCCATGTCATCATCCGCATGGCATCATCATGTTTTCAAAACTTGCATCCGTCTCGGTCTCCTCGTTCTTTCCGTTGTCTGTTCTGAGCCCAGACACACTTGCACGTGCCTGCGGCATGTCCGAAATAGTATTTTATAAGTGGCCGGAAAATGTTCTCGGAATGGGTTGAAAGTTGGCGCGCGGTCTTATTGTAGTGTAGGTAGGCCGCCTGCCAAGTTTCACCGCCTTCGGAGATCGTTTGACGCCCAAACGATTAACTATAGCGACAATATAGTCGGTCAAACGTCGGACGTTTTCGGTCTCCGAAAACAGTCGCCGGGCCTCTCTCTCTTTTCTCTTCTCTCAGCCTGAGGCCTTCTGCACAGCCCACTACCCACTCACCATCATGCCCTACCTAAACTCTCTTGTCAGCCCGCGGCCCTCCTCGCGCGCGTCCGAAAGCTGCCCCGGACCCAACCCGGACAGTTGCCATCGTTGTGTTCGGATCATCCCCAAACATCTACAAAACATCTCTGTTTTCTTAATTGGGCTACCTAACCTATTTATCCGAAACCGTCCGATTTTGATCGGAGGGTCCAAACCTAATCCTTTTGTTCCCTATATATAGACCAACCCCTACCCAAATCAGATCAAAGCCTAAAACCTAGGGAGCCTGTCTGGTCGCGCCACCGACACATCTTCCTTGGGATCCCCATCGCCCAATCCAGTGCCTCCTTTGTTTTTTCTTTGATTCAATCCCCTTTGCCTCCTCCTTCTGGTCTCGGTCTTGCCCGAGCACCCCGCTGCCTCGTCGCTGCTCCCACCGTTGACCCGGAGCCACTGCCCTCGCCGGCGACCGAAGCCACCACCAGGCCGACCCCGTGCTCTCTCCCTTGTTCCTCCTCCCTCCATTTTCCCTCCCGTGGCTTCCTCTGCCTCTCATCCATCCTCTCTCTTCTATGTACAGGTGCTCCGCACGCCATGGAAGCCGCCGCAGGCCTCCACCTCGACCACCGCCGCCATGGACCAACGCCGCCGTCGAGCGCCATGGCTTCCACTTCAAGCTTCTGCGCCGCCCGGAGCTCCTCGAGACCGGCCGGATCCATGAGCTACCTCGACTCCAGCCTGTCGGAGTCGCTTCGCCGCGGCCTCCCCCTTTTCTCGCTGGAGCAAGCCAGGCTCTTCTTCCCCACGCCACTGAGCCCTTTCGGCGCCGCACCCGAGCTCCTCCCGCTCGATCCGGGGCGTCCCCCACACAGACAGACCCCTTCTACCTCGCCTCATCGCCGGCGAGCCTCACCACTATGGACGGCCGAAGCCCCAGAGAACTCATCGCCGGTCTTCCCTGCCTCGGCCAAGTGGGGATTCAGCGCCTCGCCGCCCGGATCCAGCCGTCTCCGCGTCGCCAGCGCGCCCGATGCCTCCTCCTCGCGCGCCCGTCGCACTCGCCTTCTCTCTTCTTCTCCTTTTCCATTCTGCTTCTCTGATTTTATTGCTCTATCTCTGTCCTTGCCTCAAACAGGAGCTCCAGCCAGCACCACCATCATCGGAGATGGGCTCCCACCGGCCGGATCCGATGCGCCTCGTGTCCTCGGCCTCGTCCCTGTCTCCAGGGCGTCGCGCCACACCACCTGCGCCGCCCGCAAGCCCCTGCTTCGCCCCTACATCCCCTGCTTTGAGCGGGAGGAGGAATGCGCGCCTCAGGCGTTAACTTCGACCACTCCATGCGCTTGGGCCGCCTCTTCTTCGCCTCGTTGACCAAGGTCCAGTCGCGCCGGATACGGCCCAAGGCCTATAGTGAGCCTCAGCCCAGCCACTGATTGTCCCTGTGCACTGTTGGGCCGTGTTCCGTTTCAGCCCGATAGTGTTTTTTTTTCTCTGTTGCGATTTTACCTTTTTCCCATGTTTTGCTATTTTATAGAAAACCCCTTGTAGATCATGCATATAATAACTTAATAACCATGGATCATATTAAAATGATTTACATATGAAAGTTGCTTAGAATCTTGTCTAGTTTCACAATATCCAACTTTCATGCATGTTTGAGATGGATAAATTGCTGTTTGCACTTGTTTTGCTCTATGTCATGCTAAAATGATTTATTTCATAACTAAATAATTGTAACTCGGATTTTAATAAACTTTATATGTAGATGGGGTAGAAAAATGCCTAGTTTAACATGGTGCACTCATCTTGTATGTTTAACAACTCTAAAATTGGGTTTAGGGCAGAACAGCACCAAATCTAAAATATGCATATGGGGATTTACCGGAATTGTTGTTCATTGTTTCCGGCCTCATTTAAACTTGCCTAGATAGGTAGTTTTGTTTTGCTTCACCCCTTGCCATGCTAATCAACATTTAATATTGTTGGGTACATAAACGAGATCGAACTAAATAATTGATGTGGTGTTTCGTCAATATGCAACTCGTTGCATATTGAGCTCCACTTAACTTGTAATTTTGTTTCTGCCCCTTGCCATGCCATGCATATTTAAACCGGACATGCATCATACTTGATTGTACATCATACCATGTTTATGTGTTGGTTATTTACTATGTTGTTTGCTTCTTTCCGGTGTTGCTTCTTAGGGTTAGTTCCGTTAACGTCGCGTTTGTGAGGATCCGTTGGCTTCGTCCGTTTGTCTTCTTCATGGACTCGTTCTTCTTCCTTGCGGGATCTCAGGCAAGATGACCATACCCTCGAAGTCACTTCTATATTTGCTTGCTAGTTTCTCGCTCTTTTGCTATGCCTATGTTGCGATACCTACCACTTGCTTATCATGCCTCCCATATTGTTATGCCAAGCCTCTAACCCACCTTGTCCTAGCAAACCGTTGTTTGGCTATGTTACCGCTTTGCTCAGCCCCTCTTATAGCGTTGTTAGTTGTAGGTGTAGATTGGAGTTTGTTCCATGTTGGAACATGGATATTTTGTTGGGATATCACAATATCTCTTATTTAATTAATGCATATATACACTTGGTAAAGGGTGGAAGGCTCGGCCTTATGCCTGGTGTTTTGTTCAACTCTTGCCGCCCTAGTTTCCGTCATATCGATGTTATGTTCCCGGATTTTGCGTTCCTTACACGGTTGGGTTATAATGGGAACCCCTTGACAGTTCTCCATGAATAAAACTCCTCCAGCAATGCCCAACATTGGTTTTGCCATTCTCCACCTAGCCTCTTTTCCCTTGGGAGTCGCACTCCCGAGGGTCATCATTATTTTAACCCCCCCTGGGCCAGTGCTCCTCTGAGTGTTGGTCCGACCAAGTAGACTGCGCGGCCACCTCGGGGCAACTTGAGGGTTGGTTTTACTCGTAGGATGTCTCATCTGAGTGTGCCCTGAGAACGAGATATGTGCAGCTCCTATCGGGATTTGTCAGCACATTCGGGCAGCGTTGCTGGACTTGCTTTACCATTGTCGAGGATGTCTTGTAACCGGGATGCCGAGTCTGATCGGATTGTCTTGGGAGAAGGAATATCCTTCGTTGACCGTGAGAACTTGTGATGGGCTAAGTTGGGACACCCCTGCAGGGATTTGAACTTTCAAAAGCCGTGCCAGCGGTTATGGGCAGATGGGAATTTGTTAGTTACCGGTTGTAGAAAACCTGAAGTTGATCTTAACTAAAATACACCAACCGCGTGTGTAACCATGATGGTCTCTTGTCGGCGGAGTTCGGGAAGTGAACATGGTGTTGGAGTAATATTTGATGTAGGTTGTTCTAGGATCACTTCTTGATCATAGTTTCTCGACCGTTCTTTGCCTTCTCTTCTCGCTCTCATTTGCGTATGTTAGCCACCATATATGCTAGTCGCTTGCTGCAGCTCCACCTCATACCTTTGCCTTACCTATAATCTTAAATAGTCTTGATCGCGAGGGTGTGAGATTGCTGAGTCCCCGTGACTCACAGATACTTCCAAAACCAGTTTGCAGGTGCCGATGTTACCGAGAAGGTGACGCAACCAAGCTCAAGGAGGAGCTCGATGAAGATCTTGTCCTTTGTGTTGTTTCGTTCTAGTTGATCAGTAGTGGAGCCTAGTTGGGGTCGATCGGGGATCTGTGTAGCATTTGGGGTAGTCTTCTTTTATTTTGGTTCCGTAGTCGGACCTTGATTGTACATGGATGATGTAATGTTTTATTCATGTAATTGTGTGAAGTGGCGATTGTAAGCCAACTATGTATCTCTTTCCCTTATGTATTACATGGGTTGTGTGAAGATTACCTCACTTGCGACATTGCTTTCAATGCGGTTATGCCTCTAAGTCGTGCTTCAACACGTGGGAGATATAGCCGCATCGAGGGTGTTACAGTAAACTACTCAAAAATCATCGGAGAGGCTATGGTGTTGATGTAGAAGCCCTCCGTGATCGATGCCCCCTCCGGCGGAGCTCTGGAACAGGCCCCAAGATGGGATCTCGTGGATACAGAAAGTTACGGCGGTGGAATTAGGGTTTTGGCTCCACTTCTGATTGTTTGGGGGTACGTAGGTATATATAGGAGGAAGGAGTACATCGGTGGAGCAACAGGGGGCCCATGAGGGTGGAGGGCGCGCCTAGGGGGTAGGCGCGCCCCCCTACCTCGTGGCTTCCCTGTTGGTTGCTTGAGGTAGGGTCCAAGTCTCCTGGATCATGTTCGTTCCAAAAATCACGTTCCCGAAGGTTTCATTCCATTTGGACTCCGTTTGATATTCTTTTCCTGTGAAACTCTGAAATAGGCAAAAAAACAGCAACTCTGGGTTGGGCCTCCGGTTAATAGGTTAGTCCCAAACATAATATAAAAGTGAATAATAAAGCCCAATAATGTCCAAAACAGAAGATAATATAGCATGGAGCAATCAAAAATTATAGATACGTCGGAGACGTATCAAGGTCCGGTGGGTCAAGGTGAGGCCCTTCGTTCGGTTCTGTCCTACACCACATTGGTTGGCCCGTGATGCGTTTAGGAAGACCCATGGATGACTAGTCGTACAAAACAAAGATAGCATAATTGTGAAGGACTATGTGTCCACTGACAAAGCCGGCTAGGATTTTTAACCCTAGGTTCTCGGACTAAGGTAACCCCTTTTATCTCTGATATTACAATTCATCCAACATAACTTTAAGGGGCATCCTACAGAATGCACTGCTAGAATCATACTCGTCGATTAGGAAGAGAGGTGTGAGACAATGCGTGAGAGACAGGCCTATAGATAATGTGCGTACAAGAGACACGTAGGCAGGTCTATGTATAAAGAAAGGGTCGATGTGGATTGTGTGTGTATGCTTGCGAGAGGAAGAGTTCTTGTGATAAAGGTTAGTGAAAACAGTTGTAAATGGTTATGAGAGGGAGGGAGGGTTATATCGAGAGCATGTGTGCGAGAAAGACACCTCGGGAGAGAGTGTGTGAGCATGTGTGAGACACCATCGATGGAGAGTGAAACTACACTTAAAAGACTGCTGTACACATTGATTATAAATATATAAATTGTATCCAAATATTAGGATGGGATCATGATATTTGCAGTTCACGTAAGGAACGGTCATTGATCCATCAGACATCTAGATTCTATCGAATTTGAGCATGTCTATGTTATTATTTGACACAATTGAACCACATAGTTAGTATTTTGAACTCCAGACAATGCATCACTTTAGAAATCGAATATAAACGTGAGTATAGTTCATGTTGTGTGTGTAAAGCACATTATACATATGAAAGTTAAACAATGAACATTATAAATAGTTACCTATGAACTAGCATACATTTGAATTCAACTTAAGGTGGTTTAAAAAAATCTAATTCAACATGAAGTCCATTCAATTATTTGAATTTGATATCATGGCATTTGTAAATCATACCTAAATTATGGGGGCACCAATCTTTGCTCAGATTTTGTACATAATAGCATATGTAGTCGTGTACAAAATAGATTCAAATTTAGCTGCTCCATTCCGAAATAATTGTAGTTATAGGATTTTCAAGTGTCAAAATTTCAAAAAGAAGCGGATAATTTAATGAGGTTTTCAAACATACAAGGTCAAATTTAACGTTGTCTATTTAGGTCAATCCTCAAAGTTCAAGAGTTCTCTAAACGTGAATGCTTGTGTTTCAAAATTTCGAACGAAGCACCAAAAGAGCCTCTACTCGCCCGAAACCACGTGAGACCAATGTTTGGTGGCACAAGGAAATTACATTTCTAATAACTCTGACCCGTGAAACCTACCGGCCCGACGTCCAAAGGTCTAAACCGGGGTAGGTTTGTAGCTTCATCTAGACGCCACGCAACCGCCTCCGAAAACCATTCATACACAATGGCCGCCTAAGCACACCTGCGCGTGGCCGAAATCGCTCCCGCCCACTATTTGGGACACCTTGGATTACCATCCTACCCCGACCCGCAGTTGGTCTGAAATTTAAGAGGGGGGCAAAGTTTGTACTTTCCCCAAATTTTAAACAAGCGCGGCCCATCTTCTATTCAAAAAAGCCAAAAACAAGCGCATCCTAGACCGAAACATGGTTCCCCCCCCCCGCCCACCCGTCTGATTCCCCATTTGTACTCCGTGGGCGCAAAAACTACCTCTCCACCAGCCGCGAAACCCTAGTGTCCTCCGTTCGCCACCCCATCCCACCCATCAACCGCCGCCCTCCTCCATCACACCGGAGCCGATACCCCGACGTCGTCGTCCACCGCAACCTAAATCGCAATGCCCTCCACGGCTAGTAGTTGAAGCTGAGGCCGAGCCATCCATACCCGAGCCAGTTCAACCACGACGTCCTGTGCCTCACCGCTTCCGCTCCAACTTCGCCACCCTCCACCGCACCGGAGCTGTTCTTGCTACGCCGTCCTTCGCCACCTCGGATCTGCTTCCCCTCCGCTGATATACGTCCACGGCAACACAGTCAACAATTTGGCCATGGGTTTGTCCAAGGATCGACGGTTCTCCAAAACATCGGTTCCCCCGGGAGAAAAAGAAGATCACCGCGACATATGGAGGAGACCACACTGGAAACCTATAAGGGTACTCCTCTTCCCTTATTCATGCAAATCTTATATGTCTGCTTGCACGGTATTCATCCCACAGAAGACACTAGTTGACTGCTTCTTCTTGATACTAGATGTTCCTAGTAACTCGCGATGCACAAGGTTTCTCCTCATATACTATTTCACCTTACCTAGAGGTCCGTCGCCCCCTTGAATTTCAATTCCTGGTCAGTTGATTCCCAATTAACAGAAGAATTCCCCGACGTAACAGGCGCTAGTCCTCCTATTACGCCAGGGAAGCAGCGCCTCGGTGTTTATCTTAGGGGCATGTGGGTCCTAGAGCTACTGGCGCCCGATCTGGAGGTCGGCCAGGATTAAAGGGATGGCCTGGGGGAGTTGCCAAGCACGGCGGTGGTGTGAGGTCGAGGGGAGGGCGAGGCGTCAGAGGCAGGGGTTTGGGCCGGTGGTCGCTAGCGGTTCGAGAAACTCACCATCACCGATGTCTTCAATCTCGTGGAAGCCGGAGGACAGCAGCGCCTCCTTGTCAGACCAGGAGGAGCGCTCGCTCGCGAACTCGGCCAGGAGGGCGGTTTCCGTCTCCTCCGCCTCCCTGTGCGTCTTCACAAGCAGCTCCTTCTGCTTTGCCAATTGAGTGGCCAGCAGATCGCGCTCCGTGGCGAGCTTGCTGCACTCCTCCTCTCTGGCGCGCAAAGAGGAGTTGGCGTCACTCAGCTGCTGTTGAAGAGCAGCGTTGGGCCCTGAGAAGAAGAAAGAAAGAAGGCATCAAGTCATCAGTAAGGAAGGTCGCCGGGGAGATCCGGCCCGACTGCTCAGCAGTCGGCCCGAATCTCGGGGACTACAGCCTGCGGGTGCGCCAGCGCGCCCCCACGAAGAAGGAAAAGGACTTACTCCGGCTCTCCGAGAGATCGGCGGTCCGCTTGCCCAGCTCTTCAACGTTACGGTTGAAGGCAGTGACGCGAAGGTTGTGGTAATCCTGCGATGAACGTTTCAGACAAAAAGTTAATACCCAAAGTTCGTCAATTGGAGTTCCGGGCTGCCTGCTCAGCAGCCAGCCCGAAACTCGGGGACTACACCCAGTGGGTGCGCTGGCGCGCCCCCACAGAGAGGAACAAGAAAAACAAAGACCAAAGGGAAAAAACATACCCGGACGGCTGCCCGCGACGCCAGGAATGCCTTGGTGCCACTCTGGAGAGCGTCGCCCTCAGCGCGAAGCTTCGCCTGGATGTCCAGGAGCGCCTGGTTCAGCGGCCCTGTGCCGCCTCCTCGCACCCACCCAATGGGCACGACGCTCGTCGCTTCGGCGTCTGGGATCGCCGAGCTGGCGGTGCCGGCTTCCAGGGGGTGGGGCGCCGAAGTCGCCTTCTCCAGACGGCGGCACGTTAGCGAGCCGACTTGGAGGAGCAGCCTCGCCACGGCCTCGTCTTCAGTCGGCGGCACCAGAGGGTCTGCCGGCTGCTTGCCTCGCGCACCTTCAGACGGCGGCGGAGGCGGCGGCAGAACGTTCACGTCCGGTGTAGAGGGGTCACCGCCTTCCCTCTCCACGACGGGGTTCTCCCTGCCGGTTTCCCCAGTCTGCCTCGTAAACTCTGGAGGCGGCGGCGCAAAGTTCAACGGGGTGACGAACACCGCTGACTGGCGGCGCACGGCTTCGTCAGCCTTCTGCTTCGTCGCGGCGGCGGCTTCGGCCTCCGCCAATTTTTTCTTGGCAGAGGCCTCCGCCCTGTTGGCCTCCGCCTTCTCCAGGCGGAGGGCCTCTTCTTCGTTGCACTTCTCCTGCGCATGCCGCTCCGTCGCCTCCCGGAGGTCAGCAGCGGGGTCAATCCGCCGAGTGGTGGCGGACGTCTCAGTTGACCCCATGACGGAGGCGGCGGCGACCCTCTCAAGAGAGAGGGGAGCCCTGAAGCAAGAGGGGCAAGCAGAGACTCAGACAAAGTCACAAAGAAAGAATAAAACTTTGAAGACAGAATACTTACGTGGAGACCAATGGCGGCTTCTTCACTTCCTTACGGAAGTGGATGGCCCTCTCGGCCCCCTCGTCCCGCCGGGTCGCCGCAGCCGAACCCTTGCGCTTCTTCTGCCGACTGCCAAACAAGGTCGGCACGGCCCTGCGCTTCTTCCCGCCGCCTGGAGCGCCCGGCGCGGCAGAAGAGCCCGCGCCAGGCTGGCTGGCTCCTGGCCGATGGTGAGGGGCGACTTCTCCATCGGCGTCGTTGTCAGGCCAGTCGGCGAAAGTGGCCGAAGGCCTGAAGTCGCCTGTTGTTCCTCCTCCTCCCTCGGCATCGTCCTCCAAAGCCGCCGCCCCCAGATCGGGGTCATCGACGTCGCTCTCCGCCCGGTCGGCGAGGAACTCGCGGGCCGGCCCCGTGGTGCCGGCTGGTGGGTGGAGGAGGGGATTCTAAGCAAAGCCGACTGGTCAAAACAAAACTCGGCAAGAAAGAAGAAAATCCAAAGAAAGGAAGGAAAGGCGACTCACCACGGCCGGGGGGTTGGCGCGGGAGTACGGCTCCTTGCCAAACCGCCAATCCTCTAGGAGCCTGCTGTCCGAGAGGTAGTTCACCATGAAGGCCACCTCTTCGTGAGGCATGTCCTTGGTGCACATCCGACTCGGGTCGCGGTGCCCGCTCATCTGGCATATCATATGGGGGCGGCCTTGGAGTGGGAGAACTCGGCGCGAAACGAAGGCGGCCAGCAGGTCCGGACCAGTCAGACCCTCCGACTGCATCAGCACTCGGAGTCACATGATGGCGCCGGCTCCCGCAGGCGTCGGCGACTTGGCCCGGTACGACCAGTTGGGCAGTTGCCCAGCCGGCAGGTTGACCCAGTCCCCCCTCGCGGAGGCGTTCTTGACGTAGAAGTAGGATCTCTGCCACATCTTCACCGACTTGATCAGCGAGATGGAGGGGAAGGGATTGTCGGCCCCTGACCTTCGCACGACGATGAAAGCGCCGCACTGAGCCGGCACGCCCGCAGCCTGGGTGCCAAGCTTGGAGAAGAAGAACTCCCCCCCAGAGCTCGAGAGTGGGGAGGACTCTGAGGAAGCCTCCGCACATGGCCACGAAGGCGGACAGCAGCACCACTGCGTTGGGGTGAGGTGGTGCGGCTGGAGGCCGTAGAACTCCAGGAAGGACCGGAAGAAACTGCTTGCCGGCAGCCCCAACCCGCATAGGCAGTGCGAGCGAAAGATAACCCGCTCGCCCTCTCGCGGTGCGGGGGAAATCTCCCCCTTCGGCGCAAGACGCACCTGCACGCGATCCTCGCCGGGGAGCCGACGAGTCCGGCGGAGGAACTCGATGTGGTCTTCATGAACTTCGGAGCCGTCCCACGTGCCGGAGCGCACTGGGGGAGGCGCGGCGGTGGAGGAAGAACTCATCATGAGCTGTCGCCGTAGAGTTTGCCAGAGCTTGGGCACGCGGCGGAGCAAAGAAGGAAGAGAACGAGGAGTAGTGGGAAGGAGGGGCGCGCGTGCCCCCCTCTTCCCCCTACTTATAGCCTCGTGGGCTGCGAAGCCGAGGGGGCGGACATGGGGATTTACTGCGCCCACGACCCCACGACCCCCACGATCCACGATAAAGTTACTGCGCGCAGTAACTCCACGGGAATCCCAACCATCCACCGGGTCCGCAGCGGATCCGCTCGGGCACCGAAGCGCGGTAGTGGCGGGCCCCGCCTATGGGCCTGTCCCGTCGCGCGCGTACGCTGGCAGGACGGCCTAGCCACGTGCCATCGCGTGACAGGCCTAGAACGGGCGGCGGCCTGGAGGCTTAGCTAGCACGCCACTTAAATCCCGCCGCGACGTTCGAAATACTGAGCGATTCGGAATTGAGTGAGTCCGAGTTGAGCAAGTCCGACTCCTTCTAGTCGGCCCGGCAGAAGTCAATCAAAGACCATGTGTTGAGCACCCGGAAAGAGAAACTGTTGAGGCTTTTTGGCCGATCGTCCGCGGTGCCTCACCAGCTTCGGGGACTATTGTCGGAGTAATGGGCCACGGGTAGGCCAACCCGAGCCCCAGAACCTTTCAAGACATCGGGGCAGGCTGCGCCCCCCAAGACCCCAGGACGAAGAGCCGCCTCCTGAGGAGTCGACGGCAAGTCGGCCGACTGCCCACTCACGGCCGAGTCCCAGGGATGACTTCCAGAGAAGCCGGCTTTGGGGAGTCGGCCAGCGACTCCAACAAACCCCATGACCTCATCAAAGGGGGCGAGGCAGGGGCGTGGCTACGGCGAAGCCCACCCCCGCCCCTCACCAAGGGCAGGCATGGTCACAGCACGCCGTACCCCGGAAGATCTCCGTGCGGCGTGGCACTGTTGCCATGCCAGCCCTGACATCAGCACCGTAGGACCGAATCCTGCACCCACGATGGCTTGTCTGTACGGCCTAGAGGCAGCAGGCCCCACCAGTCAGTGAGACCTTAGGAGACGGCAGGAGAACCACCAGTCGGACCTGTTGGGAGTCGGCCCGGGGGAGTCGGCCGAGCCCTCCCCCGGGGCCCACACGCCATTAATCAAGATGTGCCGGGGAGTGGCAACAGTGATCGCCCGCCAGGCGGCGGGGCTGTTGCCACGACCTCATGATGAAGCCCGCGTCATCAGAAGAACGGCTACAGTAATCAGCAGCCGGCAAGACCCGCCCGCGGCGGACGCGGCCTGTCGCCTCCATACCAGGCCAGTCGGCAGGCCCCAGCGGTCGACAGAGAAGACGGAGGCCAGAGGCACTGACGACTGGGCCCGCGTCCAGCCGGATTACGATTGTTCCCCTGGGGGTAGGCCTATATAAACCCCCCAGGGCACCCATGCAAAGGGTTGGAACCCATTAGCTCTAGACCAGATCATATAGAAGGGAGAGAGCTAGCCTTGCCCTCTCTTACCTCCAAGAAACAGCTCAAGGAGCAACCGTGTAAACACTTGGCCATAGTGATCATGCGGAGACCCCGCAGAGCAGCAGTAGGGGTATTATCTCCTCAGAGAGCCCTGAAGCTGGGTAAGATTCGCCGGCATGCATGTCTTCGCCTCATCCTGTTTCCAGGCACCGGCGACGTTCTACTTGCCCCCACCATGATAAGCCATCCTTTGGCATATGTCGCACCAAACCCCCGACAATGGCCAAAGAAAGTTCATCCCTACAAAATAATATAGTTTAGTCATGCTCCATTTTCGTCACACAAGAATGCTCTCATCATGCACAACCCCGATGACAAGCCAACCAATTGTTTCATACTTTAGTAATCTCAAACTTTATAAACCTTCACGCAATACATGAGCATGAGCCATGGATATAGCACTATGGGTGGAATAGAGTATAATGATGGGGGTTATGTGGAGAAGACAAAAAAGGAGAAAGTCCCACATCAACAAGGCTAATCAATGAGCTATGGAGATTCTCGTTGATTGATGTTAATGCAAGGAGTAGGGATTGCCATGCAACGGATGCACTAGAGCTATAAATGTACGAAAGCTCAACAAAAGAAACTAGTGGGTGTGCATCCAACTTGCTTGCTCAAGAAGACCTAGGGCACTTGAGGAGGCCCATTGTTGGAATATACAAGCCAAGTTCTATAATGAAAAATTCCCACTAGTATATGAAAGTGACAAAACAAGAGACTCTCCGTCATGAAGATCATGGTGCTACTTTGAAGCACAAGTGTGGAAAAAAAGGATAGTAGCATTGTCCCTTTTTTGGGCCTTCTTTTTTTATTTAGCCTTTCTCTTTTTGTTTTTATTTTTTATTGGGACAATGCTCTATTAAATGATGATCATCACACTTCTATTTATTTACAACTCAATGATTACAACTCGATACTAGAACAAGGTATGACTCTATATGAATGCCTCCGGCGGTGTACCCGGATATGCAATGAACCAAGAGTGACATGTATGAAAGAATTTTGAATGGTGGCTTTGCCACAAATACTATGTCAACTACATGATCATGCTAAACAATATGACAATGATGAACGCGTCATGATAAACGGGATGGTGGAAAGTTGCATGGCAATATATCTCGGGATGGTGGCTGTTTTGAGGAAGATATAAGGAGGTTTATGTGTGAAAGAGCGTATCATATCACGGGGTTTGGATGCACCAGCGAAGTTTGCACCAACTCTCAATGTGAGAAAGGGCAATGCACGGTACCGAAGAGGCTAGCAATGATGGAAACGTGAGAGTGCGTATAATCCATGGACTCAACATTAGTCATAAAGAACTCACATACTTATTACAAAAATCTACAAGTCATCAAAAATCAAGCACTACACACATGCTCCTAGGGGGATAGATTGGTAGGAAAAGACCATCGCTCGTCCCCGACCGCCACTCATAAGGAGGACAATCAAAGAACACCTCATGTTTCAAATTTGTTGCATAACATTTACCATACGTGCATGCTACGGGACTTGCAAACTTCAACACAAGTATTTCTCAAATTCACTACTCAACTAGCAAAACTTTAATATCACTACCTCCATATCTCAAAACAATCATCAAGCATCAAACTTCTCTTAGTATTCAAAACACTCATAAGAAAGTTTTTATTAATCTTGAATACCTAGAATATTAGGCTTATTTAAGCAAATTACCATGCTTTTTGAGACACTCAAAATAATCTAAGTGAATCATGAGAGATCAACAAATCGACCACCGTGCTCTAGAAGATATAAGTGAAGTACTAGAGCAAAACTATATAACTCAAAAGATATAAGTGAAGCACATAGAGTATTCTAATAATTTCGGAATCATGTGTGTCTCTCTCAAAAGGTGTGTGCAGAAAAGATGATTGTGGTAAACTAAAAAGCAAAGACTCAAATCATACAAGACGCTCCAAGCAAAACACATATCATGTGGTGAATAAAAATATAGCTCCAAGTAAAGTTACCGATGGAAGTAGACGAAAGAGGAGATGCCTTCCGGGGCATCCCCAAGCTTTGGCTTTTTGGTGTCCTTAGATTATATTAGGGGTGCCATGGGCATCCCCAAGCTTAGTATCTTGCCACTCCTTGTTCCATAATCCATCAAATCCTTACCCAAAACTTGAAAACTTCACAACACAAAACTTAAAGTAGAAAATCTCGTGAGCTCCGTTAGCGAAAGAAAACAAAACACCACTTCAAGGTACTGTAATGAACTCATTCTTTAGTTATATTGGTGTTAAACCTACTGTATTCCAACTTCTCTATGGTTTATGACCTATTTTACTAGCCATAGATTCATCAAAATAAGAAAACAACACACGAAAAACAGAATCTGTCAAAAACAGAACAGTCTGTAGTAATCTGTAGCTAGCGCAAGATCTGGAACCCCAAAAATTCTAAAATAACTTTCTGGACGTGAGGAATTTATCTATTAATCATCTTCAAAAAGAATTAACTAAATATAACTTTCCAAATAAAAATGGCAGCAGTTCTCATGAGCGCTAAAGTTTCTGTTTTTTACAGCAAGATTAACATGACTTTCCCCAAGTCTTCCTAACGGTTCTACTTGGCACAAACACTCATTAAACACAAAAAACACAACCAAAATAGAGGCTAGATAAATTATTTATTAGTAAACAGGAGCAAAAATAAAGGAATAAAAATAAAATTGGGTTGCCTCCCAACAAGCGCTATCGTTTAACGCCCCTAGCTAGGCATAAAAAGCAAGGATAGATCTAGGTATTGCCATCTTTGGTAGGCAATCCATAAGTGGATCTCATAATAGATTCATAAGGTAATTTAATTTTGTTTCTAGGGAAGTGTTCCATGCCTTTCCTTAACGGAAATTGGAATATATTATTTCCTTCCTTCATATCAATAATTGCACCAATCGTTCTAAGGAAAGGTCTACCAAGAATAATAGGACATGAAGGATTGCAATCTATGTCAAGAACAATAAAATCTACGGGCACATAGTTCCTATTTGCAACAATAAGAACATCATTAATTCTTCCCATAGGTTTCTTAATAGTGGAATCCGCAAGGTGCAAGTTTAAAGAGCAATCACCAAAATCACGGAAACCTAACAAATCACACAAAGTCTTTGGAATCGTGGAAACACTAGCACCCAACGCACACAAAGCATAACATTCATGATATTTAATTTTAATTTTAATAGTTGGTTCCCACTCATCATAAAGTTTTCTAGGGATGGAAACTTCCAACTGAAGTTTTTCTTCATAAGATTGCATCAAAGAATCAATGATATGTTTAGTAAAAGCTTTATTTTGACTATAAGCATGGGGAGAATTTAGCACGGATTGCAAAAAGGAAATACAATCTATCAAAAAGCAATTTTAATAATTAAATTCCTTGAAATCCAAAATAGTGGGTTCATTAACATCTAGAGTTTTGATCTCTTCAATCCCACTTTTATAAAATTAAGCATCAAGATCTAAAAACTCCGAATTTTTGGAACGCCTTCTAGGTAAAGGTGGATCATATCCAGTCCCATCATTACCAAGATTAATATTGCAAAACAAAGATTTAATAGGGGACACATGAATAACTTTTAGATCTTCATCTTTATTATCATGGAAACTAGAAGAACACGCTCTTATAAAGGAATCTTTCTTAGCACGCATCCTAGCAGTTCTTTCTTTGCACTCATCAATGGAAATTCTCATGGCTTTGAGAGACTCATTGATATCATGCTTAGGAGGAATAGATATAAGTTTTAAAGAATCAACATCCAGAGAAATTATATCAATGTTCCTAGCCAAATCATCGACTTTAAGCAATTTCTCTTCAAGCAAAGCATTGAAATTCTTTTGTGAATTCATAAATTCCTTAACACTAGTCTCAAATTCAGAGGCCATCTTATTAAAATTTCCATAAGAATTGTTGTAGGAATTACCATAATTATTAGAGGAATTACTAGGATAAGGCCTAGGATTAAAGTTTCCTCTATACGCGTTGTTACCAAAATTATTCCTACCAACAAAATTCACATCCATAGATTCATTATTATTCTCAATCAAAGTAGACAAAGGCATATCATTAGGATCAGAAGAAACACTCTTAGTAGCAAATAATTTCATAAGTTCATCCAACTTTCCACTCAAAACATTAATTTCTTCTATCGCATGCACTTTTTTATTAGTAGATCTTTCAGTGTGACATTGAGAATAATTATCCATAATATTAGCTAGGAGTTTAGTAGCTTCTCCTAAAGTGATTTCGATAAAAGTGCCTCCCGCGGCCGAATCTAAAAGATTTCTAGAAGCACAATTCAATCTGGCATAAAATTTTTGTATAATCATCCACAAATTCCAACCATGTGTTGGGCAATTACGTATCATTAATTTCATCCTCTCCCAAGCTTGTGCAACATGTTCATGATCAAGTTGCTTAAAATTCATAATATCGTTTCTAAGAGAGATGATCTTAGCGGGATGAAAATACTTAGAGATAAAAGCATCTTTGCACTTATTCCAAGAATCAATACTATAGGCAAAGACGAAAACCTAGCTTTAGCACGATCTCTAAGCGAAAAAGGAAATAGCTTCAATTTAACAATATCATTGTCCACATATTTCTTCTTTTGCATATCACACAAATCAACGAAGCTATTTAGATGGGTAGAGGCATCTTCACTAGGAAGGCCGGAAAACGGATCTTTCATGACAAGATTCAGCAAGGCAGCATTAATTTCACAAGATTCAACATCGGTAAGAGGAGCAATCGGAGTGCTAATAAAATCATTATTGTTGGTATTGTTAAAGTCACACAATTTAGTGTTATCTTGAGCCATCGTGACAAGCAAGAAATCCAACACACAAGCAAACGAGGAACGGGCAAAAAAGAGGCAAATAGAGAAAGAGAGGGAGGATAGAGAGATAGAGGGTGAATAAAACGGCAAGGGTAAAGTGGGGGAGAGGAAAACGAGAGGCCAATGGCAAATAATGTAATGCGGGAGATAAGGGTTTGTAATGGGTACTTGGTATGTTGACTTTTGCGTAGACTACCCCAGCAACGGCGCCAGAAATCCTTCTTGCTACCCAAGCAACGAGAGTAAGATCTGATAGATATGATAAGATAATATTTTTGGTATTTTTATGATAAAGATGCAAAGTAAAATAAAAGGCAATGAAAATAACTAAGTGTTGGAAGATTAATATGATGGAATATAGACCCGGGGGGCATAGGTTTCACTAGTGGCTTCTCTCAAGAGCATAAGTATTTTATGGTGGGTGAACAAATTACTGTTGAGTAATTGACAGAATTGAGCGTAGTTATGAGAATATATCTAGGTATGATCATGTATATAGGCATCACGTCCGAGACAAGTAGACCGACTCTTGCCTGCATCTACTACTATTACTCCACACATCGACCGCTATCCAGCACGCATCTAGAGTATTAAGTTCATAAGAACAGAGTAACGCTTTAAGCAAGATGACATGATGTAGAGGGATAAATTCATGAAATATGATAAAAACCGCATCTTGTTATCCTCGATGGCAACAATACAATACGTGCCTTGCTGCCCCTACTGTCACTGGGAAAGGACACCGCAAGATTGAACCCAAAGCTAAGCACTTCTCCTATTGCAAGAAAGATCAATCTAGTAGGCCAAACCAAACTGATAATTCGAAGAGACTTGCAAAGATAACCAATCATACATAAAAGAAGTCAGAGAAGATTCAAATATTGCTCATAGATAAACTTGATCATAAACCCACAATTCATCGGTCTCAACAAACACACCGCAAAAGAAGATTATATCGAATAGATCCAAAAAGAGAGAAGAAGCCATCTAGCTAATAACTATGGACCCGAAGGTCTGAGGTAAATGTGACGCCCCGAGACCGATGTGCCAGGTGTCTTTCAGTTATTCGCTGTTGTTGCCTTGTCATTTGCTTGCGTGTTGTATCTTGCCATGTCATCATCCGCATGTCATCATCATGTTTTCAAAACTTGCATCCATCCCGGTCTCCGCGTTCTTTCCGTTGTCCGTTCTGAGCCCAGACACAATTGCACACGCCTGCGGCATGTCCGAAATAGTATTTTATAAGTGGCCGGAAAATGTTCTCGGAATGGGTTGAAAGTTGGCGCGCGGTCTTATTGTAGTGTAGGTAGGCCGCCTGCCAAGTTTCACCGCATTCGGAGATCGTTTGACGCCCAAACGATTAACTATAGTGACAATATAGTCGGTCAAACGTCGGACATTTTTGGTCTCCGGAAACAATCGTCGGGGCTCTCTCTTTTCTCTTCTCTCACCCTGAGGCCTTCTGCACAGCCCACTACCCACTCACCATCAGGCTCTACCTAAACTCTCTTGTCAGCCCGCGGCCCTCCTCGCGCGCGTCCGAAAGCTGCCCCGGACCCGACCCGGACAGTTGCCACCATTGTGTTCGGATCATCCCCAAACATCTACAAAACGTCTCCGTTTTCTTAATTGGGCTACCTAACCTATTTATCAGAAACCGTCCGATTTTGATCGGAGGGTCCAAACCTAATCCTTTTGTTGCCTATATATAGACCAACCCCTACCCAAATCAGATCAAACCCTAAAACCTAGGGAGCCTGTCCGGTCGCGCCGCCGCCGCATCTTCCTTGGGATCCCCATCGCCCACTCCAGTGCTTCCTTTGTTTTTTCTTTGATACAATCCCCTTCGCCTCCTCCTTCTGGTCACGGTCTTGCCCGAGCACCCCGCTGCCTCGTCGCTGCTCCCACCGTCGACCCTGAGCCACTTCCCTCGCCGGCGACCGAAGCCACCACCAGGCCGACCCCATGCTCTCTCCCTTGTTCCTCCTCCCTCCATTTTCCCTCCCGTGGCTTCCTCTGCCTCTCATCCATCCTCTCTCTTCTATGTACAGGTGCTCCCCACGCCATGGAAGCCGCTGCAGGCCTCCACCTCGACCACCGCCGCCATGGACCAACGTCGCCGTCGAGCGCCATGGCTTCCACTTCAAGCTTCTGCGCTGCCCGGAGCTCCTCGAGACCGGCCGGATCCATGAGCTACCTCAACTCCAGCCTGTCGGAGTCGCTTCTCCACGGCCTCCCCCTTTTCTCGCTAGAGCAAGCCAGGCTCTTCTTCCCCGCGCCACTGAGCCCTTTCGGCGCCGCACCCGAGCTCCTCCCGCTCGATCCGGGGCGTCCCCCACGCTGACAGACCCCTTCTTCCTCGCCTCATCGCCGGCGAGCCTCACCACCATCGACGGCCGAAGCCCCAGAGAACTCGTCGCCGGTCTTCCCTGCCTCGGCCAAGTGGGGATTCAGCGCCTCGCCTCCCGGATCCAGCCGTCTCCGCGTCGCCAGCGCGCCCGATGCCTCCTCCTCGCGCACCCGTCGCCCTCGCCTTCTCTCTTCTTCTCCTTTTCCATTCTGCTTCTCTGATTTTATTGCTCTATCTCTATCCTTGCCTCAAACAGGAGCTCCAGCCAGCGCCACCATCATCGGAGATGGGCTCCCATCGGCCGGATCCGATGCGCCCCGTGTCCTCGGCCTCGTCCCTGTCTCTAGGGTATCGCGCCACACCACCTATGCCGCCCGCAAGCCCCTGCTTCGCCCCTACATCCCCTGCTTCGAGCGGGAGGAGGAATGCGCGCCTCAGGCATTAACTGCGACCACTCCATGCGCTTGGGCCGCCTCTTCTTCGCCTTGTTGACCAAGGCCCAGTCGTGCCAGATCCGACCCAAGGCCTATAGTGAGCCTCAGCCCAGCCACTGATTGTCCCTGTGCACTGTTGGACCGTTTTCCGTTTCAGCCCGATAGTGTTTTTTTTCTCTGTTGCGATTTTACCTTTTTCCCATGTTTTGCTATTTTACAGAAAACCCCTTGTAGATCATGCATATAATAACTTAATAACCGTGCATCATATTAAAATGATTTATATATGAAAGTTGCTTAGAATCTTGTCTAGTTTCACAATATCCAACTTTCATGCATGTTTGAGATGGATAAATTGTTGTTTGCACTTGTTTTGCTCTATGTCATGCTAAAATGATTTATTTCATAACTAAATAACCGTAACTCGGATTTTAATAAACTTTATATGTAGATGGGGTAGAAAAATGCCTAGTTTAACATGGTGCACTCATCTTGTATGTTTAACAACTCTAAAATTGGGTTTAGGGCAGAACAGCACCAAATCTAAAATATGCATATGGGGATTTACCGGAATTGTTGTTCGTTGTTTCCGGCCTCATTTAAACTTGCCTAGATAGGTAGTTTTGTTTTGCTTCACCCCTTGCCATGCTAATCAACATTTAATATTGTTGGGTACATAAACAAGATCGAACTAAATAATTGATGTGGTGTTCCATCAATATGCAACTCGTTGCATATTGAGCGCCACTTAACTTGTAATTTTGTTTCTGCCCCTTGCCATGCCATGCATATTTAAACCGGACATGCATCATACTTGATTGTGCATCATACCATGTTTATGTGTTGGTTGTTTACTATGGTGTTTGCTTCTTTCTGGTGTTGCTTCTTCGGATTAGTTCCGTTAACGTCGCGTTAATGAGGATCCGTTGGCTTCGTCCGCTTGTCTTCTTCATGGACTCGTTCTTCTTCCTTGCGGGATCTCAGGCAAGATGACCATACCCTCTAAATCACTTCCCTCTTTGCTTGCTAGTTGCTTGCTCTTTTGCTATGCCTATGCTGCGATAACTACCACTTCCTTATCATGCCTCCCATATTGTTATGCCAAGCCTCTAACCCACCTTGTCCTAGCAAACCGTTGTTTGGCTATGTTACTACTTTGCTCAGCCCCTCTTATAGTGTTGTTAGTTGCAGGTGAAGATTGGAGTTTGTTCCATGTTGGAACATGGATATTTTGTTGGGATATCACAATATCTCTTATTTAATTAATGCATCTATACACTTGGTAAAGGGTGGAAGGCTCGGCCTTATGCCTGGTGTTTTGTTCCACTCTTGCCTGAGAAGGAATATCCTTCGTTGACCGTGAGAGCTTGTGATGGGATAAGTTGGGACACCCTGCAGGGATTTGAACTTTCGAAAGTCGTGCCCGCGGTTATGGGCAGATGGGAATTTGTTAATGTCCGGTTGTAGAAAACCTGAAGTTGATCTTAATTAAAATACACCAACCGCGTGTGTAACCGTGATGGTCTCTTCTCGGCGGAGTCCGGGAAGTGAACACGGTGTTGGAGTAATGTTTGATGTAGGTTGTTCTAGGATCACTTCTTGATCATAGTTTCTCGACCGTGCTTTGCCTTCTCTTCTCGCTCTCATTTGCGTACGTTAGCCACCATATATGCTAGTCGCTTACTGCATCTCCACCTCATTCCTTTACCTTACCTATAAGCTTAAATAGTCTTGATCGCGAGGGTGTGAGATTGCTGAGTCCCCGTGACTCACAGATACTTCCATAACCAGTTTGCAGGTGCCGATGTTACCGAGCAGGTGACGCAACCAAGCTCAAGGAGGAGCTCGATGAAGATCTTGTCCTTTGTGTTGTTTCGTTCTAGTTGATCAGTAGTGGAGCCTAGTTGGGGTCGATCGGGGATCTGTGTAGCATTTGGGGTAGTCTTCTTTTATTTTGGTTCCGTAGTCGGACCTTGATTGTACCTGGATGATGTAATGTTTTATTCATGTAATTGTGTGAAGTGGCGATTGTAAGCTAACTATGTATCTCTTTCCCTTATGTATTACATGGGTTGTGTGAAGATTACCTCACTTGCGACATTGCTTTCAATGCGGTCATGCCTCTAAGTCATGCTTCGACATGTGGGAGATATAGCCGCATCGAGGGCGTTATAAGTTGGTAATCAGAGCCTTCCCCGACTTTAGGATCCCCCTGCTTGATCGAATCGCTGGCGTTGTTGAGTCTAAAGAAATGTTTTGAGTCATTTAGGATTATATATGTTGGAGAGTTAGGAATTCTTTTTACTCCTCATCCCCTTCGTCGCTCTGGTGAGGCATCCTGACGTAGAGTTTTGACTCTTCTCCTCTCAAATTTCACTAAAAAAAATTTAGGATCACACGGGTATCTTGGAATCGTTCTGATGGTTTTGTGACGAGAGCATTGTTCTTGGTGCCTCCTGACATTTAGGGGTTGTGGCAGTGTCCCGGGGAGTTGAGCTCCGAGGTGTTGTCTTCACAATTTTATCGTTGAGATTTTGGAATACCTGAGTTTCGCCGACATCGAAAATCTCTTTTATGCAGTTGTTGGTGAGATAACCTCGACGCCACCCAGTACTGGGGCGGGAATTTGGGAGTATTGCCATAACTTGTATAACGGATGCTTTCCGAAGGTTGAGGTAAACGATTTTCGAAGGTTTCTTGGTTATGTGTTGAAGGATGGATACAGTTGGATGTAGGATTTGCTAGTTTTGGGTGAGATATTATGCTTCCCCTGTATCCCCAACACCTGATTGCATAAATGGAAAATTTCGGGAGTTTATAAGTGGGAATTCAAGTAGCTCTTAGGATATCTTTCCGATAGATGTATGATATGAAATTGGGGTTCGACGTCTAGTGGTCCGCCTATCCACGGTTGGTTTTATAGTGGTCTCGTTGTGTCTTAAAGAGTCCTTGGATATGCCGACTCGGGGACGCTTCCTTTGTCATGTGCACTGCCTTGTACATGATGGTGTTGTACGATCGAGCCCGTGTAGGCCCCACCACGAAAACTTCGGATGAAATCTCTATCATATATTTGTTCTGGCTTATTCTGCAAGCCAATCCTTTGTTTTTGTTCTTAGTTGTGGTATTCGAGTTGCTTCGAAGTCAAATGTTGATTCCATACCTTCCCCAAATGGTGTTCTCATACTCCGATGTGAATAATAATCCTTCTCGATAATCGAGATTGTCATGTCAATTCTTTTCAACCGACGTGTTTCTCTTCGAGACGACCCAATCATTCTCCCCATCTGTAAGATCAATTATCAGTTCTTGTCAACGGTGTTTGTTTCATTCGTCCCAAAGTGTCTTTGTTTTCCCACCTGCCCACCCTTGTTTCTTCAAGGACTCGGATTTCTTTATCAAGTATCCATCTTATGGATGTGAAGCCTCTTTACTCCTCTCTTTCAATGTTCTTACCCGGTGTTTCTCATGAAGATCCTAACGGAACCTCATGTTCATCATTATTCATTCTCTTTCTTCTTAGGTGGAACCAATTCAAGCTTTGTTGATCATATCCCTTTCCTCGTGTCAAATGTTTTATCATACCGGTGCACCTCATAATCATCCACTCCTCGCTATTCATTTGTTCCGGAGTGTCGAAGATATCTCAGAAGATTCGTGCTTACACTCTGCTTTCGTTCAAGCTCTTTCGAGATTGTTATCTTAATCAAGTCATTTAATTCAACCGGTGCAACCTCTCTTTTAAAATCTTTTCAACAGTGTTTCTTTTGAGTGGGCCCTAACCCACAAGTCTTTTTCCAGGATCTTACCTGACTTTTATAATTTTCACCGGAGCTATTCCTAAATTCTTTCCAAAGTTTGACATAAGAATGATTCATCATCAGTCATATGTACTTGTACAAGATCTTTCAAATTCTTTTCATCGTTGGCTCATCCTTTCCATTCTTCATTCCGGAGTGCCTCAATAATTCCTTGTGGTGTTTCTCGTCGTCAGTCTCAACATTTGAAGACCAAAGAAGAGTTTTTCCTCCTTATCTTACTCCAATCTCTTCAAGATTTGTGGTTCTAGCTTAATGCCATCCACTTATAATTGTTTTTTTTGATTGTGAGAATTCTTTTCACCCATCCGGAGGAATTCAAGAGTCTTCTCATTTGATTATCCGGAGTCCAACAATTCAGGTTTATTCATTCTCAGCTTTCAGTTATCATTCTCCAATCTTACCAGTGCATCGTTCAAATATCCTCTAATCATTTCATGATCTCTTCGTTCTCTTGCATCTAAATGCCTTCAAGTATCCTGATTCGTTCTCTAATTCTTACCGGTGATTCATCTCTTTACTTCATTCATTTTAATTCTAATGGTGGTTCATTCAAGATTTCCCTTACTTATCAATTTATCCGTGGTCAATCCTAACGATGGTTCGTTGAAGACCTTCTCAAGTTTGTGCTACATCTCTCTTAATATTTTCCGTGACAATAAGTAATATGTCAAATCCGTTTATTGTCATCAATTTAATTGGTGAAGGATAAGCATAATGTAATTCTTATTCTTGTTCCATCGAGTGAACTCAATTCCCTATTCCGGAGGCTCATCAAATTCCTGATTTCTATTGTTTTCATCTTCTCTTTTTCCCAGAGTTCCAACCTTTTTTCAATTATTTCACCATGGAGATTCATCTAAATCGGTACAAAGGTTTCACTTTGTGTTTTCAACTTCTCTTTCTTCTCATTATCCTTTGTTACCAAAGTTCTTCATAAAGGTTCTACATGATGGTTTCATCAAGGATTTAATTCATTCTCGAAGTGTTCATCAAGATTCTTTTCAGAGGAGCTCAAGCATTCTTCATCTTGCTATCCGGAGTGCAATTCTTTTTTCTGTAACATTGGAGGTGGCATTATGTCATTCTTGATAATTTGAGTTCATGTTTCTTGATTCACATGTTGTTAAGAATGAGGTATTTTAAATCCACCAACCTCTTCGTTGGAGTTATCTGGTGTCATGTTTCACCTAAAGCCTTCCCTAAGGATTGTTGCTATTTATGGTGTTTATAAAGGACCCAAGTTCTTCTTTTATCCTTCCGGTGAATAAGTTTATCGTCTCCTTCTTGATATCAATCCAATCTATTGTTTCCGTTAGTGGCAGAATTTCACCTCATTGGTTTGAGATGTTATCCATAAGCCCACTACAACCTTGTTCTTTTTGTTGTTGGTTTTCCAACAACTCCGTTCGAACCTTCTCCTAAAGATGCTTTTGCAAGCTCATTTAGGGTAGAAGATGTTGTTTTTCTTCTCCGTTCTTTTGTTCCGACGATCTCGCTTTTATTCTTTTGTTCCGGAAGCTTTGTGATGTTGCTCTTTTCACCCATCATCTCGTTTGGTCAAAGATCATGTTCTTTTCGTGCTTATCCTTTTAACCGCAATGTTGGGTTCTTTTCTCAAGTTCTTTATTCTTATCAAGTCGTGCACCTCTTTTCAACCGGAGTTCTATACGAATTTGTTCTCCCTTGATCCTCTTTTCTGATGAAGATTGTCAACTGCGTTCATCTCCGTTGTATTCTTTTCTCGAAATGGCTTAACCTTTTCAAGGTTCTTTGGTTTCACTCATTTGTCAAAGAAGCAACTTAGTTTTACCTCTTCTCTCTCTCTTCCGTTTTCCCTCCGGTGCCATCTTAGATCTCGGGACGAGATCCTCTCGTAGTGGTGGAGTGTTGTGACGCCCCGAGACCGATGTGCCAGGTGTCTTTCAGTTATTCACTGTTGTTGCCTTGTCATTTTCTTGCGTGTTGCATCTTGCCATGTCATCATCCGCATGGCATCATCATGTTTTCAAAACTTGCATCCGTCCCAGTCTCCTCGTTCTTTCCGTTGTCTGTTCTGAGCCCAGACACACTTGCACGTGCCTGCGGCATGTCCGAAATAGTATTTTATAAGTGGCCGGAAAATGTTCTCGGAATGGGTTGAAAGTTGGCGCGCGGTCTTATTGTAGTGTAGGTAGGACGCCTGCCAAGTTTCACCGCATTCGGAGATCGTTTGACGCCCAAACGATTAACTATAGCGACAATATAGTCGGTCAAACGTCGGACGTTTTCGGTCTCCGAAAACAGTTGCCGGGCCTTTTTTTTTCTTCTCTCAGCCTGAGGCCTTCTGCACAGCCCACTACCCACTCACCATCATGCCCTACCTAAACTCTCTTGTCAGCCCGCGGCCCTCCTCGCGCGCGTCCGAAAGCTGCCCCAGACCCAACCCGGACAGTTGCCACCGTTGTGTTCGGATCATCCCCAAACATCTACAAAACATCTCTGTTTTCTTAATTGGGCTACCTAACATATTTATCCGAAACCGTCCGATTTTGATCGGAGGGTCCAAACCTAATCCTTTTGTTCCCTATATATAGACCAACCCCTACCCAAATCAGATCAAAGCCTAAAACCTAGGGAGCCTGTCCGGTCGCGCCGCCGACGCATCTTCCTTGGGATCCCCATCGCCCAATCCAGTGCCTCCTTTGTTTTTTCTTTGATTCAATCCCCTTTGCCGCCTCCTACTGGTCTCGGTCTTGCCCGAGCACCCCGCTGCCTCGTCGCTGCTCCCACCGTCGACCCTGAGCCACTTCCCTCGCCGGCGACCAAAGCCACCACCAGGCCGACCCCGTGCTCTCTCCCTTGTTCCTCCTCCCTCCATTTTCCCTCCCGTGGCTTCCTCTGCCTCTCATCCATCCTCTCTCTTCTATGTACAGGTGCTCCCCACGCCATGGAAGCCGCCGCAGACCTCCACCTCGACCACCGCCGCCATGGACCAACGCTGCCGTCGAGCGCTATGGCTTCCACTTCAAGCTTCTGCGCCGCCCGAAGCTCCTCGAGACCGGCCGGATCCATGAGCTACCTCGACTCCAGCCTGTCAGAGTCGCTTCGCCATGGCCTCCCCCTTTTCTCGCTGGAGCAAGCCAGGCTCTTCTTCCCCGCGCCACTGAGCCCTTTCGGCGCCGCACCCGAGCTCCCCCCGCTCGATCCGGGGCGTCCCCCACACTGACAGACCCCTTCTTCCTTGCCTCATCGCCGGCGAGCCTCACCACTATCGACGGCCGAAGCCCCAGAGAACTCGTCGCGGGTCTTCCCTGCCTCGGCCAAGTGGGGATTCAGCGCCTCGCCGCCCGGATCTAGCCGTCTCCGCGTCGCCAGCGCGCCCGATGCCTCCTCCTCGCGCGCCCGTCGCACTCGCCTTCTCTCTTCTTCTCCTTTTTCGTTCTGCTTCTCTGATTTTATTGCTCTATCTCTGTCCTGGCCTCAAACAGGAGCTCCAGCCAGCGCCACCATCATCGGAGATGGGCTCCCACCGGCCAGATCCGATGCGCCCCGTGTCCTCGGCCTCGTCCCCGTCTCCAGGGCATCGCGCCACACCACCTGCGCTGCCCGCAAGCCCCTGCTTCGCCCCTGCATCCCCTGCTTCGAGCGGGAGGAGGAATGCGCGCCTCAGGCGTTAACTGCAACCACTCCATGTGCTTGGGCCGCCTCTTCTTCGCCTCGTTGACCAAGGCCCAGTCGTGCCGGATCCGGCCCAAGGCCTATAGTGAGCCTCAGCCCAGCCACTGATTGTCCCTGTGCACTATTGGGCCGTGTTCCGTTTCAGCCCGATAGTGTTTTTTTTTCTCTGTTGCGATTTTACCCTTTTCCCATGTTTTGCTACTTTATAGAAAACCCCTTGTAGATCATGCATATAATAACTTAATAACCATGCATCATATTAAAATGATTTATATATGAAAGTTGCTTAGAATCTTTTCTAGTTTCACAATATCCAACTTTCATGCATGTTTGAGATGGATAAATTGCTGTTTGCACTTGTTTTGCTCTATGTCATGCTAAAATGATTTATTTCATAACTAAATAACCGTAACTCAGATTTTAATAAACTTTATATGTAGATGGGGTAGAAAAATGCCTACTTTAACATGGTGCCCTCATCTTGTATGTTTAACAACTCTAAAATTGGGTTTAGGGCAGAACAGCACCAAATCTAAAATATGCATGTGGGGATTTACCGGAATTGTTGTTCGTTGTTTCCGGCCTCATTTAAACTTGCCTAGATAGGTAGTTTTGTTTTGCTTCACCCCTTGCCGTGCTAATCAACATTTAATATTGTTGGGTACATAAACGAGATCGAACTAAATAATTGATGTGGTGTTCCGTCAATATGCAACTCGTTGCATATTGAGCTCCACTTAACTTGTAATTTTGTTTCTGCCCCTTGCCATGCCATGCATATTTAAACCGGACATTTATCATACTTGATTGTGCATCATACCATGTTTATGTGTTGGTTATTTACTATGTTGTTTGCTTCTTTCCGGTGTTGCTTCTTCGGGTTAGTTCCGTTAACGTCGCGTTTGTGAGGATCCGTTGGCTTCATCCGTTTGTCTTCTTCATGGACTCGTTCTTCTTCCTTGCGGGATCTCAGGCAAGATGACCATACCCTCGAAGTCACTTCTATATTTGCTTGCTAGTTGCTCGCTCTTTTGCTATGCCTATGCTGCGATACCTACCACTTGCTTATCATGCCTCCCATATTGTTATGCCAAGCCTCTAACCCACCTTGTCCTAGGAAACCGTTGTTTGGCTATGTTACCGCTTTGCTCAGCCCCTCTTATAGCGTTGTTAGTTGTAGGTGTAGATTGGAGTTTGTTCCATGTTGGAACATGGATATTTTGTTGGGATATCACAATATCTCTTATTTAATTAATGCATCTATAGACTTGGTAAAGGGTGGAAGGCTCGGCCTTATGCCTGGTGTTTTGTTCCACTCTTGCTGCCCTAGTTTCCGTCATATCGATGTTATGTTCCCGGATTTTGCGTTCCTTACACGGTTGGGTTATAATGGGAACCCCTTGACAGTTCGCCATGAATAAAACTCCTCCAGCAATGCCCAACATTGGTTTTGCCATTCACCACCTAGCCTCTTTTCCCTTGGGAGTCGCACTCCTGAGGGTCATCATTATTTTAACCCTCCCTGGGCAAGTGCTCCTCTGAGTGTTGGTCCGACCGAGTAGACTGCGCGGCCACCTCGGGGCAACTTGAGGGTTGGTTTTACTCATAGGATGTCTTATCTGAGTGTGCCCTGAGAACGAGATATGTGCAGCTCCTATCGGGATTTGTCAGCACATTCGGGCAGCGTTGCTGGACTTGTTTTACCATTGTCGAGGATGTCTTGTAACCGGGATGCCGAGTCTGATCGGATTGTCTTGGGAGAAGGAATATCCTTCGTTGACCGTGAGAGCTTGTGATGGGCTAAGTTGGGACACCCCTGCAGGGATTTGAACTTTCGAAAGCCGTGCCCGCGGTTATGGGCAGATGGGAATTTGTTAATTACCAGTTGTAGAAAACCTAAAGTTGATCTTAACTAAGAAACACCAACCGCGTGTGTAACCGTGATGGTCTCTTGTCGGCGGAGTTCGGGAAGTGAACACGGTGTTGGAGTAATGTTTGATGTAGGTTGTTCTAGGATCACTTCTTGATCATAGTTTCTCGACCGTTCTTTGCCTTCTCTTCTCGCTCTCATTTGCGTATGTTAGCCACCATATATGCTAGTCGCTTGCTGCAGCTCCACCTCATACCTTTGCCTTACCTATAATCTTAAATAGTCTTGATCGCGAGGGTGTGAGATTGCTGAGTCCCCGTGACTCACAGATACTTCCAAAACCAGTTTGCAGGTGCCGATGTTACCGAGCAGGTGACGCAACCAAGCTCAAGGAGGAGCTCGATGAAGATCTTGTCCTTTGTGTTGTTTCATTCTAGTTGATCAGTAGTGGAGCCCAGTTGGGGTTGATCGGGGATCTGTGTAGCATTTGGGGTAGTCTTTTTTATTTTGGTTCCATAGTCGGACGTTGATTGTACATGGATGATGTAATGTTTTATTCATGTAATTGTGTGAAGTGGCGATTGTAAGCCAACTATGTATCTCTTTCCCTTATGTATTACATGGGTTGTGTGAAGATTACCTCACTTGCGACATTGCTTTCAATGCGGTTATGCCTCTAAGTCGTGCTTCAACACGTGGGAGATATAGCCGCATCAAGGGTGTTACAGTAAACTACTCAAACATCATCGGAGAGGCTATGGTGTTGATGTAGAAGCCCTCCGTGATCGATGCCCCCTCCGACGGAGCTCCGGAACAGGCCCCAAGATGGGATCTCGTGGATACAGAAAGTTACGGCGGTGGAATTAGGGTTTTGGCTCCACTTCTGATCGTTTGGGGGTATGTAGGTATATATAGGAGGAAGGAGTACATCGGTGGAGCAACAGGGGGCCCATGAGGGTGGAGGGCACGCCTAGGGGGTAGGCGCGCCCCCCTACCTCGTGGCTTCCCTGTTGGTTGCTTGAGGTAGGGTCCAAGTCTCCTGGATCATGTTCGTTCCAAAAATCATGTTCCCGAAGGTTTCATTCCGTTTGGTCTCCGTTTGATATTCTTTTCCTGTGAAACTCTGAAATAGGCAAAAAAACAGCAACTCTGGGTTGGGCCTCCGGTTAATAGGTTAGTCCCAAACATAATATAAAAGTGAATAATAAAGCCCAATAATGTCCAAAACAGAAGATAATATAGCATGGAGCAATCAAAAATTATAGATACGTCGGAGACGTATCAAGGTCCGGTGGGTCAAGGTGAGGCCCTTCGTTCGGTTCTGTCCTACGCCACATTGGTCGGCCCGTGATGCGTTTAGGAAGACCCATGGATGACTAGTCGTACAAAACAAAGATAGCATAATTGTGAAGGACTATGTGTCCACTGACAAAGCCGGCTAGGATTTTTAACCCTAGGTTCTCGGACTAAGGTAACCCCTTTTCTCTCTGATATTACAATTCATCCAACATAACTTTAAGGGGCATCCTACAGAATGCTCTGCTAGAATCATACTCGTCGATTAGGAAGAGAGGTGTGAGACACTGCGTGAGAGACAGGCCTAAAGATAATGTGCGTACAAGAGACACGTAGGCAGGTCTATGTATAAAGAAAGGGTCGATGTGGATTGTGTGTGTATGCTTGCGAGAGGAAGAGTTCTTGTGATAAAGGTTAGTGAAAACAGTTGTAAATGGTTATGAGAGGGAGGGAGGGTTATATCGAGAGCATGTGTGCGAGAAAGACACCTTGGGAGAGAGTGTGTGAGCATGTGTGAGAGACCAGCGATGGAGAGTGAAACTACACTTAAAAGACTGTTGTACTCATTGATTATAAAGATATAAATTGTATCCAAATATTAGGATGGGATCATGATATTTGCAGTTCACATAAGGAACGGTCATTGATCCATCAGACATCTAGATTCTATCGAATTTGAGCATGTCTATGTTATTATTTGACACAATTGAACCACATAGTTAGTATTTTGAACTCTAGACAATGCATCACTTTAGCAATCGAATATAAACATGAGTATAGTTCATGTTGTGTGTGTAAAGCACATTATACATATGAAAGTTCCATAATGAACATTATAAATAGTTACCTATGAACTAGCATACATTTGAATTCAACTTAAGGTGTTTTAAAAAAATCTAATTCAACATGAAGTCCATTCAATTATTTGAATTTGATATCATGGCATTTGTAAATCATACCTAAGTTATGGGGGCACCAATCTTTGCTCAGATTTTGTACATAATAGCATATGTAGTCGTGTACAAAATAGATTCAAATTTAGCTCCTCCATTCCGAAATAATTGTAGTTATAGGATTTTCAAGTGTCAAAATTTCAAAAAGAAGCGGATAATTTAATGAGGTTTTCAAACATACAAGGTCAAATTTAACGTTGTCTATTTAGGTCAATCCTCAAAGTTCAAGAGTACTCTAAACGTGAATGCTTGTGTTTCAAAATTTCGAACGAAGCACCAAAAGAGCCTCTACTCGCCCGAAACCACGTGAGACCAATGTTTGGTGGCACAAGGAAATTACTTTTCTAATAACTCTGACCCGTGAAACCTACCGGCCCGATGTCCAAAGGTCTAAACCGGGGTAGATTTGTAGCTTCATCTAGACGCCACGCAACCGCCTCCGAAAACCATTCATACACAATGGCCGCCTAAGCACACCTGCGCGTGGCCGAAATCGCTCCCGCCCACTATTTGGGACACCTTGGATTACCATCCTACCCCGACCCGCAGCTGGTCTGAAATTTAAGAGGGGGGAAAAGTTTGTACTTTCCCCAAATTTTAAACAAGCGCGGCCCATCTTCTAGTCAAAAAAGCCAAAAACAAGCGCATCCTAGACCGAAACATGGTTCCGCCCCGCCCACCCATCTGATTCCCCATTTGTACTCTGTGGGCGCAAAAACTACCTCTCCACCAGCCGCGAAACCCCAGTGTCCTCCGTCCGCCACCCCATCCCACCCATCAACCGCCGCCCTCCTCCATCACACCGGAGCCGATACCCCGACGTCATCGTCCACCGCAACCTAAACCGCAATGCCCTCCACGGCTAGTAGTTGAAGCTGAGGCCGAGCCATCCGTACCCGAGCCAGTTCAACCACGACGTCCTGCGCCTCACCGCTGCCGCTCCAACTTCGCCATCCTCCACCGCACCGGAGATGTTCTTGCTACGCCGTCCTTCGCCACCTCGGATCTTCTTCCCCTCCGCTGATATACGGCCACGGCAACACAGTCAACAATTTGGCCATGGGTTTGTCCAAGGATCGATGGTTCTCCAAAACATCGGTTCCCCCGGGAGAAAAAGAAGATCACCGCGACATATGGAGGAGACCACACTGGAAACCTATAAGGGTACTCCTCTTCCCTTATTCATGCAAATCTTATATGTCTGCTTGCACGGTATTCATCCCACAGAAGACAGTAGTTGACTGCTTCTTCTTGATATTAGATGTTCCTAGTAACTCGCGATGCACAAGGTTTCTCCTTATATACTATTTCACCTTACCTAGAGGTCCGTCGCCCCCTTGAATTTCAATTCCTGGTCAGTTGATTCCCAATTAACAGAAGAATTCCCCGACGTAACAGGCGCTAGTCCGCCTATTACGCCTGGGAAGCAGCGCCTCGGTGTTTATCTAAGGGGCATGTGGGTCCTAGAGCTACTGGCGCCCGATCTGGAGGTCGGCCGGGATTAAAGAGATGGCCTGGGGGAGTTGCCAAGCACGGCGGTGGTGTGAGGTCGAGGGGAGGGCGAGGCGTCAGAGGCAGGGGTTTGGGCCGGTGGTCGCTAGCGGTTCGAGAAACTCACCATCACCGATGTCTTCAATCTCGTGGAAGCCGGAGGACAGCAGCGCCTCCTTGTCAGACCAGGAGGAGCGCTCGCTCGCGAACTCGGCCAGGAGGGCGGTTTCCGTCTCCTCCGCCTCCCTGTGCGTCTTCACAAGAAGCTCCTTCTGCTTTGCCAATTGAGTGGCCAGCAGATCGCGCTCCGTGGCGAGCTTGCTGCACTCCTCCTCTTTGGCGCGCAAAGAGGAGTTGGGGTCGCTCAGCTGCTGTTGAAGAGCAGTGTTGCCCCTGAGAAGAAGAAAGAAAGAAGGCATCAAGTCATCAGTAAAGAAGATCACCGGGGAGATCCGGCCCGACTGCTCAGCAGTCGGCCCGAATCTCGGGGACTACAGCCCGCGGGTGTGCCAGCGCGCCCCCACGAAGAAGGAAAAGGACTTACTCCGGCTCTCAGAGAGATCGACGGTCCGCTTGCCCAGCTCTTCAACGTTACGGTTGAAGGCAGTGACGCGGAGGTTGTGGTAATCCTGCGATGAACGTTTCATACAAAAAGTTAATACCCAAAGTTCATCAATTGGAGTTCCGGGCTACCTGCTCAGCAGCCAGCCCGAAACTCGGGGACTACACCCAGTGGGTGCGCTGGCGCGCCCCCACAGAGAGGAACAAGAAAAACAAAGACCAAAGGGAAAAAAAACATACCCGGACGGCTGACTGCGACGCCAGGAATGCCTTGGTGCAACTCTGGAGAGCGTCGCCCTCAGCGCGAAGCTTCGCCTGGACGTCCATTAGCGCCTGGTTCAGCGGCCCTGTGCCGCCTCCTCGCACCCACCCAATGGGCGCGGCGCTCGTCGCTTCGGCGTCTGGGATCGCCGAGCTGGCGGTGCCGGCTTCCAGGGGGTGGGGCGCCGAAGTCGCCTTCTCCAGACGGCGGCACGTTGGCGAGCCGACTTGGAGGAGCAGCCTCGCCACGACCTCGTCTTCGGTCGGCGGCACCGGAGGGTCCGCCGGCTGCTTGCCTCGCGCACCTTCAGACGGCGGCGGAGGCGGCGGCGGAACGTTCACGTCCGGTGTAAAGGGGTCACCGCCTTCCCTCTCCACGACGGGGTTCTCCCTGCCGGTTTCCCCAGTCTGCCTCGTATACTCTAGAGGCGGCGGCGCAAAGTTCAACGGGCTGACAAACACCGCCGACTGGCGGCGCACGGCTTCCTCAGCCTTCCGCTTCGTCGCGTCGGCGGCTTCGGCCTCCACCAGTTTTTTCTTGGCGGAGGCCTCCGCCCTGTTGGCCTCCGCCTTCTCCAGGCGGAGGGCCTCTTCTTCGTTGCGCTTCTCCTGCGCATGCCACTCCGTCGCCTCCCGGAGGTCAGCAGCGGGGTCAATCCGCCGAGTGGTGGCGGACGTCTCCGTTGACCCCATGACGGAGGCGGCGGCGACCCTCTCAAGAGAGAGGGGAGCCCTGAAGCAAGAGGGGCAAGGAGAGACTCAGACAAAGTCACAAAGAAAGAATAAAACTTTGAAGACAGAATACTTACGCGGAGACCAATGGCGGCTTCTTCACTTCCTTACGGAAGCGGATGGCCTTCGCGGCCACCTCGTCCCGCCGGGTCGCCGCAGCCGAACCCTTGGGCTTCTTCAGCCGACTGTCGAACAAGGCCGGAATGGCCCTGCGCTTCTTCCCGCCGCCTGGAGCGCCCGGCGCGGCAGAAGAGCCCGCGCCAGGCTGGCTGGCTCCTGGCCGATGGCGAGGGGTGACTTCTCCCTCGGTGAAAGTGGCCGAAGGCCTGAAGTCGCCTGTTGTTCCTCCTCCTCCCTCGGCGTCGTCCTCCAAAGCCGCCGCCCCCAGATCGGGGTCATCGACTTCGCTCTCCGCCCGGTCGGCGAGGAACTCGCGGGCCGGCCCCGTGGTGCCGGCTGGTGGGTGGAGGAGGGGATTCTAAGCAAAGCCGACTGGTCAAAACAAAACTCGGCAAGAAAGAAGAAACTCCAAAGAAAGGAAGGAAAGGCGACTCACCATGGCCGGGGGGTTGGCGCGGGAGTACAGCTCCTTGCCAAACCGCCAATCCTTTAGGAGCCTGCTGTCCGAGAGGTAGTTCACCATGAAGGCCACCTCTTCGTGAGGCATGTCCTTGGTGCACATCCGACTCGGGTCGCGGTGCCCGCTCATCTGGCATATCATATGGGGGCGGCCTTGGAGTGGGAGAACTCGGTGCGAAACGAAGGCGGCCAGCAGGTCCGGACCAGTCAGACCCTTCGACTGCATCAGCACTCGGAGTCACGTGATGGCGCCGGCTCCCGCAGGCGTCAGCGACTTGGCCCGGTACGACCAGTTGGGCAGTTGCCCAGCCGGCGGGCCGGCTTCGAAAGCCGGCAGGTTGACCCAGTCCCCCCTCGCGGAGGCATTCTTGACATAGAAGTAGGATCTCTGCCACATCTTCACCGACTTGATCAGCAAGATGGAGGGGAAGGGATTGTCGGCCCCCGACCTTCGCATGACGATGAAAGCGCCGCACTGAGCCGGCACGCTCGCAGCCTGGGTGCCGAGCTTGGAGAAGAAGAACTCCCCCAGAGCTCGAGGGTGGGGAGGACTCTGAGGAAGCCTCCGCACATGGCCACGAAGGCGGACAGCAGCACCACTGCGTTGGGGTGAGGTGGTGCGGTTGGAGGCCGTAGAACTCCAGGAAGGACCGGAAGAAACTGCTCGCCGGCAGCCCCAACCCGCGCAGGCAGTGCGAGCGAAAGATAACCCGCTCACCCTCCCGCGGTGCGGGGGAAATCTCCCCCTTCGGCGCAAGACGCACCTGCACGCGATCCTCGCCGGGGAGCCGACGAGTCCGGCGGAGGAACTCGATGTGGTCTTCATGAACTTCGGAGCCGTCCCAGGTGCCGGAGCGCACTGGGGGAGGCGCGGCGGTGGAGGAAGAACTCATCACGAGCTGTCACCGCAGCGTTTGCCGGAGCTTGGGCACGCGGCGGAGCAAAGAAGGAAGAGAACGAGGAGTAGTGGGAAGGAGGGGCGCGCGTGCCCCCCTCTTCCCCCTACTTATAGCCTCGTGGGCTGCGAAGCCGAGGGGGCGGACATGGGGATTTACTACGCCCACGACCCCACGAGCCCCACGATCCATGATAAAGTTACTGCGCGCAGTAACTCCACGGGAATCCCAACCATCCACCGGGGCCGCAGCGGATCCGCTCGGGCACCGAAGCGCGGTAGTGGCGGGCCCCGCCTATGGGCCTGTCCCGTCGCGCGCGTACGCTGGCAGGACGGCCTAGCCACGTGCCATCGCGTGACAGGCCTAGAACGGGCGGCGGCCTGGAGGCTTAGCTAGCACGCCACTTAAATCCCTCCGCGACGTTCGAAATACTGAGCGAGTCGGAATTGAGTGAGTCCGAGTTGAGCAAGTCCGACTCCTTCTAGTCGGCCCGGCAGAAGTCAATCAAAGACCATGTGTTGAGCACCCGGAAAGAGAAACTGTTGAGGCTTTTCGGCCGATCGTCCGCGGTGCCTCACCAGCTTCGGGGACTACTGTCGGAGTAATGGGCCACGGGTAGGCCAACCCGAGCCCCAGAACCTTTCAAGACATCGGGGCAGGCTGCGCCCCTCAAGACCCCAGGACGAAGAGCCGCCTCCTGAGGAGAAGACGGTAAGATGGCCGACTGCCCGCTCACGGCCGAGTCCCAGGGACGACTTCCAGAGAAGCCGGCTTTGGGGAGTCGGCCAGCGACTCCAACAAACCCCATGACCTCATTGAAGGGGGCGAGGCAGGCGCGTGGCTACGGTGAAGCCCACCCCCACCCCTCACTAAGGGCAGGCATGGCCACAGCACGCCGTACCCCGGAAGATCTCCGTGCGGCGTGGCACTGTTGCCATGCCGGCCCTGACATCAGCACCGTAGGACCGAATCCTGCACCCACGATGGCTTGTCTGTACGGACTAGAGGCAGCAGGCCCCACCAGTCAGTGAGACCTCAGGAGACGGCAGGAGAACCACCAGTAGGACCCGTTGGGAGTCGGCCCGGGGGAGTCGGCCGAGCCCTCCCCCGGGGCCCACACACCATTAATCAAGATGTGACGGGGAGTGGCAACAGTGATCGCCCGCCAGGTGGCGGGGCTGTTGCCATGACCTCATGATGAAGCCCGCGTCATCAGAAGCACGGCTACAGTAATCAGCAGCCGGCAAGACCCGCCCGCGGCGGACGCGGCCTGTCGGCTCCGTACCAGGCCAGTCGGCAGGCCCCAGCGGTCGACAGAGAAGACGGATGCCAGAGGCACTGACGGCTGGGCCCGCGTCCAGCCGGATTATGATTGTACCCCTGGGGGGTAGGCCTATATAAACCCCCCAGGGCACCCATGCAAAGGGTTGGAACCCATTAGCTCTAGACCAGATCATATAGAAGGGAGAGAGCTAGCCTTGCCCTCTCCTACCTCCAAGAAACAGCTCAAGGAGCAACCGTGTAAACACTTGGCCATAGTGATCACGCGGAGACCCCGCAGAGCAGCAGTAGGGGTATTATCTCCTCGGAGAGCCCTGAAGCTAGGTAAGATTCGCCGGCATGCATGTCTTCGCCTCATCCCGTTTCCAGGCACGGGCGACGTTCTACTCGCCCCCACCATGATAAGCCATCCTTTGACATATGTCGCACCAAACCCCTGACAATGGCCAAAGAAAGTTCATCCCTACAAAATCATATAGTTTAGTCATGCTCCATTTTTGTCACACAAGAATGCTCTCATCATGCACAACCCCGATGACAAGCCAAGCAATTGTTCCATACTTTAGTAATCTCAAAGTTTATAAACCTTCACGCAATACATGAGCATGAGCCATGGATATAGCACTATGGGTGGAATAGAGTATAATGATGGGGGTTATGTGGAGAAGACAAAAAAGGAGAAAGTCCCACATCAACAAGGCTAATCAATGAGCTATGGAGATTCTCGTTGATTGATGTTAATGCAAGGAGTAGGGATTGCCATGCAACGGATGCACTAGAGCTATAAATGTACGAAAGCTCAACAAAAGAAACTAGTGGGTGTGCATCCAACTTGCTTGCTCAAGAAGACCTAGGGCACTTGAGGAGGCCCATTGTTGGAATATACAAGCCAAGTTCTATAATGAAAAATTCCCACTAGTATATGAAAGTGACAAAACAAGAGACTCTCTATCATGAAGATCATGGTGCTACTTTGAAGCACAAGTGTGGAAAAAAAGGATAGTAGCATTGTCCCTTTTTTTGGGCCTTCTTTTTTTATTTGGCCTTTCTCTTTTTATTTTTATTTTTTATTGGTACAATGCTCTATTAAATGATGATCATCACACTTCTATTTATTTACAACTCAATGATTACAACTCGATACTAGAACAAGGTATGACTCTATATGAATGCCTCCGGCGGTGTACCCGGATATGCAATGAACCAAGAGTGACATGTATGAAAGAATTTTGAACCGTGGCTTTGCCACAAATACTATGTCAACTACATGATCATGCTAAACAATATGACAATGATGAACGCGCCATGATAAACGGGATGGTGGAAAGTTGCATGGCAATATATCTCGGGATGGTGGCTGTTTTGAGGAAGATATGTGAAAGAGCGTATCATATCACGGGGTTTGGATGCACCAACGAAGTTTGCACCAACTCTCAATGTGAGAAAGGGAAATGCACGGTACCGAAGAGGCTAGCAATGATGGAAACGTGAGAGTGCGTATAATCCATGGACTCAACATTAGTCATAAAGAACTCACATACTTATTGCAAAAATCTACAAGTCATCAAAAACCAAGCACTACACACATTCTCCTAGGGGGATAGATTGGTAGGAAAAGACCATCGCTCGTCCCCGACCGCCACTCATAAGGAGGACAATCAGAGAACACCTCCTGTTTCAAATTTGTTGCATAATGTTTACCATACGTGCATGCTACGGGACTTGCAAACTTCAACACAAGTATTTCTCAAATTTACAACTACTCAACTAGCAAAACTTTAATATCACTACCTCCATATCTCAAAACAATCATCAAGCATCAAACTTCTCTTAGTATTCAAAACACTCATAAGAAAGTTTTTACTAATCTTAAATACCTAGAATATTAGGATTATTTAAGAAAATTACCATGCTTTTTGAGACACTCAAAATAATCTAAGTGAATCATGAGAGATCAACAAATCCACCACCGTGCTCTAAAAGATATAAGTGACGTACCAGAGCAAAACTATATAACTCAAAAGATATAAGTGAAGCACATAGAGTATTCTAATAATTTCCGAATCATGTGTGTCTCTCTCAAAAGGTGTGTGCAGAAAAGATGATTGTGGTAAACTAAAAAGCAAAGACTCAAATCATACAAGACGCTCCAAGCAAAACACATATCATGTGGTGAATAAAAATATAGCTCCAAGTAAAGTTACCGATGGAAGTAGACGAAAGAGGAGATGCCTTCCGGGGCATCCCCAAGCTTTGGCTTTTTGGTGTCCTTAGATTATATTCGGGGTGCCATGGGCATCCCCAAGCTTAGTATCTTGCCACTCCTTGTTCCATAATCCATCAAATCCTTACCCAAAACTTGAAAACTTCACAACACAAAACTTAAAGTAGAAAATCTCGTGAGCTCCGTTAGCGAAAGAAAACAAAACACCACTTCAAGGTACTGTAATGAACTCATTCTTTATTTATATTGGTGTTAAACCTACTGTATTCCAACTTCTCTATGGTTTATGACCTATTTTACTAGCCATAGATTCATCAAAATAAGAAAACAACACATGAAAAACAGAATCTGTCAAAAACAGAACAGTCTGTAGTAATCTGTAGATAGCGCAAGATCTGGAACCCCAAAAATTCTAAAATAACTTTCTGGACGTGAGGAATTTATCTATTGATCATCTTCAAAAAGAATTAACTAAATATAACTTTCCAAATAAAAATGGCAGCAGTTCTCATGAGCGCTAAAGTTTCTGTTTTTTACAGCAAGATTAACATGACTTTCCCCAAGTCTTCCTAACGGTTCTACTTGGCACGAACACTCATTAAACACAAAAAACACAACCAAAATAGAGGCTAGATAAATTATTTATTAGTAAACAGGAGAGAAAATAAAGGAATAAATATAAAATTGGGTTGCCTCCCAACAAGCGCTATCGTTTAACGCCCCTAGCTAGGCATAAAAAGCAAGGATAGATCTAGGTATTGCCATCTTTGGTAGGCAATCCATAAGTGGATCTCATAATAGATTCATAAGGTAATTTAATTTTGTTTCTAGGGAAGTGTTCCATGCCTTTCCTTAACGGAAATTGGAATATATTATTTCCTTCCTTCATATCAATAATTGCACCAATCGTTCTAAGGAAAGGTCTACCAAGAATAATAGGACATGAAGGATTGCAATCTATGTCAAGAACAATAAAATCTACGGGCACATAGTTCCTATTTGCAACAATAAAAACATCATTAATTCTTCCCATAGGTTTCTTAATAGTGGAATCCGCAAGGTGCAAGTTTAAAGAGCAATCATCAAAATCACGGAAACCTAACAAATCACACAAAGTCTTTGGAATCGTGGAAACACTAGCACCCAACGCACACAAAGCATAGCATTCATGATCTTTAATTTTAATTTTAATAGTTGGTTCCCACTCATCATAAAGTTTTCTAGGGATAGAAACTTCCAACTCAAGTTTTTCTTCATAAGATTGCATCAAAGAATCAATGATATGTTTAGTAAAAGCTTTATTTTGACTATAAGCATGGGGAGAATTTAGCACGGATTGCAAAAAGGAAATAAAATATATCAAAAAGCAATTTTCATAATTAAATTCCTTGAAATCCAAAATAGTGGGTTCATTAACATCTAGAGTTTTGATCTCTTCAATCCCACTTTTATAAAATTAAGCATCAAGATCTAAAAACTCCGAATTTTTGGAACGCCTTCCAGGTAAAGGTGGATCATATCCAGTCCCATCATTACCAAGATTAATATTGCAAAACAAAGATTTAATAGGGGACACATCAATAACTTTTAGATCTTCATCTTTATTATCATGGAAACTAGAAGAACACGCTCTTATAAAGGAATCTTTCTTAGCACGCATCCTAGCAGTTCTTTCTTTGCACTCATCAATGGAAATTCTCATGGCTTTGGGAGACTCATTGATATCATGCTTAGGAGGAATAGATATAAGTTTTAAAGAATCAACATCAAGAGAAATTCTATCAACGTTCCTAGCCAAATCATCAACTTTAAGCAATTTCTCTTCAAGCAAAGCATTGAAATTCTTTTGTGAATTCATAAATTCCTTAACACTAGTCTCAAATTCAGAGGCCATCTTATTAAAATTTCCATAAGAATTGTTGTAGGAATTACCATAATTATTAGAGGAATTACTAGGATAAGGCCTAGGATTAAAGTTTCCTCTATACGCGTTGTTACCAAAATTATTCCTACCAACAAAATTCACATCCATAGATTCATTATTATTCTCAATCAAAGTAGACAAAGGCATATCATTAGGATCAGAAGAAACACTCTTAGTAGCAAATAATTTCATAAGTTCATCCAACTTTCCACTCAAAACATTAATTTCTTCTATCGCATGCACTTTTTATTAGTAGATCTTTCAGTGTGCCATTGAGAATAATTAACCATAATATTAGCTAGGAGTTTAGTAGCTTCTCCTAAAGTGATTTCCATAAAAGCGCCTCACGCGGCCGAATCTAAAAGATTTCTAGAAGCACAATTCTATCCGGCATAAATTTTTTGTATAATCATCCACAAATTCCAACCATGTGTTGGGTAATTACGTATCATTAATTTCATCCTCTCCCAAGCTTGTGCAACATGTTCATGATCAAGTTGCTTAAAATTCATAATATCGTTTCTAAGAGAGATGATCTTAGCGGGAGGAAAATACTTAGAGATAAAAGCATCTTTGCACTTATTCCAAGAATCAATACTATTTTTAGGCAAAGACGAAAACCAAGCTTTAGCACGATCTCTAAGCGAAAAAGGAAATAGCTTCAATTTAACAATATCATTGTCCACATATTTCTTGTTTTGCATATCACACAAATCAACGAAGCTATTTAGATGGGTAGAGGCATCTTCACTAGGAAGGCCGGAAAAGGGATCTTTCATGACAAGATTCAACAAGGCAACATTAATTTCACAAGATTCAACATCGGTAAGAGGAGCAATCGGAGTGCTAATAAAATCATTGTTGTTGGTATTGTTAAAGTCACACAATTTAGTGTTATCTTGAGCCATCGTGACAAGCAAGAAATCCAACACACAAGCAAACGAGGAACGGGCAAAAAAGAGGCAAATAGAGAAAGAGAGGGAGGATAGAGAGATAGAGGGTGAATAAAACGGCAAGGGTAAAGTGGGGGAGAGGAAAACTAGAGACAAATGGCAAATAATGTAATGCGGGAGATAAGGGTTTGTAATGGGTACTTGGTATGTTGACTTTTGCGTAGACTATCCCAGCAACGGCGCCAGAAATCCTTCTTGCTACCTCTTGAGCACTGCGTTGGTTTTCCTTGAAGAGGAAAGGGTGATGCAGCAAAGTAGCGTAAGTATTTCCCTCAGTTTTTGAGAACCAAGGTATCAATCCAGTAGGAGGCTACGCGCGAGTCCCTCGCACCTACAGAAAACAAATAAATCCTCGCAACCAACGCGATAAGGGGTTGTCAATCCCTACATGGTCACTTACGAGAGTAAGATCTGATAGATATGATAAGATAATATTTTTGGTATTTTTATGATAAAGATGCAAAGTAAAATAAAAGGCAATGAAAATAACTAAGTGTTGGAAGATTAATATGATGGAAGATAGACCCGGGGGGCATAGGTTTCACTAGTGGCTTCTCTCAAGAGCATAAGTATTTTATGGTGGGTGAACAAATTACTGTTGAGTAATTGACAGAATTGAGCGTAGTTATGAGAATATCTAGGTATGATCATGTATATAGGCATCACGTCCGAGACAAGTAGACTGAATCTTGCCTGCATCTACTACTATTACTCCACACATCGACCGCTATCCACCATGCATCTAGAGTATTAAGTTCATAAGAACAGAGTAACGCTTTAAGCAAGATGACATGATGTAGAGGGATAAATTCATGCAATATGATAAAAACCGCATCTTGTTATCCTCGATGGCAACAATACAATACGTGCCTTGCTGCCCCTACTGTCACTGGGAAAGGACACCACAAGATTGAACCCAAAGCTAAGCACTTCTCCTATTGCAAGAAAGATCAATCTAGTAGGTCAAACCAAACTGATAATTCGAAGAGACATGCAAAGATAACCAATCATACATAAAAGAAGTCAGAGAAGATTCAAATATTGCTCATAGATAAACTTGATCATAAACCCACAATTCATCGGTCTCAACAAACACACCGCAAAAGAAGATTATATCGAATAGATCCAAAAAGAGAGAAGAAGCCATCTAGCTAATAACTATGGACCCGAAGGTCTGAGGTAAATGTGACGCCCCGAGACCGATGTGCCAGGTGTCTTTCAGTTATTCGCTGTTGTTGCCTTGTCATTTGCTTGCGTGTTGTATCTTGCCATGTCATCATCCGCATGTCATCATCATGTTTTCAAAACTTGCATCCATCCCGGTCTCCGCGTTCTTTCCGTTGTCCGTTCTGAGCCCAGACACAATTGTACACGCCGGCGGCATGTCCGAAATAGCATTTTATAAGTGGCCGGAAAATGTTCTCGGAATGGGTTGAAAGTTGGCGCGCGGTCTTATTGTAGTGTAGGTAGGCCGCCTGCCAAGTTTCACCGCATTCGGAGATCGTTTGACGCCCAAACGATTAACTATAGTGACAATATAGTCGGTCAAACATCGGACATTTTTGGTCTTCGGAAACAATCGCCGGGGCTCTCTCTCTTTTCTCTTCTCTCAGCCTGAGGCCTTCTGCACAACCCACTACCCACTCACCATCAGGCTCTACCTAAACTCTCTTGTCAGCCCGCGGCCCTCCTCGCGCGCGTCCGAAAGCTTCCCCGGACCCAACCCGGACAGTTGCCACTGTTGTGTTCGGATCATCCCCAAACATCTACAAAACGTCTCCGTTTTCTTAATTGGGCTACCTAACCTATTTATCAAAAACCGTCCGATTTTGATCGGAGGGTCCAAACCTAATCCTTTTGTTGCCTATATATAGACCAACCCCTACCCAAATCAGATCAAACCCTAAAACCTAGGGAGCCTGTCCGATCGCGCCGCCGCCGCATCTTCCTTGGGATCCCCATCGCCCACTCCAGTGCCTCCTTTGTTTTTTCTTTGATTCAATCCCCTTCGCCTCCTCCTTCTGGTCATGGTCTTGCCCGAGCACCCCGCTGCCTCGTCGCTGCTCCCACCGTCGACCCTGAGCCACTTCCCTCACCGGGGACCGAAGCCACCACCAGGCCGACCCCGTGCTCTCTCCCTTGTTCCTCCTCCCTCCATTTTCCCTCCCGTGGCTTCCTCTGCCTCTCATCCATCCTCTCTCTTCTATGTAAAGGTGCTCCCCACGCCATGGAAGCCGCCGCAGGCCTCCACCTCGACCACCGCCGCCATGGACCAACGTCGCCGTCGAGCGCCATGGCTTCCACTTCAAGCTTCTGCGCTGCCCGGAGCTCCTCGAGACCGGCCGGATCCATGAGCTACCTCGACTCCAGCCTGACAGAGTCGCTTCTCCGCGGCCTCCCCCTTTTCTCGCTAGAGCAAGCCAAGCTCTTCTTCCCCGCGCCACTGAGCCCTTTCGGCGCCGCACCCGAGCTCCTCCCGCTCGATCCGGGGCGTCCCCCACGCTGACAGACCCCTCTTCCTCGCCTCATCGCCGGCGAGCCTCACCACCATCGACAGCCGAAGCCCCAGAGAACTCTTCGCTGGTCTTCCCTGCCTCGGCCAAGTGGGGATTCAGCGCCTCGCCGCCCGGATCCAGCCGTCTCCGCGTCGCCAGCGCGCCCGATGCCTCCTCCTCGCGCGCCCGTCGCCCTCGCCTTCTCTCTTCTTCTCCTTTTCCATTCTGCTTCTCTGATTTTATTGCTTTATCTCTGTCCTTGCCTCAAACAGGAGCTCCAGCCAGCGCCACCATCATCGGAGATGGGCTCCCATCGGCCGGATCCGATGCGCCCCGTGTCCTCGACCTCGTCCCCGTCTCCAGGGCGTCGTTCCACACCACCTGTGCTGCCCGCAAGCCCCTGCTTCGCCCCTGTATCCCCTGCTTCGAGCGGGAGGAGGAATGCGCGCCTCAGGCGTTAACTGCGACCACTCCATGCGCTTGGGCCGCCTCTTCTTCGCCTCGTTGACCAAGGCCCAGTCGCGCCAGATCCGGCCCAAGGCCTATAGTGAGCCTCAGCCCAGCCACTGATTGTCCCTGTGCACTGTTGGGCCGTGTTCCGTTTCAGCCCGATAGTGTTTTTTTTCTCTGTTGCGATTTTACCTTTTTCCCATGTTTTGCTATTTTACAGAAAACCCCTTGTAGATCATGCATATAATAACTTAATAACCGTGCATCATATTAAAATGATTTATATATGAAAGTTGCTTAGAATCTTGTCTAGTTTCACAATATCCAACTTTCATGCATGTTTGAGATGGATAAATTGCTGTTTGCACTTGTTTTGCTCTATGTCATGCTAAAATGATTTATTTCATAACTAAATAACCGTAACTCGGATTTTAATAAACTTTATATGTAGATGGGGTAGAAAAATGCCTAGTTTAACATGGTGCACTCATCTTGTATGTTTAACAACTCTAAAATTGGGTTTAGGGCAGAACAGCACCAAATCTAAAATATGCATATGGGGATTTACCGGAATTGTTGTTCGTTGTTTCCGGCCTCATTTAAACTTGCCTAGATAGGTAGTTTTGTTTTGCTTCACCCCTTGCCATGCTAATCAACATTTAATATTGTTGGGTACATAAACAAGATCGAACTAAATAATTGATGTGGTGTTCCATCAATATGCAACTCGTTGCATATTGAGCGCCACTTAACTTGTAATTTTGTTTCTGCCCCTTGCCATGCCATGCATATTTAAACCGGACATGCATCATACTTGATTGTGCATCATACCATGTTTATGTGTTGGTTGTTTACTATGTTGTTTGCTTCTTTCCGGTGTTGCTTCTTCGGGTTAGTTCCGTTAACGTCGCGTTAATGAGGATCCGTTGGCTTCGTCCGCTTGTCTTCTTCATGGACTCGTTCTTCTTCCTTGCGGGATCTCAGGCAAGATGACCATACCCTCTAAATCACTTCTCTCTTTGCTTGCTAGTTGCTTGCTCTTTTGCTATGCCTATGCTGCGATAACTACCACTTCCTTATCATACCTCCCATATTGTTATGCCAAGCCTCTAACCCACCTTGTCCTAGCAAACCGTTGTTTGGCTATGTTACTGCTTTGCTCAGCCCCTCTTATAGTGTTGTTAGTTGCAGGTGAAGATTGGAGTTTGTTCCATGTTGGAACATGGATATTTTGTTGGGATATCACAATATCTCTTATTTAATTAATGCATCTATACACTTGGTAAAGGGTGGAAGGCTCGGCCTTATGCCTGGTGTTTTGTTCCACTCTTGCCTGAGAAGGAATATCCTTCGTTGACCGTGAGAGCTTGTGATGGGCTAAGTTGGGACACCCTGCAGGGATTTGAACTTTCGAAAGTCGTGCCCGCGGTTATGGGCAGATGGGAATTTGTTAATGTCCGGTTGTAGAAAACCTGAAGTTGATCTTAATTAAAATACACCAACCGCGTGTGTAACCGTGATGGTCTCTTCTCGGCGGAGTCCAGGAAGTGAACATGGTGTTGGAGTAATGTTTGATGTAGGTTGTTCTAGGATCACTTCTTGATCATAGTTTCTCGACCGTGCTTTGCCTTCTCTTCTCGCTCTCATTTGCGTACGTTAGCCACCATATATGCTAGTCGCTTACTGCATCTCCACCTCATACCTTTGCCTTACCTATAAGCTTAAATAGTCTTGATCGCGAGGGTGTGAGATTGCTGAGTCCCCGTGACTCACAGATACTTCCATAACCAGTTTTCAGGTGCCGATGTTACCGAGCAGGTGACGCAACCAAGCTCAAGGAGGAGCTCAATGAAGATCTTGTCCTTTGTGTTGTTTCGTTCTAGTTGATCAGTAGTGGAGCCCAGTTGGGGTCGATCGGGGATCTGTGTAGCATTTGGGGTAGTCTTCTTTTATTTTGGTTCCGTAGTCGGACCTTGATTGTACCTGGATGATGTAATGTTTTATTCATGTAATTGTGTGAAGTGGCGATTGTAAGCCAACTATGTATCTCTTTCCCTTATGTATTACATGGGTTGTGTGAAGATTACCTCACTTGCGACATTGCTTTCAATGCGGTTATGCCTCTAAGTCATGCTTCGACATGTGGGAGATATAGCCGCATCGAGGGTGTTATAAGTTGGTAATCAGAGCCTTCCCCGACTTTAGGAGCCCCCTGCTTGATCGAATCGCTGGCGTTGTTGAGTCTAAAGAAATGTTTTGAGTCATTTAGGATTATATATATTGGAGAGTTAGGAATTCTTTTTACTCCTCAGCCCCTTCGTCGCTCTGGTGAGGCATCCTGACGTAGAGTTTTGACTCTTCTCCTCTCAAATTTCACTAAAAAAAATTTAGGATCACACGGGTATCTTGGAATCGTTCCGATGGTTTTGTGACGAGAGCATTGTTCTTGGTGCCTCCTGACATTCAGGGGTTGTGGCAGTGTCCCGGGGAGTTGAGCTCCGAGGTGTTGTCGTGACAATTTTATCACTGAGATTTTGGAATACCTGAGTTTCGCCGACATCGAAAATCTCTTTTATGCAATTGTTGGTGAGATAACCTCGACGCCACCCAGTAATGGGGCGGGAATTCGGGAGTATTGCCATAACTTGTATAACGCATCCTTTTCGAAGGTTGAGGTAAACGATTTTCGAAGGTTTCTTGGTTATGTGTTGAAGGATGGATACAGTTGGATGTAGGATTTGCTAGTTTTGGGTGAGATATTATGCTTCCCCTGTATCCGCAACACCTGATTGCATAAACGGAAAATTTCGGAAGTTTATAAGTGGGAATTCAAGTAGCTCTTAGGATATCTTTCTGACAGATGTATGATATGAAATTGGGGTTCGACGTCTAGTGGTCTGCCTATCCACGGTTGGTTTTATAGTGGTCTCGTTGTGTCTTAAAGAGTCCCTGGATATGCCGACTCGGGGACGCTTCCTTTGTCATGTGCACTGCCTTGTACATGATGGTGTTGTACGATCGAGCCTGTGTAGGCCCCACCATGAAAACTTCGGATGAAATCTCTATCATATATTTGTTCTGGCTTATTCTACAAGCCAATCCTTTGTTTTTGTTCTCAGTTGTGGTATTCGAGTTGCTTCGAAGTCAAATGTTGATTCCATACCTTCCCCAAATGGTGTTCTCATACTCCGATGTGAATACTAATCCTTCTCGATAGTCGAGATTGTCATGTCAATTCTTTTCAACCGACGTGTTTCTCTTCGAGACGACCCAATCGTTCTCCCCATCTGTAAGATCAATTATCAGTTCTTCTCAACGGTTCATTCGTCCCAAAGTGTCTTTGTTTTCCCACCCGCCCACCCTTGTTTCTTCAAGGACTCGGATTTCTTTATCAAGTATCCATCTTATGGATGTGAAGCCTCTTTACTCCTCTCTTTCAATGTTCTTACCCGGTGTTTCTCATGAAGATCCTAACGGAACCTCATGTTCATCATTATTCATTCTCTTTCTTCTCAGGTGGAACCAATTCAAGCTTTGTTGATCATATCCCTTTCCTCGTGTCAAATGTTTTAACATACCGGTGCACCTCGTAATCATCCACTCCTCGCTATTCATTTGTTCCGGAGTGTCGAAGATATCTCAGAAGATTCGTGCTTACACTCTGCTTTCATTCAAGCTCTTTCGAGATTGTTATCTTAATCAAGTCAATTAATTCAACCGGTGCAACCTCTCTTTTAAAATCTTTTCAACAATGTTTCTTTTCAGTGGGCCCTAACCCACAGGTCTTTTTCCAGGATCTTACCTGACTCTTATAATTTTCACCGGAGCTATTCCTAAATTCTTTCCAAAGTTTGACGTAAGAATGATTCATCATCAGTCATATGTATTTCTACAAGATCTTTCAAATTCTTTTCATCGTTGGCTCATCCTTTCCATTCTTCATTCTGGAGTGCCTCAATAATTCCTGGTGGTGTTTCTCGTCGTCAGTCTCAACATTTGAAGACCGAAGAAGAGTTTTTCCTCCTTATCTTACTCCAATCTCTTCAAGATTCATGGTTCTAGCTTAATGCCATCCTCTCATAATTGTTTTTTTTGATTGTGAGAATTCTTTTCACCCATCCGGAGCAATTCAAGAGTCTTCTCATTTGATTATCCGGAGTCCAACAATTCAGGTTTATTCATTCTCAGCTTTCAGTTATCATTCTCCAATCTTACCGGTGCATCGTTCGAATATCCTCTAATCATTTCATGATCTCTTCGTTCTCTTGCATCTAAATTCCTTCAAGTATCCTGATTCGTTCTCTAATTCTTACCGGTGATTCATCTCTTTACTTCATTCATTTTAATTCTAACGGTGGTTCGTTCAAGATTTCTCTTACTTATCAATTTATTCGTGGTCAGTCCTAACGATGGTTCGTTGAAGACCTTCTCAAGTTTGTGCTACATCTCTCTTAATATTTTTCGTGACAATAAGTAATATGTCAAATCCGTTTATTGTCATCAATTTAATTGGTGAAGAATAAGCATAATGTAATTCTTATTCTTGTTCCATCGAGTGAACTCAATTCCCTATTCTGGAGGCTCATCAAATTCCTGATTTCTATTGTTTTCATCTTCTCTTTTTCCCAGAGTTCCAACCTTTTTCAATTATTTCACCATGGAGATTCATCTAAATCGGTACAAAGGTTTCACTTTGTGTTTTCAACTTCTCTTTCTTCTCATTATCCTTTGTTACCAGAGTTCTTCATAAAGGTTCTACATGATGGTTTCATCAAGGATTTAATTCATTCTCGAAGTGTTCATCAAGATTGTTTTCAGAGGAGCTCAAGCATTCTTCATCTTGCTATCCGGAGTGCAATTCTTTTTTCTGTATCATTGGAGGTGGCATTATGTCATTCTTGATAATTTGAGTTCATGTTTCTTGATTCACATGTTGTTAAGAATGAGGTGTTTTAAATCCACCAACCTCTTCGTTGGAGTTATCTGGTGTCATGTTTCACCTAAAGCCTTCCCTAAGGATTGTTGCTATTTATGGTGTTTATAAAGGACCCAAGTTCTTCTTTTATCCTTCCGGTGAATAAGTTTATCGTCTCCTTCTTGATATCAATCCAATCTATTGTTTCCGTTAGTGGCAGAATTTCACCTCATTGGTTTGAGATGTTATCCATAAGCCCACTACAACCTTGTTCTTTTTGTTGTTGGTTTTCCAACAACTCCGTTCGAACCTTCTCCTAAAGATGCTTTTGCAAGCTCATTTAGGGTAGAAGATGTTGTTTTTCTTCTCCGTTCTTTTGTTCCGACGATCTCGCTTTTATTCTTTTGTTCCGGAAGCTTTGTGATGTTGCTCTTTTCACCCATCATCTCGTTTGGTCAAAGATCATGTTCTTTTCGTGCTTATCCTTTTAACCGGAATGTTGGGTTCTTTTCTCAAGTTCTTTATTCTTATCAAGTCATGCACCTCTTTTCAACCGGAGTTCTATACGAATTTGTTCTCCCTTGCTCCTCTTTTCTGACGAAGATTGTCAACTGCGTTCATCTCCGTTGTATTCTTTTCTCGAAATGGCTTAACCTTTTCAAGGTTCTTTGGTTTCACTCATTTGTCAAAGAAGCAACTTAGTTTTACCTCTTCTCTCTCTCTTCCGTTTTCCCTCCGGTGCCATTTTAGATCTCGGGACGAGATCCTCTCGTAGTGGTGGAGTGTTGTGACGCCCCGAGACCGATGTGCCAGGTGTCTTTCAGTTATTCACTGTTGTTGCCTTGTCATTTTCTTGCGTGTTGCATCTTGCCATGTCATCATCCGCATGGCATCATCATGTTTTCAAAACTTGCATCCGTCCCAGTCTCCTCGTTCTTTCCGTTGTCTGTTCTGAGCCCAGACACACTTGCACGTGCCTGCGGCATGTCCGAAATAGTATTTTATAAGTGGCCGGAAAATGTTCTCGGATTGGGTTGAAAGTTGGCGCGTGGTATTATTGTAGTGTAGGTAGGACGCCTGCCAAGTTTCACCGCATTCGGAGATCGTTTGACGCCCAAACGATTAACTATAGCGACAATATAGTCGGTCAAACGTCGGACGTTTTCGGTCTCCGAAAACAGTCGCCGGGCCTCTCTCTCTTTTCTCTTCTCTCAGCCTGAGGCCTTCTGCACAGCCCACTACCCACTCACCATCATGCCCTACCTAAACTCTCTTGTCAGCCCGCGGCCCTCCTCGCGCGCATCCGAAAGCTGCCCCGGACCCAACCCGGACAGTTGCCACCGTTGTGTTCGGATCATCCCCAAACATCTACAAAACATTTCTGTTTTCTTAATTGGGCTACCTAACCTATTTATCCGAAACCGTCCGATTTTGATCGGAGGGTCCAAACCTAATCCTTTTGTTCCCTATATATAGACCAACCCCTACCCAAATCAGATCAAAGCCTAAAACCTAGGGAGCCTGTCCGGTCGCGCCGCCGACGCATCTTCCTTGGGATCCCCATCGCCCAATCCAATGCCTCCTTTGTTTTTTCTTTGATTCAATCCCCTTTGCCTCCTCCTTCTCGTCTCGGTCTTGCCCGAGCACCCCGCTGCCTCGTCGCTGCTCCCACCGTCGACCCTGAGCCACTTCCCTCGCCGGCGACCGAAGCCACCACCAGGCCGACCCCGTGCTCTCTCCCTTGTTCCTCCTCCCTCCATTTTCCCTCCCGTGGCTTCCTCTGCCTCTCATCCATCCTCTCTCTTCTATGTACAGGTGCTCCCCACGCCATGGAAGCCGCCGCAGGCCTCCACCTCGACCACCGTCGCCATGGACCAACGCCGTCGTCGAGCGCCACGGCTTCCACTTCAAGCTTCTGCGCCGCCCGGAGCTCCTCGAGACCGGCCGGATCCATGAGCTACCTCGACTCCAGCCTGTCGGAGTCGCTTCGCCACGGCCTCCCCCTTTTCTCGCTGGAGCAAGCCAGGCTCTTCTTCCCCGCGCCACTGAGCCCTTTCGGCGCCGCACCCGAGCTCCTCCCGCTCGATCCGGGGCGTCCCCCACACTGACAGACCCCTTCTTCCTCGCCTCATCGCCGGCGAGCCTCACCACTATCGACGGCCGAAGCCCCAGAGAACTCGTCGCCGGTCTTCCCTGCCTCGGCCAAGTGGGGATTCAGAGCCTCGCCGCCCGGATCCAGCTGTCTCCGCGTCGCCAGCGCGCCCGATGGCTCCTCCTCGCGCGCCCGTCGCACTCGCCTTCTATCTTCTTCTCCTTTTCCGTTCTACTTCTCTAATTTTATTGCTCTATCTCTGTCCTTGCCTCAAACAGGAGCTCCAGCCAGCGCCACCATCATCGGAGATGGGCTCCCACCGGCCGGATCCGATGCGCCCCGTGTCCTCGGCCTCGTCCCCGTCTCCAGGGCGTCGCGCCACACCACCTGCGCCGCCCGCAAGCCCCTGCTTCGCCCCTGCATCCCCTGCTTTGAGCGGGAGGAGGAATGCACGCCTCAGGCGTTAACTGCGACCACTCCATGCGCTTGGGCCGCCTCTTCTTCGCCTCATTGACCAAGGCCCAGTCGCGCCGGATCCGGCCCAAGGCCTATAGTGAGCCTCAGCCCAGCCACTGATTGTCCCTATGCACTGTTGGGCCGTGTTCCGTTTAAGCCCGATAGTGTTTTTTTTCTCTATTGCGATTTTACCTTTTTCCCATGTTTTGCTATTTTATAGAAAACCCCTTGTAGATCATGCATATAATAACTTAATAACCATGCATCATATTAAAATGATTTATATATGAAAGTTGCTTAGAATCTTGTCTAGTTTCACAATATCCAACTTTCATGCATGTTTGAGATGGATAAATTGCTGTTTGCACTTGTTTTGCTCTATGTCATGCTAAAATGATTTATTTCATAACTAAATAACCGTAACTCGGATTTTAATAAACTTTATATGTAGATGGGGTAGAAAAATGCCTAGTTTAACATGGTGCACTCATCTTGTATGTTTAACAACTCTAAAATTGGGTTTAGGGCAGAACAGCACCAAATCTAAAATATGCATATGGGGATTTACCGGAATTGTTGTTCATTGTTTCCGGCCTCATTTAAACTTGCCTAGATAGGTAGTTTTTTTTTGCTTCACCCCTTGCCATGCTAATCAACATTTAATATTGTTGGGTACATAAACGAGATCGTACTAAATAATTGATGTGGTGTTCCGTCAATATGCAACTCGTTGCATATTGAGCTCCACTTAACTTGTAATTTTGTTTCTGCCCCTTGCCATGCCATGCATAGTTAAACCGGACATTTATCATACTTGATTGTGCATCATACCATGTTTATGTGTTGGTTATTTACTATGTTGTTTGCTTCTTTCCGGTGTTGCTTCTTCGGGTTAGTTCCGTTAACGTCGCGTTTGTGAGGATCCGTTGGCTTCGTCCGTTTGTCTTCTTCATGGACTCGTTCTTCTTCCTTGCGGGATCTCAGGCAAGATGACCATACCCTCGAAGTCACTTCTATATTTGCTTGCTAGTTGCTCGCTCTTTTGCTATGCCTATGCTGCGATACCTACCACTTGCTTATCATGCCTCCCATATTGTTATGCCAAGCCTCTAACCCACCTTGTCCTAGCAAACCGTTGTTTGGCTATGTTACCGCTTTGCTCAGCCCCTCTTATAGCGTTGTTAGTTGTAGGTGTAGATTGGAGTTTGTTCCATGTTGGAACATGGATATTTTGTTGGGATATCACAATATCTCTTATTTAATTAATGCATCTATAGACTTGGTAAAGGGTGGAAGGCTCGGCCTTATGCCTGGTGTTTTGTTCCACTCTTGCCGCCCTAGTTTCCGTCATATCGATGTTATGTTCCCGGATTTTGCGTTCCTTACACGGTTGGGTTATAATGGGAACCCCTTGACAGTTCGCCATGAATAAAACTCCTCCAGCAATGCCCAACATTGGTTTTTCCATTCGCCACCTAGCCTCTTTTCCCTTGGAATCGCACTCCCGAGGGTCATCATTATTTTAACCCCCCCTGGGCCAGTGCTCCTCTGAGTGTTGGCCCGACCGAGTAGACTGCGCGGCCACCTCGGGGCAACTTGAGGGTTGGTTTTACTCGTAGGATGTCTCATCTGAGTGTGCCCTGAGAACGAGATATGTGCAGCTCCTATCGGGATTTGTCAGCACATTCGGGCAGCGTTGCTGGACTTGTTTTACCATTGTCGAGGATGTCTTGTAACCGGGATGCCGAGTCTGATCGGATTGTCTTGCGAGAAGGAATATCCTTCGTTGACCGTGAGAGCTTGTGATGGGCTAAGTTGGGACACCCCTGCAGGGATTTGAACTTTCGAAAGCCGTGCCTGCGGTTATGGGCAGATGGGAATTTGTTAATTACCGGTTGTAGAAAACCTGAAGTTGATCTTAACTAAAATACACCAACCGCGTGTGTAACCGTGATGGTCTCTTGTCGGCGGAGTTCGGGAAGTGAACACGGTGTTGGAGTAATGTTTGATGTAGGTTGTTCTGGGATCACTTCTTGATCATAGTTTCTCGACCGTTCTTTGCCTTCTCTTCTCGCTCTCATTTGTGTATGTTAGCCACCATATATGCTAGTCGCTTGCTGCAGCTCCACCTCATAACTTTGCCTTACCTATAATCTTAAATAGTCTTGATCGCGAGGGTGTGAGATTGCTGAGTCCCTGTGACTCACAGATACTTCCAAAACCAGTTGCAGGTGCCGATGTTACCGAGCAGGTGACGCAACCAAGCTCAAGGAGGAGCTCGATGAAGATCTTGTCCTTTGTGTTGTTTCGTTCTAGTTGATCAGTAGTGGAGCCCAGTTGGGGTCGATCGGGGATCTGTGTAGCATTTGGGGTAGTCTTCTTTTATTTTGGTTCCGTAGTCGGACCTTGATTGTACATGGATGATGTAATGTTTTATTCATGTAATTGTGTGAAGTGGTGATTGTAAGCCAACTATGTATATCTTTCCCTTATGTATTACATGGGTTGTGTGAAGATTACCTCACTTGCGACATTGCTTTCAATGCGGTTATGCCTCTAAGTCGTGCTTCAACACGTGGGAGATATAGCCGCATCGAGGGTGTTACAGTAAACTACTCAAACATCATCGGAGAGGCTATGGTATTGATGTAGAAGCCCTCCGTGATCGATGCCCCCTCCGGTGGAGCTCCGGAACAGGCCCCAAGATGGGTTCTCGTGGATACAGAAAGTTACGGCGGTGGAATTAGGGTTTTGGCTCCACTTCTGATCGTTTGGGGGTACGTAGGTATATATAGGAGGAAGGAGTATATCGGTGGAGCAACAGGGGGCCCATGAGGGTGGAGGGCGCGCCTAGGGGGTAGGCGCACCCCCCTACCTCGTGGCTTCCCTATTAGTTTCTTGAGGTAGGGCCCAAGTCTCCTGGATCATGTTCGTTCCAAAAATCATGTTCCCGAAGGTTTCATTCCGTTTGGACTCCATTTGATATTCTTTTCCTGTGAAACTCTGAAATAGGCAAAAAAACAGCAACTCTGGGTTGGGCCTCCGGTTAATAGGTTAGTCCCAAACATAATATAAAAGTGAATAATAAAGCCCAATAATGTCCAAAACAGAAGATAATATAGCATGGAGCAATCAAAAATTATAGATACGTCGGAGACGTATCAAGGTCCGGTGGGTCAAGGTGAGGCCCTTCGTTCGGTTCTGTCCTACGCCACATTGGTCGGCCCGTGATGCGTTTAGGAAGACCCATGGATGACTAGTCGTACAAAACAAAGATAGCATAATTGTGAAGGACTATGTGTCCACTGACAAAGCCGGCTAGGATTTTTAACCCTAGGTTCTCAGACTAAGGTAACCCCTTTTATATCTGATATTACAATTCATCCAACATAACTTTAAGGGGCATCCTACAGAATGCTCTGCTAGAATCATACTCGTCGATTAGGAAGAGAGGTGTGAGACAATGCGTGAGAGACAGGCCTAAAGATAATGTGCGTACAAGAGACACGTAGGCAGGTCTATGGATAAGGAAAGGGTCGATGGGGACTGTGTGTGTATGCTTGCGAGAGGAAGAGTTCTTGTGATAAAGGTTAGTGAAAACAGTTGTAAATGGTTATGAGAGGGAGGGAGGGTTATATCGAGAGCATGTTTGCGAGAAAGACACCTCGGGAGAGAGTGTGTGAGCATGTGTGAGAGACCATCGATGGAGAGTGAAACTACACTTAAAAGACTGCTATACACATTGATTATAAAGATATAAATTGTATCCAAATATTAGGATGGGATCATGATATTTGCAGTTCACTTAAGGAACGGTCATTGATCCATCAGACATCTAGATTCTATCGAATTTGAGCATGTCTATGTTATTATTTGACACAATTGAACCACATAGTTAGTATTTTGAACTCCAGACAATGCATCACTTTAGCAATCGAATATAAACGTGAGTATAGTTCATGTTGTGTGTGTAAAGCACATTATACATATGAAAGTTACACAATGAACATTATAAATAGTTACCTATGAACTAGCATACATTTGAATTCAACTTAAGGTGGTTTAAAAAAATCTAATTCAACATGAAGTCCATTCAATTATTTGAATTTGATATCATGGCATTTGTAAATCATACCTAAATTATGGGGGCACCAATCTTTGCTCAGATTTTGTACATAATAGCATATGTAGTCGTGTACAAAATAGATTCAAATTTAGCTCCTCCATTCCGAAATAATTGTAGTTATAGGATTTTCAAGTGTCAAAATTTCAAAAAGAAGCGGATAATTTAATGAGGTTTTCAAACATACAAGGTCAAATTTAACGTTGTCTATTTAGGTCAATCCTCAAAGTTCAAGAGTACTCTAAACGTGAATGCTTGTGTTTCAAAATTTCGAATGAAGCACCAAAAGAGCCTCTACTCGCCCGAAACCACGTGAGACCAATGTTTGGTGGCACAAGGAAATTACTTTTCTAATAACTCTGACCCGTGAAACCTACCGGCCCGACGTCCAAAGGTCCAAACCGGGGTAGGTTTGTAGCTTCATCTAGACGCCAGGCAACCGCCTCCGAAAACCATTCATACACAATGGCCGCCTAAGCACACCTGCGTGTGGCCGAAATCGCTCCCGCCCACTATTTGGGACACCTTGGATTACCATCCTACCCCGACCCACAGTTGGTCTGAAATTTAAGAGGGGGGCAAAGTTTGTACTTTCCCCAAATTTTAAACAAGCGCGGCCCATCTTCTATTCAAAAAAGCCAAAAACAAGCGCATCCTAGACCGAAACATGGTTCCCCCCCGCCCACCCGTCTGATTCCCCATTTGTACTCCATGGGTGCAAAAACTACCTCTCCACCAGCCGCGAAACCCCAGTGTCCTCCGTCCGCCACCCCATCCCACCCATCAACCGCCGCCCTCCTCCATCACACCGGAGCCGATACCCCGACGTCGTCGTCCACCGCAACCTAAACCGCAATGCCCTCCACGGCTAGTAGTTGAAGCTAAGGCCGAGCCATCTGTACCCGAGCCAGTTCAACCACGACGTCCTACGCCTCACCGCTGCCGCGCCAACTTCGCCACCCTCCACCGCACCGGAGCTGTTCTTGCTACGCCGTCCTTCGCCACCTCGGATCTGCTTTCCCTCCGCTGATATACGGCCACGGAAACACAGTCAACAATTTGGCCATGGGTTTGTCCAAGGATCGACGGTTCTCCAAAACATCGGTTCCCCCGGGAGAAAAAGAAGATCACCGCGACATATGGAGGAGACCACACTGGAAACCTATAAGGGTACTCCTCTTCCCTTATTCATGCAAATCTTATATGTCTGCTTGCACGGTATTCATCCCACAGAAGACACTAGTTGACTGCTTCTTCTTGATACTAGATGTTCCTAGTAACTCGCGATGCACAAGGTTTATCCTCATATACTATTTCACCTTACCTAGAGGTCCGTCGCCCCCTTGAATTTCAATTCCTGGTCAGTTGATTCCCAATTAACAGAAGAATTCCCCGACGTAACAGGCGCTAGTCCGCCTATTACGCCAGGGAAGCAGCGCCTCGGTGTTTATCTTAGGGGCATGTGGGTCCTAGAGCTACTGGCGCCCGATCTGGAGGTCGGCCGGGATTAAAGGGATGGCCTGGGGGAGTTGCCAAGCACGGCGGTGGTGTGAGGTCGAGGGGAGGGCGAGGCGTCAGAGGCAGGGGTTTGGGCCGGTGGTCGCTAGCGGTTCGAGAAAGATCGTCAACAGTGACTGGCGGGAGGTAGACGAAGGCCATTTGCCCGTTCCTTATAGATCGGACGGTTCATTAAAAAAATCGACTGGCCTATTTATTTTCATTCGACTGTTATCTTGATATGACCACATGTGGTGGTGTGCTGGAGGAGTACCTGCATTTCATGTGCTCATATATTACAAAATCATACGGAGTAGAATCTAATTTTGTTTGCCATGCAATGTTGTAGAGCTATCATATGTCTCTTTTCATTTATTTTTCAGCCACCTGTTATCTGCTACTTTTACAGTGCACTAGTTTTGCACACACTTCACCCATATTGTCACTATTGTGTTTTTATGCAAGGTTATTTCAGAGTCTGCCTCGAGAGAAGCAGAAAAGAGAAGAGAGAAGTTGCTCCAACTTTCTACGCGGGTAAGCACGCCACGTTACAACGCTATAGAGGGTGCAGTGTCAGCAGATGGAGACGGTAAACGTAGCTCTGGAGTTGATGAGCTCGCTCGCAATGAACCACCATCCCAGGTGCTTGCTTTAACTTCACGGTGTCATATGTGGTTGCATGTTCCATATGGTGTCTAGCTTGTATTCGAAAGGTCGTAGTCGGTCTTTATTAAGATAAGAAAAGATATTTTTTACATGAACCACCATCCCGTGAGCACCAGAACACAAATAGCTAGTCAGGGCACTGGTCGAGCCAATGACAAGCCCAGCAAGGACAGGCATCACCTGGAAGCCAACTAAAAATCCGCGATGGTGGCGAAGCAGCCCACCTCCCACCATGCTCTCAGGTCATAGATGATCATGCTCACCACTCTAGCTGGATCTAGCTTGTATTGCTTCCAATTTGGTTAAATTGCATCTGCTTAGCTTACACATTATACCTTTGAATATGACATGCCTTTCTATTTTTGGTACATACTAGTACATCTTTGTATTAACCATGTTCTTACATCAAACTAATGTTCTTGTGTATCCCTCATCAATCACTTATGATGAGGCAGTCAGGCAAGTGGACTACTCACTTAAAGAATGCAGCGTCAGGCTCCCGACATCATTCTCATGAAACAACAAGGCTAGATGAAGATAGTGAACGTAGCTCTGTAGTTGATTACCGCATTTCCCCTACACTAGCATCCCAGGTGCTTGCTCTAACTTGGCAGCGTGATATGTGGTTGCATGTTGCATACGGTGTCTAGATTGTAATTCTTCCAATCCAGTTAAACTGCATGTGCTATTCTGCTTAGCTTATACATTATACATGTTAATGTGACATGCCTTCATGTATTTAGTACATAGTACATCTGTCTATTAAGCATGTCCTTACATAAAACTATTGTTTTTTTGTATTCGACATCAATCAATATGACGAGACACCTTTAGTGTATGCAATGCGATATTAGTTGCATCTTTCATATGATTTATAGCACGCGCTGCTTCTAATTTGTTGAAATTCCATTTATGATGGGACGCTTTTAACTTGGCAGAGTCATATTGGTTGCATCTTTCATGTGGTGTCTAGCTTGCATTGCTTCTTATTTGTTGGAATGGTTTCCGCTTAGTTTACACAAACAGTTGTGAACATGCCAAGCTGTCCTGTTTTTCATACATATTCCATCCTGGTATCATGTGTTTGCCTTACATCGAAGTAGTGATTGTCAGCATCATTCATGAATGAGTTCTAAAGAGAGAATTTTATTGCTTTTTCTTGTCGGTTTTACTTGACAATTCAAAATCAATAAAGCAGAAGGAAGTTAGCAAGGCAGCGGATAAAGGTGCTCCTTCCAAACGGAGGGCCTCTACAGTTTCTACTCCTCCATCCCCCCAAGATGATTTCCAATACAACACATGCATAGACACTTAATGTAGCTGTGTTTATGATTAGCACGTCTCCCCTAGTGCACCATCGCCGATGCTCCCTCTAACTTGGCATTGTTATATGTGGTTGCATGTTATGTGTGATGCCTGGCTTGTATTGCTTCTAATTTTGTTGAATTCCATCTTCTTACTTTACACATTATACTTGAATAAGAAACGTGTTCTTGTTTCTAGAACATACAATATCTGTCTATCACACAATATTCTTACATCAATTACTACTATTGTGTAACCTGCAACAATCACTTATCATAAGACACGTTTGACTTTCGAGTGTGATATCGGTTACATCTCGCATTCTTTTCTAGCTTGTACTACTAATTTGTTGAAATGGCACTTATGACGAGACAGTTTTAACTTGGTAGAGTGATATTCGTTGCATCTTTCATATGGTGTCTAGCTTTCATTGCTTCTAATTTGTCGAAATGCCTTCTCCTTAGTTTACACATCATAAGCTGTGAATATGCAATGGCACTAATGACGAGAGACCTCTAACTTGGTAGTGTGATGTTGTTTGCATCTTGCATATGATTTATTTCTTGTACTGCTTCACATTTGTTTAAATGCCATTTATGATGAGACACTGTTAACTTGGCAGAGCGATATTTGTAGCATCTTTCATATGGTGTCTACCTTCCATTGCATAGCCTCTAATTTAGTGAAATGTCTTCTGCTTAGTTTACACATCATAGTTCTGGTTATCTCTTCTGTCCTATTTTTCGTACACATTACATCCTCCTATCATGTGGTTGTCTAACATCAAAGTTCAGTTCGTCTGTATCACGCATCAATTTGTTTGGAAGAACTAAATTGTTATTCGTTTTTCTTGTTGGCTTGACTTAACATGGCATAGAGAAAGAGGAAGAAACACAGAATGGCAGGGAACGGGAACCGGAAGAATCCTACAGATTCTGCTGGTACTGATGGTGCAATAGAAGGTCAAAGTCCAGCGGAAAATTCTACAAATAGGGTATCCCATGCTACACGAGCTGCAGAAAAAGCCAAACAGAAACAAGTAGCTGCCACCAAACAAGCAAAGATAGCCCTAGTTCTTGCAACACCTTCCATAGTACTTCCAATTACACGAGTTACTCGTGCGTCAACTGAGCTAGCAGCACGTTCCCAAGCTCCCTTGCCACCTAACACTACTTCCCAAGCACTCTTGACACAAGATGAGTTGGCAAGATCAGATGAACCTTGTGAGCTTCAACAACAAGAAGGTAGTTGCTGGAGTCAAGTTACAGTTGCATGCTTCTTTATATGTAGTCTCACAGTTTGATGTACACTAACACTTCCTATGTTCGTTGTTGGACTAGCACCTAGGCGCAAAAGGAAACAAACATCAGGGATAATGCTCGATAAGTTAACTAAATTCAGAGGAGGAAGAATGGAGATTCATTTTGAGGCAGGTTTGAAAAGGCCACGTGATGCTATAGAGTCAGCCAAGTTATTATCAGAGGAAGCGGTTGCCGTTAGGTGTCATGTACGTATCCTCCCAACATGGATTCAGTACAGGAATGACAAAGACGAAACCCAGTTCAACACCTTCCTCGACCATTTATCTGTAAGTATGGTTATGTATGGAAACTAGTAATATCGTCTTGCTCTGTCCCATACTTTCTAGGTTGCTGATAATGAGACTCCCATAATTTTCAACATATGAGGTTCAAGTTGGATAGCTAAGATGATGCAACCAGAAAAGCTTGCACCCATGTTTTCAAGCCTGCTCTGCGACCGTATCGGTATAACTTGAGGAAAACTCACTTTGAAGGCAAGGCTAACAGTGAACTTTCCCAAACATCTCCAGTAGAAAAAATAACGGATGAAGACTGGTGGGGCCTCGTTAAACACTGGTCTGATCCGAAGTATCAGGTACATTATATATATGTGACCAGATCACATGTTGAAGTCCTATTTACGCATATGCCACGCAAATCTATCTTCTTGTAGGTGAACTGTTCAAAGAACAAGGCCAACCGTACGAAAGTGAAATTCCAACAGACGACAGGACCTCGTAGCTATATTGCCCACTGCGAGGCTCTTGTAATTAGCTGTTGTTTCACTCTTTCCGCTGTCCCATATTATCATATCTATATTGACTTGTTCCAAATGCAGAGGACAGCCCACAAGGACCAAAAAGTACCTCAACCAAATGTTGTGGAAATCTTCAAGGACTGTCACACCAGTAAAAGCCGCTGTTGTAAGTCCTTAATCCTCATGCCTTTTAACTACTACTTACTCTGACTTGTGCCTTGAACTGCATGGTTTGCAGCCAATGTCTATTACTCTTTTCAATTCTATACACAATTGTCTTAGCGTATCATTGCACCTTACATGGTTTAAAAGAGAGGAGTGATGTTCCTTTGATCTTGACCTGTTATCTAGTTTCGTGCTGGACTTGCCCACACAACATTACAATTGCCTGTTTGTCTGTTCTTAGTTGTTTTGTGATATGAATGATGTCATACTATGCTTACCTAATAATAAACTTCGTCTATTTATCCTTAGCCCTCAATACAATGTGAAGAAATAGACAATACATTAGTGATGGTACATGGCCATATGTTTGGAAGTTCACCAGAATAAGTTCTGTATATAGACCAAAGCTATTTTGTTTGGTTTTGCTGCCTCCTTAATATCTTCTGTTCTGGTACTACTAATGTAAAACCTGAACTTTTCAGCGAGCTATGGAAAAATGGTGGAACCGCCACCTTCTGAAGGCGGCGAGGCAACTATAACCGCAATGTCAGCTCTTGCTGCAGTGGGTCAGTACCTGTCCACTAACAGTGCCAAAAGCACGTTCCTGCGTAATACTGGGTTGGTTGTTAAGGCAAACTCATCCAAACTGCCTCATGATCAAGATATGCAATCTCAAAACAATGTTGTATCTGCGCTCTAGACACAAGTCCATTCCCTAACAGAGACCCTTTTTGAAACATGGAGAGACATTGTTCGATGTTGTCAAGATATGCGTGGTTTTGAAACCAAACTATCAGACATTTGCTATGTTGTTCAAGAGCCTAGGAGAACTGAAGGCGAAGGTTATGGTGCTCCATCGAACAATACAGCATGAAAATGTAACAGTCGGGTCAAATGAATTGAGCTTCTGAACTTCGGGTGGTGCATTTATCTGCTAGACCGTTAACTTTTATGCCAACCTTCCTTTTGTTTTATAGTTGTAGTTTGTTTTGGTGCGGTACAAAATTTGTTCTTAACGTGCAGCCACCGGCTGAAGAAAACAGCAAGCCATTTTTGTATAGTGTAGGGTGTTCCCTATATTTGCACTGGTGGCAAACTTTGATGCCCGTCGGCTGTAGTTAACATGGGCCTCCTACGGGCCTTAGAAACAATGGGCCTTCTAAGGGCCGTAGAAACAATGGGCCTTCTACGTGGGGTAGAAACAATGGGCCTTATACGGGTCGTAGCACAATGGGCCTTCTACGGGCCGTATCGTTAATGGGCCTTCTACGGGCCGAATCATCAATCGGCCTTCTATGGGCCGTATTATCGGTTGGCCAAACATGGGCCAATAACAGACCACATTATGGTCGTAAATGCGCTAGAGTTGAAATCGTTCATTCATGGACCGGCCATAACGGGTCGTCGTTAATCGGTTGTATTTGATGACGCTATGAAAACGACCCAACGTATTAATGGGCCACAACGGGCCGACTGTAACCACGGGCTGAATTTGGCCCACAAGAAGAAACTGACAGTAACGGGCCGAATTAAACAAATGTTGGAAATGAGCCCAAGAATAAATGGGCCCTGAGAAGGCCGAAAGATAACATGGGTTGGAGACGGCCCAACAGAATAATGGGCCATTAATGGGTATAAAGTGATAGACTGTTCATTACGGGCCAGTTTTACCACGGGCCGTTAATGGGCCGGGAGTAATAAGGGCCTCATATGGGCCGAAAGACGTCATGGGCCATACATGGGCCGGAAATTAAAACGGGCTGGAATTATATTGGACGGCCCAGATGACGCTACTGGGCCTAATTCAGATAGGTCGTAAATAGGCCCTGGGTTAGCGGGCTGTAAATGGGCTATATGCGAACAGGCCGTTAATAGGCTAGCCGTGGGTCGGCCCACCACCTTTTGACCAAGTCAAACGATACGGCCTTTTCACAGGAATGGGCCTCTGTTGGGCTGTGCCACGTCTCGACGTATCACGGGCGCTTTGGGTCCAATGAGTGGATGACATCTGTCCCAACGGTGAGCCGACACGTGTTTCCTCCATCCAATGATGATTTTACACGTGGAAAATCCCCATTGGTCGGGGCTGTTAACGGGTTATCGGATCCAAAACTGGACCCGATAGCTTAACGGTGATCCGTTACGGTGGATGCCACGTGTCGGTCACCCTTGACGAAAGCACTTCTGTGACGCGCGATTTATTGTCATGGAAGTGGACACTTCCATGATGATATTTTGGTAATGTCATGGAAAACTTCTACGACAGCACAGGTATGACTATCTTGATTCTGTCATAAAATCGTCATGGATGTACCTGCATGACAGAAAACGAGACCTACTGTGACAAACACGTATCATCAAGGAAGTGTATTTTTGTAGTGAATCCAACTAGGGAAAGGGGGGAATCCTACTCCTAGTGGGAGTAGGACTCCCCATGGGGAGCGCCATAGGAGGGTTGGCCCTCCCCCTCCTCCACTCCTTTATATACGGGGGAGGGGGCACCCCATAGACAAGTTGATCATTGATCTCTTAGCCATTTGTGGTGCCCCCCTCCACCATAATAAACCTCGGTTATATTGTAGTGGTGCTTAGGCGAAGCCCTGTTCCGGTAGCATCATCATGCCGTCGTGCTGACGAAGCTCTCCCTCGACACTATGCTAGATCATGAGTTCGTGGGACCTCACCGAGCCAAACGTGTGTAGATCGTGGAGGTGTCGTACCTTCAGTACAAGTATCGGTCGATCGTGAAGACGTATGACTACATCAACCACGTTATCATAAGGCTTCTGCTTATGGTCTACGAGGGTACATGGACAACACTCTTCCCCTCTCGTTGCTATGCATCACCATGATCTTGCGTGTTCGCAGGAATTTTTTTGAAATTACTGCATTCCCCAACAGTGGTATCAGAGCCAGGTTTATGCGTAGATGATATATGCACGAGTAGAACACAAAGGAGTTGTGGGCGTGGGTATATACATATTGCTTGCCGTCACTAGTTGATTCTTGATTCAGCGGCATTGTTGGATGAAGCGGCCCAGACCGACATTACGCGTACGCTTATGCGAGACTAGTTCTATCGACGTGCTTCGCACACAGGTGTCTAGTGGGTGTCTGTTTCTCCAGCTTTAGTTGAATCAGATTCAATGAAGAGGGTTCTTTCTGGAGATCAAAAAACAATCACTATACCATGTTGTGGTTTTTGATGCGTGGGTAAGAACGGTTCTTGCTCAGCCCATAGCAGCCACGTAAAACTTGCAACAACAAAGTAGAGGATGTCTAACTTGTTTTTATAGGGCATGTTGTGATGTGATATGGTCAAGACATGATGCTAAATTTTATTGTATGAGATGATCATGTTTTGTAACACAGTTATCGGCAACTGGCAGGAACCATATGGTTGTTGCTTTATTGTATGAAATGCAATCACCATGTAATTGCTTTACTTTATCACTAAGCGGTAGCGATATCGTAGAAGCAATAGTTGATGAGACGACAATGATGCTTCGATGGAGATCAAGGTGTCAAGCCGGTAACGATGGTGATCATGACGGTGCTTTGGAGATGGAGATCAAAGGCACGAGATGATGATGGCCATATCATATCACTTATATTGATTGCATGTGCTGTTTATCCTTTATGCATCTTATTTTGTTTAGTTCGACGGTAGCATTATAAGATGATCTCTCACTAAATTTCAAGGTATAAGTGTTCTCCCTGAGTATGCACCGTTGCTACAGTTCGTCGTGTCTAGACACCACGTGATGACCGGGTGTGGTAAGCTCTACGTTCACATACAACGGGTGCAAGCCAGTTTTGCACATGCAGAATACTCGGGTTACACTTGACGAGCCTAGCATATGTAGATATGGCCTCAGAACACTGAGACCGAAAGGTCGAGCATGAATCATATAGTAGATATGATCAACATAGTGATGTTCACCATTGAAAACTACTCCATCTCACGTGATGATCGTACATGGTTTAGTTGATATGGATCACGTGATCACTTAGATGATTAGAGAAATGTCTATCTAAGTGGGAGTTCTTAAGTAATTTGATTAATTGAACTTTAATTTATCATGAACTTAGTACCTAATAGTATTTTGCATGTCTATGTTGTTGTAGATAGATGGCATGTGCTGTTGTTCCGTTGAATTTTAATGCGTTCCTAGAGAAAGCTAAGTTGAAAGATGATGGTAGCAACTACACGGACTGGGTCTGTAACTTGAGGATTATCCGCATTGCTCCATAGAAGAATTACGTCCTGGAAGCACCGCTAGGTGACAAACCCGCTGCAGGAGTAACGCTAGATGTTTTGAATGTCATGGAGCATATGAGATGTTCCAGGAGTTGAAGTTAATATTTCAAGCAAATGCCTGGATTGAGAGATACGAAGTTTCTAATAAGTTTTACAGCTGCAAGATGGAGGGGAATAGTTCTATAAGTGAAAATATACTCAGAATGTCTGGATACCACAACCACTTGACTCAGTTGGGAGTTAATCTTCCTGATGATAGTGTCCTTGACAGAGTTCTTCAATCACTGCCACCAAGCTACAAGAGCTTCGTGATGAACTATAATATACAAGGGATGGATAAGCCGATTCCTGAGCTCTTCGCGATGCTAAAAGCTGCGGAGGTAGAAATCAAGAAGGAGCATCAAGTGTTGATGGTCAACAAGACCACCAGTTTCAAGAAAAAGGGTAAAGGGAAGAAAGGGAACTTTAATAAGAACAGCAAGCCAGTTGCTGCTTAAGTGAAGAAACCCAAGTCTGGACCTAAGCCTGAGACTGAGTGCTTCTACTGCAAAGGGACTGGTCACTGGAAGTGAAACTGCTCCAAGTATTTGGTGGAGAAGAAGGATGGCAAAGTGAAAGGTATATTTGATATACATGTTATTGATGTGTACCTTACTAATGCTCACAGTAGTGCCTGGGTATTTGATACTGGTTCAGTTGCTAACATTTGCAACTCGAAACATGGGCCACGGATTAAGTGAAGATTGGCTAAGGACGAGGTGACTATATGCATGGGAAATGGTTCCAAAGTCGATGTGATCGCCGTCGGCGTGCTACCTCTACATCTACCTTCGGGATTAGTTTTAGACCTAAATAATTGTTATTTGGTGCTAGCGTTGAGCATGAACATTATATCTAGATCTTGTTTGATGCGAGATAGTTATTCATTTAAATCAGAGAATAATGGTTGTTCTATTTATATGAGTAATACCTTTTATGGGCATGCACCCTTGATGAGTGGTTTATTTTTACTAAATCTTGATAGTAGTGATACACATGTTCATAATATTGAAGCCAAAAGATGCAAAGTTGATAATGATAGTGCAACTTATTTGTGGCACTGCAGTTTAGGTCATATTGGTGTAAAGTGCATGAAGAAACTCCATTCTGATGGACTTCTGGAATCACTTGATTATGAATCACTTGTTACTTGCGAACCATGCCTCGTGGGAGAGATGACTAAAACTCCATTCTCTGGAACAATGGAGTGAGCAACAGAGTTATTGGAAATCATACATACTAATGTATGTGGTCCAATGAACATTGAAGCTCGCGGCGGATATCGTTATTTTCTCACCTTCACAGATGATTTGAGAAGATATGGGTATATCTACTTAATGAAACATAAGTATAAAACATTTGAAAAGTTCAAAGAATTTCAGAGTGAAGTGGAAAATCATCGTAACAAGAAAATCAAATTTCTGCGATCTGATCGTCAAGGTGAATATTTGAGTTATGAGTTTGGACTTCATTTGAAACAATGCGGAATAGTTTTGCAACTCACGCCACCTGGAACACCACAATGTAATGGTGTGTCTGAACATCATAACCGCATTTTATTAGATATGGTGCGATCTATGAGGTCTCTCACTAATTTACCGCTATCGTTTTGGGGTCATGCTTTAGAGAAAGATGCATTCACGTTAAATAGGGCACCATCTAAATCCGTTGAGACGACATCTTATGAACTATGGTTTGGCAAGAAACGCAAGTTGTCGTTTCTTAAAGTTTGGAGCCGCGACGCTTATGTGAAAAAGCTTCAACCTGATAAGCTCGAACCCAAATCGGAGAAATGTGTCTTCATAGGATACCCAAAGGAGACTATTGGGTACACCTTATATCACAGATCCAAAGGCAACATGTTCATAGCTAAGAATGGATCCTTTCTGGAGAAGGAGTTTCCCTCGAAAGAAGTGAGTGGGAGGAAAGTAGAACTTGGCGAGGTAATTGTACCTTCTCCCTTATTGGAAAGTAGTTCATCACTAAAATAAGTTCCGGTGATTCCTACAGCAGTAAGTACAAACGCTAATGATGATGATCATGAAACTTCTAATCAAGTTACTACTGAACCTCATAGGTCAACCAGAGTAAGATCCGCACCTGAGTGGTACGGTAATCCTGTTATGGAAGTCATGTTACTTGACCATGACGAACCTACGAACTATGAGGAAGCAATGATGAGCCCAGATTCCACATAATGGCTTGAGGCCATGAAATCTGAGATGGGATCCATGTATGAGAACAAAGTATGGAATTTGGTTGACTTGCCCGATGATCGGCATGCCATAGAGAATAAATGGATCTTCAATAAGAAGGCTAACGCTGACGGTAATATTACTATCTACAAAGCTCGACTTGTTGCAAAAGGTTTTCGACAAGTTCAAGGAGTTGACTACGATGAGACCTTCTCACCCGTAGCGATGCTTAAGTCCGTCCGAATCATGTTAGAAATTTCCGCATTTTATGATTAAGAAATTTGGCAAATGGATGTCAAAACTGCATTCCTTAATGGATATCTTAAATAAGAGTTGTATATGATGCAACCAGAAGGTTTTGTCAATCCAAAAGGTGCTAACAAAGTGTGCAAGCTCCAGCGATCCATCTATGGACTGGTGCAAGCCTCTCGGAGTTGGAATATACTCTTTGATAGTGTGATCAAAGCATATGGTTTTATAGAGACTTTTGGAGAAGCCTGTATTTACAAGAAAGTGAGTGGGAGCTCCATAGCATTTCTGGTATTATATGTAGATGACATATTGTTGATCGGAAATGATACTGAATTTCTAAATAGCATAAAAGGATAATTGAATAAGAATTTTTCAATAAAAGACCTCGGTGAACAATAGATATAGATCAAGACGCTTAATTGGACTTTCACAAAGCACATACCTTGATAAAGTTTTGAAGAAGTTCAAAGTGGATCAGGCAAAGAAAGGGTTCTTGCATGTATTACAAGGTGTGAAGTTGAGTCAGACTCAATGCCCGACCACTGCAGAAGATAGAGAGAATATGAAAGGTGTTCCCTATGCTTCAGCCATAGGCTCTATCATGTATGCAATGTTGTGTACCAGACCTGATGTGTGCCTTTCTATCAGTTTAGCAGGGAGGTACCAAAGTAATCCAGGAGTGGATCACTGGACAACGGTCAATAATATCCTGAAATACCTGAAAAGGACTAAGGATACGTTTCTTGTATATGGAGGTGACAAAGAGCTCGTCGTAAAAGGTTACGTCGATACAAGCTTTGACACTGATCCGGATGACTCTAAGTCACAAATCGGATACGTAATTTTATTAAATGGTGGAGCTATCAGTTGGTGCAGTTCCAAGCAGAGCATCATGGCGGGATCTACGTGTGAAGCAGAATACATAGTTGCTTCGGAAGTAGCAAATTAAGGAGTCTGGATGAAGGTGTTCATATCCAATCTAGGTGTCATACCTAGTGCATCGGGTCCAATGAAAATCTTTTGTCACAATACTGGTGCAATTTCCTTGGCAAAGGAATCCAGATTTCACAAGAGAACCAAGCACATCAAGAGACACTTCAATTCCATCCGCGATCAAGTCAAGGAGGGAGACATAGAGATTTGCAAGATACATACGGATCTGAATGTTGCAGACCCATTGACTAAGCCTCTCTCACAAGCAAAACATGATCATCACCAAGACTCCACGGGTGTTAGAATCATTACAATGTAATCTAGATTATTGACTCTAGTGCAAGTGGGAGACTAAAGGAAATATGCCCTAGAGGCAATAATAAAGTTGTCATTTATATTTCTTTATATCATGATAAACGTTTATTATTCATGCTAGAATTGTATTAACCAAAAACTTAGTACATGTGTGAATACATAGACAAACATAGTGTCTCTAGTTTGTCTCTACTTGACTAGCTCGTTGAATCAATGATGGTTATGTTTCCTAACCATAGACATGAGTTTTCATTTGATTAACGGGATCACATCATTAGAGAATGATTTGATTGACTTGACCCATCCGTTAGCTTAGCACGATGATCGCTTAGTTTGTTGCTATTGCTTTCTCCATAACTTATACATGTTCCTATGACTATGAGGTCATGCAACTCCCGAATACCTGAGGAACACTTTGTGTGCTACCAAATGTCACAACGTAACTTGGTGATTATAAAGATGCTCTACAGGTGTCTCCGATGGTGTTTGTTGACTTGGCATAGATCGATATTAGGATTTGTCTCTCCGATTGTCGGAGAGGTATGTCATGGGCCCTCTCAGTAATGCACATCAATATAAGCCTTGCAAGCACTGTACCTATGAGTTAGTTATGGGATGTAGCATTACAGAACGAGTAAAGAGACTTTCCGGAAACGAGATTGAACTAGGTATTGAGATACCGACGATCGAATATCAGGCAAGTAATATACCAATGATAAAGGGAACAAACGTATGTTGTTATGCGGTTTAACCGATAAAGATCTTCGTAGAATATGTAGGAACCAATATGATCATCCAGATTCCGCTATTGGTTATTAACCAGAGACATGTCTTTGTCATGTCTACATAGTTCTCGAACCCGTCGGGTCCACACGCTTAAATTCGGTGACGATTGGTATTATGAGTTTATGTGTTTTGATGTATCGAAGGTAGTTCGGAGTTTCGGATATGATCACGGACATGACAAGGAGTCTCAAAATGGTCGATACATAAAGATCGATATATTGGATGACTATATTTGGACGTCAGAATGGTTCCGGGTGAGTTCGGGCATATACCGGAGCACCGGGAGGTTACCGGAACCCCTCGGGACGTATATAGGCCTTATTGCGCCATAGTGGGAGAGAAGATATGGAGGCCTAGGAGGGGGCGTGCCCCCCTCAAGCCCAATCTGAATTGGGTGGGAGGCCGGGCCCCCTTTCCTTTCCCCTCTCTCCCCCTTCCTTCCACTCATATTCCAACTAGGGAAAGGGGGGAATCCTACTCCTGGTGGGAGTAGGACTCCCCATGGGGCACGCCATAGGAGGGCCGGCCCTCCCCCTCCTCCACTCCTTTATATACGGGGGAGGCGGCACCCCATAGACACACATGTTGATCATTGATCTCTTAGCCATGTGTGGTGCCCCCTCCACCATAATCCACCTCGGTTATATCGTAGCGGTGCTTAGGCGAAGCCCTGTTCCGGTAGCATCATCATCACCGTCATCACGCCGTCTTGCTGACAAAGCTCTCCCTCGACACTCTGCTGGATCGTGAGTTCATGGGACGTCACCAAGACGAACATGTGTAGATCTCGGAGGTATCATACCTTCGGTACTAGGATCGGTCGATCATGAAGACGTACGACTACATCAACCGCATTGTCATAACGCTTCCGCTTACGGTCTATGAGGGTACGTGGACAACACTCTTCCCCTCTCATTGCTATGCATCACCATGATCTTGTGTGTGCGTAGGAAATTTTGTGAAATTAATGTGTTCCCCAACAACACCCCCATGCGCTCAACCCGCCAGCGCCATGCAGCTGGCTGCTGCTCTAGCTCCCGCTACACAGCCGCTCCTTGCTGAGCCAGATGCGGCCCAGTCGCCCGAGCTAGAGGCGACTAAGTCACCCGAGCCAGCATTGCTCGTGCGCGTGACACAGCGGGGTGCCTCCACGTCTGATGCAGCTACTGGGCAAGCCGCACCTGACGTGACTGATCGCGTGCTTGTGCGCATCGACGCGGCCACTGGAGCATCGGCGGATGCTCCCGTCTCATTGTCCGCACCTTCAACTGCACTCGCTCCAGTGCATGCTCGCACTCGACTACAAAACAACATTCGACGTCCTAAGCTTGCGACCGATGGTACTGTCCGCTACAATCCGTATCGATGCAGTTTCAGTGCCGTTGTCTCTGTTCCAACTACGCACCGGCAAGCTCTTGTTGATCCTGCTTGGATAGCTGCCATGCGAGAGGAGTTCTCAGTTCTTCAGAGCACCAAAACATGGTCGCTTGTGCCTCATCCTCCCGGCACCAATGTCGTCAGCTATAAGTGGATCTTCAAGCTCAAGGAATGGTCTGTTGGCTCTCTTGATAAATACAAAGCTCGTTTGGTTTCTCGTGGATTCACTCAGCAATATGGTGTTGATTATGTTGCCACCTTTAGTCCGGTTGTTAAACCAGCCACTGTTTGCTTGGTGTTGTTACTTGCTGTTTCGCAGGGCTGGTGCTTGCGTCAGATTGATGTTAGCAATGCATTCCTTCATGGTCTGCTTGATGAGGATGTGTACATGCAGCAGCCGCTGGGTTTTGAGGACCCTCGGTATCCGCACCATGTTTGCAAGCTTCGAAAGTCTATTTATGGGCTCAGACGGTCCCCCTGGGCATGGTACTCTTGTCTTAGTGATCAGCTGCACCATCTTGGTTTTCATTCATCCAAGGCCGACACCTCCCTCTTCATTTTTCAGCGAGGAGCTATGACTAATTACATGTTGGTCTATGTTGATGATATTGTCATTGCCGGCTATTGCTCTCGTGCAATGGACTGTTTGCTTCATGGTCTAGCTAGGTCCTTTCCCATCAAGGACCACGGTCGTCTTTCTTAGTTCCTTGGGATTGAAGCCACCTACAATTCAGGGGGAATATGACTGTCTCAGCGGAATTATGCGGATGATCTTCTTCACTGTGCTCATATGGAGAATTGCAAGGAGGTTTCTACTCCCATGTCAGTCACCGATAAGTAGGCAGTAGGTCATGGTACTCCCCTCGATGATGATGATGCCTTCCGCTATCGCAGTATGGTTGGAGGATTGCAATACCTTACCCTTACTCGTCCAAATATTTCATTTGCTGTCAATAAGGTGTGCCAATATTTGGCCAAACCTACTAGTGTGCACTGGGAGGCGGTCAACCGCATACTAAGGTATATCAACGGTACTCTGGCCACTGGACTCTCCATTCGCCGGTCAAGCTCCACACTTCTTAGTGTCTTTACTGATGCTGATTGGGTAGGATGTGTTGATGATAGATGCTCTATAGGTGGTTTAGTTGTTTTCCTTGGACCAAATCTCATTTCATGGAGTGCTCAGAAGCAACCCACGTTCTCACGGTCTAGTATCGAGGCAGAGTACAAAGCGCTTGCAAATGGCACAGCTGAAGTTACTTGGGTGTAATCTATGCTTAAGGAACTAGGAGTATTCCTACCGCGACCACCAATTTTATGGTGTGATAATTTGGGTGCCACCTATTTGAGTCCAAATCTAGTATTTCATGCAAGGACAAAGCATATTGAGGTGGATTTTCACTTTGTGAGAGAAAAGGTAGCGCAAGGAGCATTGGATGTCCGATTTGTGTCATCTGGTGATCAAGTCACAGATGCTTTCACTAAACCTGCAACAAAGTTCATGCTGGAAAAATTACGATGCAATCTCAACCTTGTGGCCGGTTGAGATTGAGGGGGAATATTAATGTATATTCATCACTATATAATCCTTGTACTTATATCTGACGGATTAGCTACGATAGTTTCCTAGTTAGATTGATTGTTAGGATCCCTTGTAATCTTTTGTATTTGGCAACCCATATTGCCCTATTATTAATACCATGCAAGCCCGGGAGGTAATCTCACGGCAAATCATTCTATTCTTCTAACTCGTAGAATTTTGTTTCGATGACTAATAGATTTTTGCAATAAGTATGTGAGTTCTTTATGACTAATGTTGAGTCCATGGATTATACGCACTCTCACCCTTCCACCATTGCTAGGCTCTCTTGTACCGTGCAACTTTCGCCGGTACCATACACCCACCATATACCTTCCTCAAAACAGCCACCATACCTACCTATTATGGCATTTCCATAGCCATTCCGAGACATGTTGCCATGCAACTTTCCACCGTTCCGTTTATAATGACACGCAGCATCATTGTCATATTGCTTTGCAAGATCATGTAGTTGACATCATATATGTGGCAAAGCCACCATTCATAATTTTATATATGTCACTCTTGAGTCATTGCACATCCCGATACACCACCGGAGGCATTCATATAGAGTCATATCTTGTTCTAGTATCGAGTTGTAGTTCTTGAGTTGTAAGTAAATAAAAGTGTGACGATCTTCATTATTAGAGCATTGTACCATGTGAGGAAAGGATGATGGAGTCTATGATTCCCCCACAAGTCGGGATGATACTCCGAATGAAAAAAAGAGGCCAAAAAAATGAGAGAAAAGAGAGAAGGGGCAATGCTACTATCCTTTTACCACACTTGTGCTTCAAAATAGCACCATGATCTTCATGATAGAGAGTCTCCTATGTTGTCATTTTCATATAATAGTGGGAATTTTTCATTATAGAACTTGTCTTGTATATTCCAACGATGTGCTTCCTAAAAATTCCCTAGGTCGTCACGAGCAAGCAAGTTGGATGCACACCAACTTAATTTCTTTTTGAGCTTTTCATACACTTATAGCTCTAGTGCATCCGTTGCATGGCAATCCCTACTCACTCACATTGATATCTATTGATGGGAATCTCCATAGCCCGTTGATACACCTAGTTGATGTGATACTATCTCCTTCTTTTTGTCTTCTCCACAACCACCATATTCTATTCCACTTATAGTGTTATGTCCATGGCTCACGCCCATGTATTGCGTGAAAGTTGAAAAGGTTTGAGAACATCAAAAGTATGAAACAATTGCTTGGCTTGTCATCGGGGTTGTGCATGATTTGAATATTTTGTGTGATGAAGATGGAGCATAGCCAGACTATATGACTTTGTAGGGATAAGCTTTCATTGGCCATGTTATTTTGAGAAGACATAATTGCCTTATTAGTATGCTTGAAGTATTATTGTTTTTATGTCAATTTTAAACTTTTGTTTTGAATCTTATGGATCTGAACATTCATGCCACAATAAATAAATTTACATGGATAAATATGTTAGGTAGCATTCCACATCAAAAATTCTGTTTTTATCATTTACCTACTCGAGGACGAGCAGGAATTAAGCTTGGGGATGCTTGATACGTCTCCAACTTACCTATAATTTTTGATTGTTCCATGATATTATATTATCTATCTTGGATGTTTTATATGCATTTATATGCTATTTTATATGATTTTTGGGACTAACCTATTAACCTAGAGCCCAGTGCCAGTTTCTGGTTTTTCCTTGTTTTTGAGCTTCACAAGAATGGAATATCAAATGTAGTCCAATTGACCGAAAACTCTACGACGATCTTTTATGGACCAAAAGAAGCCCACGGATTTCCTCCACCGCAAGCCTCTATAGCCACCAAAAACCAATCGAAACCCTGTGTCGGCACCCTGTCGGAGGGGGGAATCATCATCGGTGGCCATCTTCATCATCCTGGCACTCTCCATGACGAGGAGGGAGTAGTTCACCCTCGGGGCTGAGGGTATGTACATGTAGCTATGTGTTTGATCTCTCTCTCTCGTGTTCTTTATTTGGCACGATCTTGATGTACTGTTAGCTTTGCTATTATAGTTGGATCTTATGATGTTTCTCCCTCTCTACCTTCTTGTAATGGATTGAGTTCTCCCTTTGAAGTTATCTTATCATATTGAGTCTTTAGGGATATTCACATGATCAACTTGATGTATGTTTTGGTGATCAACTGGCGGGTTTTGTGACCTTGTTAACTTATGCATAGGGGTTGGCACACGTTTTCATCTTGACTCTCCGGTAGAAACTTTGGGGCACTCTTTGAAGTTCTTTGTGTTGGTTCGAATAGATGAATCTAAGATTGTGTGATGCATATCATATAATCAAACCCGCCGATACTTGTGGTGACATTGGATTATCTAGGTGACATTAGGGTTTTGGTTGATGTGTGTCTTAAGGTGTTATTTTAGTACGAACTCTAGGGCTGTTTGTGACACTTATAGGAATAACCCAGTATATTGTTCAGAAAGAATAACTTTGAGGTGGTTTTGTACCCAACAATAATCTCTTCATTTGTTCTCCGCTATTAGTGACTTTGGAGTGACTCTTTGTTGCACGTTGAGGGATTGTTATATGATCTAATTATGTTATCATTGTTGGGAGAAGTTGAACTATTGAAAGTATGAACCCTAGACCTTGTTTCCAAGCATTGCAATACCGTTTTGCTCACTTTTGTTACTAGTTACCTTGTTGTTTTATATTTTTAGATTACAAAAACCTATATCTACCATCCATATTGCACTTGTATCACCATCTCTTCGCCGAACTACTGCACCTATACAATTTACCATTGTATTGGGTGTGTTGGGGACACAAGAGACTCTTTGTTATTTGGTTGCAGGGTTGATTGAGAGAGACCATCTTAATCCTACGCCTCCCATGGATTGATAAACCTTAGGTCATCCACTTGAGGGAAATTTGTTGCCGTCCTACAAAACTCTGCACTTGGAGGCCCAACAATGTCGGATTTTGGGTTCTGGCAAAACCCTTGAGGTTCGAACACTAGGGTGCACACGAAGATCTCTCCCCCCCTTGCACTCACCCTCACTGGGATCTCAAGGCTCAGTGCGTCGAACTCGCAGAACAAAGGGACACAAGATTTATACTGGTTCGGGCCATCCATGTGGTGTAACACCTTACTCCAGTGTGGTGTGGTGGATTGCCTTGTAGGCTAAGGATGAACAAGTACAAGGGAAGAACAGCCTCCTGAGGAGAGGTGTTCTTGAGCTCGATGAGCTTGTGCGTATGAGGGTGGAATGGATCTCCCTCCCTACCTATGGTGATGGCTAGTCCTATTTATAGAGGCCCTGGTCCTCTTCCCAAATATTAGGCGGGAAGGGATCCCACAACGGCCAATTTGAAGGGAGACAACTAGTACATGTTATCCTGACTAAAGGTGGTCTTCGCCTGACAAAGGCTCTGGTGGTGACGCCGTCTTGGGCTCCACGGTGACCTCCGTCCTGCCGTCCTGCTGGCCTTGGTCTCGTTGCACTGATATGGAAACCTTTGCCTGATGGCTCAGGACTCCTCGCCTGCGCTTCCCTCTTTAGCACCAAAGAGGAAACGAGGACACTGTGTGCGTTGGCGCATGCCTGGCGCCTGCCTGGCGCCCGCCTGGCCCCGGTCATCATGTCTTGCGTCATAGGAACCTTGCGAGGTGCCCCTTGCCTTGATCTCTCCGCCCCTCGCGAGCCATCCTGATGAGGCCACCCCCGAGAGGTCTTGCATCGTCCGCCTCACAAGGGTCTTGAGTGTTTGCTGGTGAAGATGGGTCGTACGAGGCCGCTAGCGGAACCACGCCGTGGGCCATAGGCAAGAAAGTCCGGGGACCCCCGTTCCCAGGACGCTGACAGTAGCCCCCGGGCCCAAGGCGCGCTCGGACTTGGCTTCGGGGTGAAACCAAGGGGCAAGTGCGGAGCACCGCGGGCCCCAATAGCCTATGGCCTCGGTTGATGCGTGGCGATTGACGGGACGTGGGCGGGCCCGCTTCCCCATGCAGCCTTGATATTCGCCTAGCTTGGCGGCCACCATGACTTACACAGTTATTCCCCCATTGCTGGTGACGCGCCCCTCCAACTCTCCCGCCTTTCCGAAACAATAACCTCCTCTTCCAATCTGTCCCGAGCTCGGCCCTCCTTGCTGCCATGGCACCCCGGCGAACGGAGAAGGGGAAGAAGAAGTCTCAGTCTTCAGCTGGGCCACCCCCGGCCTGTGAACCCGTCGTAGGTGCTCAACCAGGAAGCCATGGACAAGGTGCACCCCGCGCTCGCCGCTGACTTCAACAAATGGGGGAGGACGGCAGCCTGGCCCGCATCCCACGCCTTCATCGATAGGACAGCCATCGAAGTCCAATTCTTCATTCACGCCCTCTGGGCTGGGCTGGTTCCTCCCTTCTCCGCCTTCTTCAACATCGTGCTCTCCCACTATCAGATCCATATGTTGCACCTAGATCCCCAATCAGTCTCCCTTCTCGTCGTTTTTGCTTTCATCTACGAGGCCATGGTGGGCATTCCCCCTTCCATGGACCTATTGCGCCATTTCTTCTCGCTGCACCTGGCTATCCCTCGGCAGTGTTCGGGATGCTTGAGCTTCCAGGCCGTGGCTGTGACGGCTGGCCTGGGAATTGATTTTGAGCTTCCACCATCCACAGGCGAGTTCCGTACATGGTGGGTGTTTGTGGACATCGGTGTGCTCAGCCCCCTGCTCTGGCCCCCTTTGGCGCCCGTCGTTCCCAGCTCCGACTAGGCGCACAGGAAGCTCGTGGACCCATGCCTTGCCTTCATCTGGCTCCGGTTGAAGAGGCTGAAAGATCTCGGCGTGACTGCACCCATGGTGATGAAGGAGTTCCTCCGACGCCACGTCGCCCCGCTCCAGCACCATTCCCGGCCGATGTGGGCCCTTTCCAGCGGCCAGGATCGCATGAGGCTTCAGGAGTCGGGGCTTCCGCCCGAGGCGCGAAGAATGGTGCTTGAAGTCCTGACGGGCGACCCCTCGCCAGCCGATATTCCGCAGGAGGGTTGTCTTTTGTATTGCAGCTCAAACAGGGTGGATTTCACGGGGCAGATGCCCCCCTTCGATGAATGGGGGCTGCGTCCAGTCAGCCATGAAGGGCCCCACGAGAACCCTATCTCCGTGGTTCCCCTTCCTGCCTCCAGCGCCGAACTTGCCCGGAGAGTGGATGCAGGGGGGCGAGCACCGCTAGAGGCCGGAGGTGCGAGTGCTGAGGCGTCGACACCGCTCAAGGTTCCCGAGGTGCCATCCCCGGGAGCCCGTGACTCTTGCCCTGGGGTGACAGCTGAGGGGGCGACGCAATCCGCTGCTCCAAAGGCCGAAGCCTCCAAGGTCTCAACAGGTCATCATGAGGCGGAGCCAGAGGGCTCCCATCAGCCAAGCACTCCCAAGATTGTCTCCTCGGGTGCCTCACTAGCTGCGCCCTGCGCTGGTTGCTGCGTCCAAGGCTTCGGCCGGCTCCATCTGGACTTTGATGTGCTCCGCAAGAGGAAAGGGTCTCCAAGCTACAGTAGTGATGCCTTCCGGCCGTTGAAGTAGAGGAAGTACATCGCCATAGACAAGTGAGTACCTTATCTTTGTAATTTCTCGAGTTCTACTTACCCTCCTGACTGTGGCTCCTCAGGGTCCCTTCTGCTAAGGCGGCGAAGTCTCCCGGGAAGCAACCTCCTCCTGCCTCGAATCCCCCGCTGGCCTTGAGCGCCCCAAGCTAGCATGCCGCACCCGGCGCGAGGTCGACCGGAGAGGCAAACATGCTAGCCTGGCGCCTTGAGCACGCGCCTTTGCCGTCTCTCCTTTGTGGCCTTGCCTGGGGTGCGGCAAGTGTGCCAAGGGCTCCTCCTCTGGTTATGGATGGCGGCTAGATGACTTCGATCCTGGCTTCTTCTTCGAGCAACGGGCCACTGCCCCTCCGGGCCTCCGCTGAGGCCCGAAGGGCGACCGGGAAGGCGCTAGCCCCCAGCCCCCTGCTGGGAGCAAGCAAGCCACTTTGGACCCCTTCGACATCCTCTAGCGTGGAGGACGGACCCGGCCGCGCGCTCGAGGTTACGCGCAAGCGCGGTGCCGTCTGCCATGAGCTCTTCCGAGAGGCGATGGGTGCACTGAGCGGGCTTGGGGTGGAACTCATGGATGTTTACGCTCGTCTTGAAACCGAGGGCCTCCGGCTGGTGGACGAATGGCATCAACTGAAGGTCGCCATCAACCTCGGACGCCTCCAGCATGAGCATGCTAGCGCAGACGTCGAGGCATCCCTCGCAACCTCGCACGAGGCTAGCGCCCGAGCCTTGGAGGAGGCCAAGGAGGCAGACCACCGCCGCGAGGTCGCCAAGGAGCGCAAGCAGGAGCTCTAGGCCCTGAATGCCTCCCTGGAGCAGCAAGTGGAGGCGTGTAGAGCTGCCTTGGCGTTGATGAAGGGGGTGTCGTCCGATGAGGGGGAAATCTTGAGGCGTGAGGAAGCATTGATGTTGGAGGCCATAGAGCGCTGCCTCGAGCTCGAGCTGTTGGAGATGAGGGAGCGTCAGGTTGCTCAGGTGGAAGATGCCGCCAGCGTGCACGAGGCCAGAATCCAGGAGGAAGTGGACCGCGGGGTGGTGGAGGCTCGCACTGATCTTGCCAATAGGTACGACCTGAAGCTGAAGCTCGTGGAGGCCGAAGTTGAGGGCAGGACCACCATCCTCAGGTCAAGGTTGGCGGAGCGGAGTAGCGCGAGAAAGCTGCCGCAGCTGCCGTGATCTCCGTGCAGGTCGAGTCGTCCTCCTCCTGCCGAGCTTCTCCCGCTGTAGCAGTGGGTTACTGCTGCTCAGTCCCTTGCGCAGCAGAGCAGGGAGGAGGAGATCCGGCAATAGACGTTGCTGCACGAGCACGCCCCCATGCTCCGGGACCTCAGGACGAGGGCCAACCAGGCGCTGGGCGCCATTTCCGATGAACACACCCCTCACCCCCACACAGAAGACTACGCCAGCCACCTTCGCTTCTTCACTGATGTCGTGACGCGCCTGGAGAACCAGGCTGAGAGGGCTCGCGAGAATGTCGAGGAGGAGAGCTGACGCCTCCTCGGGCACGCCTTTTCCCGCGTTTTCAGCCATCTCCAAAACATCGATCCTGATTTTGACTTTGACTCCGCCATCGCCCCGGTGCCTGAGGTCATTCGAGACAACCTAGCACGCTGAATGGACGACAATGTGGATGCTTTGGTCAGGGCCTTCTTCTCCGAGGACGATGCGGTGGTGGTCGTGGCGGACGAGGGCGGGGCGGTTGATGATGGTGAAGATGGTGCCAGCAACAGTGGTGCCAGCGACGCGCCTGATAGCGACCCGGAGGACACGGTGAGCGACATGTCCGACTGAGCCTGCACTCCTTTGTTTTGAACCTGCATGCTAAAGCTGGTGCACGTCCCCTCAGGGCATTAGAGCATTTTTGGGAGGGGGCCCCTCATGTAATCAGACTACTGTTTTATTCCTCGAACCATAAGCGTGCTTTTGCAAGCTCGCGAGCCCCTTGCAAGCATGCGGTTGTAACTTACCTCGGCCCAGGTAGGCTTTACACTGATTTGGCTGCTGCGGACATGCATTTTCTCGAGGGGAGTCCTTCGTAGGCTCGCGAGGCTTGGGGCTCCTGAGGAGTCTGCTAGTCCGCCCGAGAGGGCCTCGTGAGGAACAAGCACCAGTCATGGCGGGGTGCGCGCGCAACATGTTCACGCAATGCCCAGCCCCCTCGCGAGGTCCTCGAAAGGGGTGAGGTGGCAGACGCGAACCTCAAAACAAGGCACGAATTCAGAAAACTCACGAAACTAATACGAACAAGAAAAGACACCCCCCACGATTGCAAATGAAAACACGACTTCAAATTCAAATCCAAAGGCTCCAAATTGAGCTACAGAAAAAGGGCCTGGAAACAAAAGGCCGTGTCCGGCACCAAGCTAGTCTTCTTGTCTTCTCACCAGCGCGGAGCTAAGTGCCGCCACTAGGATGTGGGAGGGAGATCCCGATGCCCGAGGGCGGCACTCCTGAGACTCCGGGGCATGTATAGCCCCACTCATTATTACGTGCGAGTGTCACGGGCGGAGACCTTCACAGGCGTGAGCCTTGCTTCATATCACCAGACGAGGGGCCCGCCTTGTGCAACCCTCGACCACCGTTGGGGCGACCAGAAACCAGGACGAGACTAAGGGGCGGAGGTGACGCCAGCGGCGCCCTCGGCGACCAAGGGCCCTCTGCTGGGGGGAGGGCTCGGCGGTGCCTCCCCGGCAGAGGACCTACCTCCGGGTGACGCCTTGCCCCGCGTGACATGGGGTGGGCCTTGCTCGGACCTCTTTCATGCAGCCCCCAGTGCGTTGTCCCTGGCTGGGTGGGGCTGCAGCACTGGGGGCTCCGTCCGCTGACCCGGCCTAGTCCTCCTGGGATTCATGGTTAGCGTAAGCCTGCTCCTGAGTTATCAGCGGTACCCTACGGTGGTTGGCGTCGGCGGGGTCGGTGAGGCTCTTGGGTGGCTCGTAGAAGGCATCGGCTTCCAACATCTTTTCTTCCCATCCCGGCTCGTGGAACGTGCAGGGGTCATCATCTGGTGCGTACTCCTGACTCACCATGCGGGGCATATAGGCTTCTTGGGCTGCCTCGTCGGGACCTCCGCCAAGGCACCCCGCGCCCCACGTCACTGAGCCTGGCATGCCTTCCTGGTGGCCGTCGGGTGGCCCTTAATTGGGACCATGAGGAGCAATGCCCGTGCCCATGCCACCTAGGGGAGGCGAGGGCGCGGCCGGGTGTCCGACACCGCCGGTCGTGCCAACGCTAGCAAGCCCTCCCGGTGTAATTGGGAGCACGCGGGTGCAACGTGGCCCGTCGTGTGACCTGGACACAACTAGAGATGTGAGTAGGGAGCAGAAAGGCGGTGTACCCCTGGCCGCAACATCCAATAGCTCGACAACGCGTGCCACCACGAGCATGGCTCGTATGTTCGCCTGCTCCCATCGGGTGTGTGGCGCTGTCGCTGCCGCGTAGCTTGCGGATCTTGCGGCGGCCCACACACGCCGCAGCGTGAGGGCAGCGGACATCGATCGGCACTGCCCATGCCCGCGGGCGTTGGGCGGCGCGCTGGCAGCCTAGAGTCTGGACTTGAGGTCTTATGGAACGAACAGAGGTGCTCGAGATGGCCGGGCCACCCAGCGCTCGGCCTGGGCCCTCGGATCATCACACATCGGAGATGCGGGGCGACGACGGATCGGTCGATGGGGAAGAAAACCTCGGCGCACTCCTACCTGGCGTGCCAAATGTCGGATTTCAGGTTCTGGCAAAACCCTTGAGGTTCGAACACTAGGGTGCACACGAAGATCTCTCCTCCCCCTTGCACTCACCCTCACCGCGATCTCGAGGCTTAGTGCGTCGAACTCACAGAACAAAGGGACACAAGATTTATACTAGTTCGGGCCACCGATGTGGTGTAATACCCTACTCTAGTGTGGTGTGGTGGATTGCCTTGTAGGCTGAGGATGAACAAATACAAGGGAAGAACAGCCTCCTAAGGAGAGGTGTTCTTGAGCTCGATGAGCTTGTGCGTATGAGGGTGGAATGGATCTCCCTCCCTACCTATGGTGATGGCTAGTCCTATTTATAGAGGCCCTGGTCCTCTTCCCAAATATTAAGCGAGAAGGGATCCCACAACGGCCAATTTGACAGGAGACAACTAGTACAAGTTATCCTGACTAAAGGTGGTCTTCACCTGCCAAAGGCTCTGGTGGTGACACCATCCTGGGCTCCACGGTGACCTCCGTCCTGCTGGCCTTGGTCTCATTGCACTAATATGGAAACCTTTGCCTGATGCCTCGGGACTCCTCGCTTGTGCTTGCCTCTTTAGCACCAAAGAGGAAACGAGGACACTGTGCGTGATGGCGCCCGCCTGGCCCCGGTCGTCATGGCTTGCATCACAGGAACCTCGCGAGGTGCCCCTTGCCTTGATATATCCGCCCCTCGCGAGCCAGCATGGTGAGGCCACCGCCGAGGAGGTCTTGCATTGTCCACCTCACGAGGCTCGGCCCCTCGCGATCGTCTTGAGTGTTTGTTGGTGAAGATGGGCCGTACGGGGCCGCTGGCGGAACCACACCGTGGGCTGCAGGCAGGCAAGTCTGGGGTCCCCCGTTCCCAAGACGCCAACAAACAACGTCTATAAGGGTAAAGTTGCGTAGTAGACATCAGCTGTCGGTAGCGACTATCACTGATGTTTCTGGTGCTGCCGGTCCACCCCCATCAAATTGGTGTTTTTCATGAACAGCAAGGTGAGTGCAATCTGCATCCATATCTTGTAGTTCGAATTCATAGTCTACCCTTGGGTGATAATCCACCAAAAGACAATCGTCGTGCATGCATTTATCTGCAGTTTGATTTTAGGGCCCTATTTTCGATGCCCACGGTGTCATGACGGAGGGCGCATGTGCGGTCTTGGCCAGACAAACGAGTTGTTCAACATCACCGGCTGAGAGGACTTTAGGAAGCGCATGCGATGTTTGTAAAACCCCCCCCCCCTCACTTGGTGGGTTAGGGTTCTTGAACTATTTTTTCCATATTTTCTTCAAAAGTGGATGACATGCAATTAATATGAAATTAAAAATTACATGATTTTGTGGAGACTCCATGGTTTTACTTTAGGCCAAATTGGGAATATTGCCTACTTTACCAACATAGTATTGCCAAATTGGGATAAATGGTACCATTCAACACTGATGCAATATGGAAACACTGCCTACTTTAGGACAAATTGGAAATGTTACCTACTTTACCAACATAGCACTAATAAATTGGGATAAATGGTACCATGCACCAGTGGTGTCAAACTAAAAATTCTTGCATATATTTTCTCATATGTTTCTGACCATATATTTTTGACCTATATTAATGACACATTATATCTTCATTGTTAACAAATATATCATGTCTTACTATTTCCCGCAATACATCCCTTGCTTTGCAACAAAACGTGTGGTAGACAAGTTTTGCCTTTTCTTACATGAGGACTCTCCTCAATTCACATTGCACACAAAACATGGGTATACGTTCCAACTTGTACTCAATACCGATAATGAAGGTCGCTCCTATTTTCATCAGGGCTTGTGGAGAGAGCCTGCTATGCGTTACGAACTCCCTCCAGTCCTTTTTAGTCCACATATAAGATTTATCTAAAGTCAAGCCTCGTAAAGTTTGACCACCTTTATAGAAAAAAATATCAACATTCACAATGTGAAATCAATATCTAGAGACGCGTCATGACTTAAATTTTCATATTGTATAACTTCAGCATGGTAGATGTTGATATTTTTCCATATATATATCAAACTTTATGAAGTTTCACTTCAGACAATTCTTATATGCAGAGTTAAAATGACCGGAGGGAGTACTAAGAGCTGGCACTGACTTGTGAGCTGATATAACATAGCCTGATCTTAGCATCTGTCTGTCCATACCATCTGAGATCCCTCGATGGACCAGCAATCTAAGCTAGTTTTATTTCAAATTATTGCATGTTGAACTACAACTTAGCAAAAATAATGTACTTGTCCTGACTTACTAATTAGTATTTTATTTTCATGCAGGGCTTGTTAAATATGTAGTTGAAGAGAGATGGTGGTTACTCCTGCATCCGACTTCTGTTGGAAAGACTTGAAGCATAATTTGTCGGTAGAGTTGACTACATTACTAAAAGGTCCCATGCTAGAGGCCTGATGGGAATATGTGTGCCAGTGGTGCATACCTTGAATAGGATGAATTGTGTCATTCACAAAATTATGATTCAAAGTCTTTTATGTTAAATATGCTCTCAATGAACTATTGCTTCACATAGTGTCACGATTGTTTTATTCCTCGTTTAACAGATATTGCTACGTTCAATTGTTCATGAATTGCTGCTCAATTATGGTCCAATCACACTAGCTATTTTTCACAACAAGAAGTTCATGGCAAGATACATAATATCCCCTATAATTGGAACCATTCACGTTACTAAATGGGAGGCTGTGATGGCAATGCATTCACATTTGAAAATGGGAGTCAATGTTATGCTCATGTTGTATGGAGGCACTAAAGGGCTTTTCCTGTTTATTGAAAATATTTTGTGGTGCAATTAGAAGCCAATGATTTCCTAAAATCCTGATTGTTAAGTACTATATAAAGAGTAGCACTTAAAGTATATGTCGATGCTAAGGTTGTCAAGTACTGCATGCTAAGTATTGTGTTAATTATTTTCTTCCATATTGAAATGGTTTTAACTATGTGGTACAATATGATACACAGGTCATGTCTTCTGAACATGATCATATATTGCAACACTCTTGCAAATTAAAACAACTAATGATACATGAACTAAAAATGCCAAGAACACATACGCCTTTATAAGTGGAAAGTTTTAGTAGTACACATCAATGATTGCACCTTCACTCATTTTCTTGAATTTCAGCGAATTTCATACATTGCAGTCACATAATTTTATATGCATTGCAAAGATTAAGACGAACATAGTTGTCAGATCTCGGGTTCTAGCAAAACCCTCAAGGTTCGAACACTGGGGTGCGCACGAAGATCTCCCCCTACCGGTCCACGTCCTAGCTTTTCTAAGATCTCAAGGGCAAACTCGATGAACTCGCAACACAAAGGACACAAGACTTATACTGGTTCGGGCCACCGTTGTGGTGTAATACCCTACTCCAGTGTGGTGGTGGTGGATTGCCTCTTAGGCTGGGGATGAACAGTACAAGGGGAAGAACAGCCTCCTGATGCGAGGTGTTCTTGTGCTTGGTGGGTGTGAGGATGAACTGAATCTGTTCCTTTGTCCCCTCCTACTGTGGTGGCTAATCCTATTTATAGAGGCCCTGGTCCTCTCCCCAAATATTGAGCGGGAAGGGAGCCAACAACATCCATTTGAAAGCGGACAGCTAGTATAGCTTATTGTGACAAAAGCAGTCTTCACCTGCAAAAGGCTCTGGTGGTGACGCCGCCTTGGGCTCCATGGTGACCTCCGTCATGCTGTCCTGCTGGTCTTGGTCTCGTTGCACTGATATGGAAACCTTTGCTTGATGCCTCGGTACTCCGCGCCTGCGCTTGTTTCCTTAGCACCAAAGAGGAAACAAGGACACTGTGTGCGCTGGCACCCGCCTGGCGCCCGCTTGGCCTTGGTCATCATGGCTCACATCACTGGAACCTCGCAAGGTTTGCCTTGCCTTGGTCTCTCCTCCCCTCACGAGCCAGCCTGGTGAGGCCGCTCCTCGCGAGGGTCTTGGGTGCTTGTTCGTGAAGATGGGCCGTACAGGCCAGCTCGTAGAGCCATGCCATGGGCCGCAGGCAGGCAAGTCTGGGGACCCCCGTTTCCAAAACACCGATAGTAGCCCCCGGGCTCAAGGCACGCTCGGGCTTGGCTTCGAGGCGAAGCCAAAGGTCAAGTGCGGAGCGCCGTGGGCCCCAATAGCCTATGTCCTTGGTCGATGCATGGTGATTGATTGGACGTGGGTGTCTCCACTTCCCCACGATGCCTCGGCAACTGCCCGACTGTTAAAAAGCTGGCGTAGACAGCACTTGCCTTCACTTCTTCCTTTCGCCTTGCTCAGATCCCCTTTCTTGTGCCCTGCCTCCGAAATCCCTAGATCTGCTTCCATCTTCTTCCGCATCAACGACTAATGGCGCCGCGCAAGGTCAAGTCTGCCTCGTCACCGGCTTGGTACGAGCCAGCCATTGATGCACCTAATGTATCGGAGAAGAACCCCGCCGCCACGCGCTTGCTGACGGCGGGGGAAAGCAACGAGAAGGGGAAGACTGAGCTTCGGGTCGGCTTTGCCGTGCCAGAGCCCGAAGGAAGCACCTTCTTCCCCTTCTTCACGAATAGCATTGCCGCAGGACTGGCAATAAGATCATGATGTATGAATATGCCATCAAGAAAGATCCCAACAAATTTGCTAAGGAAATGCACAAGCTCATATATCATGGATGACATGGGAATACAAGATGCGACAAGGCAATCATAATATGAGTCAATCCATGCATAAGATGCAAATTTGTCATGTGTGTGAGATGTCCATCAAGCATGACATGTGTGAGCACAATCAACAAATATGGAGGTGTTGGTGTACCAATGCTCGATATCGTGGCATGAGTGGCGGTTCGAAGGTGTATCCAATAAGTCCGAGTGCTCCTCAATGTGAAGGTCCATAGAGCCAATCTCCCATGTCGCTCCTCCGTTCACGAGATGTATCATGTAGACAACAAGAAGGAGACAACAATGAAAGAGTGACCCGTCCAATATGCATATTTGAGGATGGCTCAAAGGGAAGGAGTTCACGAGGTACCGGACATCCGGTGGCTCGCGAGGGTCCGGTCGTCCGGTACTTGTCAGACATTCGACGTTTTGGCTCGGGAAAGCCATCGTCGGATTTCTGGACATGGCCGGTCGTCCAGGCACTGGAGGATGTCGAACGTCCAGTCAGCATCGGTTGTCTGACCATTGTAGGTCTCGCTGGCTGGGACTTGGGCTGGATGGTGAAGACTCCAAGGGTCGGATGTCCGGTCCAGACCGGTCGTCCGGTGGCTATAGATTTCTGGCAACTTCTTCTCTTGGTCATTGTACTTGGCGTCCTCGCTAGCTCGTCTGTTGGATGTGGTGGCTCCATGGCTTTCCTCTAAGTACCTGATCATGCATAGCACATGTTGGAGGTAGTAGCCATGTCTCACATGTAGAAAGTGAAAGTTCGGAGAGGAGCGAGTTCACCTTGTGTCCAATGGCATATGTTCGAGGTCTCGTCATATGTCCTCTTGGGACTTGGAGAGTTGTCAGAGTGTACATGGGGATGAACGTGGGATGCTCCGCATCACTCTGGGCTTGGTGTCTAGCCTCAACACAATGCCTCCCCTCAGGAGAGCCGCGCGAGGGGGCTGGGCACGGGGGCTACGCTCGGGTCACGCCCAAGCGTACACCACCCCGCCAGGTCCCTCGGGCCTGGTCGTCGCGTGCCCTCCGAAGCGGAGCTAAGGTATGAATATCGTTTGAACGTCAAGGGGGACTCCCGAGCATCGCGACTCTAGAAACTAACTAATCACGTAGCCCCTCACTCCTTGGCCCATCCCGGTGATTCGGTCGGACCAATGGCGGTTGAGGTATGCGCGGGGTCAGGCCCTGCCGACGTAGAACACAAGACCTACCATTGCATCTCCTTTCCACAAGCTGTTTGTGCGTCAAGGGGGACTCCTGAGCATCGCGACTCAGGAGCCTAACTGACCACATAGCCCTCACTCCTTGGACCGTCCTGGTGATCCGGTCGGCCCAACGGCGGTTGAGGTATGCACGGGGTCGGGCTCTGCCACCATAGAACGTAAAGCAAATGGGAAGGAAATCGCAAAATCTCAAAGAAAATATTACAAGACATATTGTTCTCCGAATATCAAACACAAGTTTAAACGCCTCCACAAGGCACGCTACATGCTGCAGGAGTTTCAACAGGAAAGGAGCATCAAGTCAGTCATCCCTCGATATACCGCCGGCACCTGCAAGAGGTGCCCCCTCCTGGGTGGCGTCGCCTTCACCTGCACCACCGGTCGAAGGCGCGGGGGCGAAGGCGTCGAACTTCTCCAACAGGGCTTCCACCTGACCTTTCACGGATGCGGCGGCGGCTGAGCAGTGTTCATCAGCCATGGGCTCCAGCAGCTCGTTAAGGCGGGCGGCAGGATCATGAAGATGGAGGTGGCTGAAGACGTGCGTCAGCGCGGCTGAAGAAAGGACGCGAGCCTCTGCCTCTGCCATGGGGCTGATGCCGCGCACGACTTCTTGAAGCGCCTCGACCAAGTAGGGAAGCAACTGGGCGGGGCCGTCGTCATTGGTGGCCAATGGCTTCTCCAAGCCCTTCTCATAGAGTTACTTCAGGGCCTCGAGAGACCTCTTCTCCGGAAGCGCGAAGGCCACGTGGTCCTCGGCCAGAACCTTCGCCTTGGCATCGAGTTCGGCCTTTTCAGCCTGCACCTTTTGCTCCAGCTCCTCAAGCCGGCCAGGCTCAGCGGCCTGCGCCTGCGCCAGCTGCTCCAGCTCGGCGTCGCGACCCTTGACGGCGTCCTCCCGGGCCTTCATCCTCTCTTCCTCCACCTTACGGCCACGGGCAACTTCAGCACGCTCGTCACGCATGATCTTCAGCTTGGCCTCCAGCACCTGGCAGCAACCTTGGGCGGCCTCGGCGTCCTTCAGCACCGCCTCGTGAGCAGCTGCTTCCTGAGCTGCGGCTCGCTTCTCCCCCACAGAGGTCGCCGCGACCTGGCTCAGCGCCGCCCGAACGGACACGTCAGAATGGAACCAACCGGAGACCAGCTCCAGGCACCATCCACCAGGAGGGGTTTGGCGCTTTGGAGATCTTCTCGCAGCCGGGCCATCTCAGAAAGGGCTCGCTCTAGGACGTCAGGAGAAGCGGAGGAACCTGGAGTCAGCAACATGGCATAAGAAGGAGGAAGAGGCATCGTCGTCACCATGGCCTAGAAGGTAGGAAGCTCCTGAGCCTCTCAGACCTCAGCACCCGAGCCGGGCGCTGGTGCCTCCTGAGTCAGCGGTGCTTCGGGGGCTGACTCCTCCCGAGGATGCTCCACCCAGTCTCGCGAGGATGATCGGTGTCAGTGTCAATACCAGCGGATCTCGTGTAGGGGGTCCCGAACTGTGCGTCTACGGCGGATGGTAACAGGAGGCAGGGGAAACGATGTTTTACCCAGGTTCGGGCCCTCTCGATGGAGGTAATACCCTATGTCCTACTTGATTGTTCTTGATGATATGAGTATTACAAGAGTTGATCTACCACGAGATCGGAGAGGCTAAACCCTAGAAGCTAGCCTATGGTCTGATTATATGTTGTCCTACGGACTAAAACCCTCCAGTTTATATAGACACCGGAGGGGGCTAGGGTGACACAAGGTCGGTTTCAAAGGAGGAGATATCTATATCCGTATTGCCTAGCTTGACTTCCACGCCAAGTAGAGTCCCATCCGGACACGGGACGAAGTCTTCAATCTCGTATCTTCATAGTCCAACAGTCCGGCCAAAGGATATAGTCCGGCTGTCCGGAGACCCCCTAATCCAGGACTCCCTCAGTAGCCCCTGAACCAGGCTTCAATGAAGATGAGTCCGGCGCGTAGTGTTGTCTTCGACATTGCAAGGAGGGTTCCTCCTCCGAATACACCATGGAAGAGTTTGAATACAAGGATAGTGTCTGACCCTACAAAATAAGTTCCACATACCACCGTAGAGAGAATAATATTTCCACTAATCTAATCCGCTGACACGTTTTGGCAGTATGACATCATGCCATGGCCCTGTAATTACTTGAACCGTTTTTCTTTAACCAGCCCCGCACATAACGCGAGGCGGTTTCTTGACACGTCTTGTCAAAGCAGAGATCGTGTTCCCCTTATCACGGGATTCTCATCAATACAAACGTGGGTAACCCAACCGTGCCTGTTGGTATGACTCCTAGATCTTCGGTAAGTCTCGAATGGCCATGAGGAGGACGCCTGATATTCATCCCCTTTATAAAGGGACAAGCATTTTTCTTTTTTCCCTCCTGTGCTCAATTGAATCCCCCCCCCCCCCCCGCCTCGAGTTCTAACACCCAAAGCTCAGGTCAGGTGCTTCGGACCTTCAATCATGTCCGGATCCAGCCTTCAAGGCCCGTGGATGCCTTCCTCCGTCACGGAGGAGGACATTAAGAAGTTGAGGGAGGCCAGATATCTGACCGCCGAAATTTTGCATAGGCTGCCCGCCCGAGGGCAGGTCGTCCCTACTCCCAAACCCAACGAGAGCATTGTGTTCGTCTCCCACTTCCTCCGAGGACTAGGCCTCGCTCTGGATCCTTTTGTTAGGGGTCTTATGTTCTATTACGGGCTAGATTTTCACGATCTGGCCCCGGATTCCCTTCTTCACATCTCGTCATTTATCGTCGCATGTGAGGCCTTCCTCCGCATTACCCCTCACTTTGGCCCGTGGCTCAAGACCTTCGACGTGAAGCCGAAGATGGTCAAGGGGCAGTACGCAGCATGTGGAGGTGCTATAATAAGAAAAATTGCTGACGCTCCATGGCCAAAGGGTTCCTTTCCAGAGATGTCCGGATTATGGCAACGAGAGTGGTTTTACGTCACAGCTCCCCGAAGTGCCAAATGGGTAGCTGCCCCTACCTTTCTCTGAGGCCCCCAACCACAACTGATGTCATGGATCAGCAGGGGGCTAAGCTGGGGTCCAGCCAAGGATGTGCCAATACTGCAGAGCCGTATGAGAGATCTCTTCGAGGGAGATTTCAGTCTGGTTATGGTAATGCAAGTTATGCTGGTTCGTCAAGTCCAGCCTTGCAAGCGCTGGCCCCTCCGCATGTGGGAATTCAACCCGGAAGGACCGCGCACTATTCAGCATTTCCTCGGCATGACGCACGAGGAGATGTACAGATCGTTCTTCGGACCCCAAATAGAGTGTCCGGACACTACCGAGGACGTGGGCCTGAGTTGCAACCGCCCCGCTGCCCAAGTAAGTAATCCCATGGCCGAACACACTGTCCTTTTATTTATCATGACATCATTCTAAAGAATCGCTCTTTAACCAGGACTGGATAACAAAGGCGAAGGTGATCTGGTGTTCGGCCCCCCTTCCTGAAGGCTTGGACAATCCGGTGCTAGAAAAGATGCTCGAGCCAGCACCTTGTCTAGTGCCCTCAAAGGAAGATGAAGGGGGGAATAAAGAGGGCGAAAGCGGGCCTCCATCTCTACCTACTCCAATCGAGGGGAAGGGCTCCTCCACGAGGGATGATAACCAAGGGGAGGAATCTGACATTCCCTATCCTCGGGGAAGTAAGAGGACTACCTCTGAAGATCCGGAAACTAAGTTTTCCAAACGGGAGAAGAAATCTCCGCCAGAGGGTCCTGCCCCGGAGTGCATCCTTGCCGCAGACTGTCCGCATGGGGATCAGCCCTCTACCAAGCTGTAAGTAATCAAAAAGTACTTAATAGTGAAGATATCCTACCTTACTTTCGAAGACAATAACCGATGCTTGTAAATTGTAGTCCGGATCGCAGCCTTTCTCAACAGAGTTCATCATTGGGGGATCTTCTTCCGGAGATGATGGAGAGCGAAACGCCTCCCCCGGACTCCCCAGCTCAAGAAGCGTTCGACCTTGAAGTTTCGTCGCGAAGGGTACCTCCGGATCCAATATCGCCAGAGGATAACCCTTTGGCTGCCCTGCATCCCCAGTATCCGGCTCCTGAGGAGAGCGACAGCAAGGGTCCGTACTATGTGCGGTCGAACGCGCTGAAGGATCTTCTGGGGCAAGTTGTCATCTCGGAAGTGCATCGTACGCTAATCGGTACGGTAATTGAAAGGATTTCATCCGCCGAAAGTGGTTTGCACGAAGCTTTTATGAGTCTGATGAAAGGCTTCGAGGTACGTAAAATAATGTATGCCTTTAACAGTACCGCATACGTTAGGTATGCCTATGCACATAGTAGCCCCTGAGACTCTGTTTGTCGTCGAGAACAGCAACAAACAGAGGATCATAGTCCCAGGGAATAACCCGACCGCCTTTATGTGTAGGTGGTTGAAGCTCCGGTGGCTAGCCGGACTGATGGGTTTGCTGAACTGAAGCGGCAACTGGATGCAGCAGATGCCGACATCGTGCTTGTCAACAAGCGGCTTGACAAGGCACAGGGTGAGTGTTTTTTCTGGTGATCGTCACATAATAAGAGCAGCATGATGCCAGTATCTTTAATATGTTGTGACTGCAGATGGAGCTGCCACCATGGAGACCCTTCAGGCGGAGCTTGCCCGAGCCAAGGAGCAAGCAAGGAGTAGCAATGCGGCCGCTTTGAAGGCGGTCGAAGAGTTAAGGGCCGAACAGGCCGCGCATTGCGAGAGCAAAGAAAACATAGCCAAGATGGCTGTAGAGTTAAAAGATGCTACTGACCGTTACCGGCTTCTTGAAGAAGACCGGGTGAAGGCGACGGACCTGGAGAAGGCCCGGGTGGCTGCCAAGGAAGCCCGCTCCAAAATTAGAGCGACGAAGGAGGAGCTGAATCAAGCTGCATATATCGTGTCTGGGAAGCCCTTCTTGTTGCGGACTAAGTTCGGAGATCCGAAGTATGCTCCTCTGGGCCAGCTATGGAGTTCTGCGGACGAGTACATGGATTTGGCTGCAAGTGCTGTTGGTGCAGCTGAGTACTTCAAGGATTAGAAAGGTCCCGAAGTGGAGAAGTTGTTCTGGTCACAGTTTCACGCTCCAGTCCGTCCGCTGCTGCTGAATGAGCGATTAACCGGTTGGGCCGAGCTCCATAGGTTATCCAGACTTGCCATGAGGTCCGTTGTGGATCACCTGTGGCCAGGAGGGCCAAGGCCGAGTAGCTACTTTAGCTTAGTGCAACAATTCCTTGAAGCTGTGCCACGCATCGATGCTGTAAAGAGATCAACGTGCATAGAAGGTGCGCGGATGGCCCTTGCCCATGTCTAAACATACTGGGCGGAGATGGAGGCCACCACTGTTGTGGCACAGGGTTCGGCCATAGGCCGAGTGGCTACCGAGCACTACTTTGAAGAAGTCCTTGAAGGCGCTCGTTCGATAGAGGCTCAATGCTCGAAGAATATTATTTTCCAGTGACATATAGTCCCAGTGTACAAACAATGTTTTTTCTGAATTAATCAAGGCTGTATTTATACTTTTGCCCAAAAGTACTATGATGCCTCCTGTGCGGCCGTTTATGTATATATGTATATAACCTGAAATTTTGTAGTCGTTGGCTTCCGCCCCCACGCATATAATGCGGGGGTGTTTGTAAAAGATGCATATCCACACTTGAGCCAACGTCTTGGTCCGTTAAGGAGGTGATAGCATAGCGAAAGAGGCAATCAGACTATATTGCTTTAACACTTTCACTTAGCCATAGGAGTTTGACAGTGGGGCTACTATATAGCCCTTGGTACCTCTGCGCTCGTCCGAATACGGTGCGCGTACGTACATGACCGGGAAACGGCCCTTCGTTAATGCGGAGGAATCCCGAAGATTCTGATTAGTCATCGAGTGGTTGACCAGTCTCTCGCTATATCATGACATGCAGTTTTCGGCTTTCTCTACTAAGGTGCTCATCCGGATGAACCAGGGCACAATCGCAGTAGTTCTCCCAGTGCTATCTTAGCCGATATAACGGAACGTAAGGTACCAAAACATGGGAGCCGGGCAAACCCAACATTTTACCAAAGACATGAGTCGGAGCTGATGCATATAGGGCCAAACTCACGACGCCGAACACTCCCTAAGGTGTTTGGTCTTTATAACAGATGTCGGGCTAAACAATGCCCTTTATAAGAAACCCCATGTGTCCAGGTACGTCCAAAATCCTAGCGTGGCCACATGCCAATAACGCCGGCATCCTTCTCGGTTGTGTGGAGTATCCGGAGGACGTGAGCAACAAGAGACAGTAAAAAAGGTTTACGCAGGGCCTTAATCTAAAAAGAAACCATTGGGCTGGTCCCTGCTGCACGTTTGCGCCTGTGTCTCCGTTGTGCCGTGTCCTGAATGGGTGTAGCACGATTGTAACCTGCAAAAGGAAAGAATTTAGGTGAAAGTTGCCTTGCCGAAAAGAAGAAGGAGTTATCAGAATTCCAGAGAAGCCTAGTTGAGCCGGGCTGGCCCTGATTACACACGGGAAGCCCCTGGTATCGTTTTATGAGGGTTCGAAAACCAATCTCATGCATGTATGATGGAACGCCGGACTTGTCGAACCGTGTTCGTGGTCTTGACGACCTGCCATTTTTCTGGTTGGTGAGGCCACCTAGTTTGCGGCCATTAGAACCGCCGCGTCCTCTTCCGTACGTGAAGAACAGTTGGTATTTCCGCTAACTGTAATGACGCCTCGTGGACCGGGCATCTTGAGCTTGAGAAAAGCATACTGCGGTATTGCATTAAAACGAGCGAAAGTCGCCCTTCCGAGTAGTGCTTGAAAATCACTTCGAAATTGAGCAATGCGAAAAGTTAACGTTTCATTTCGGAAGTTATCGGGAGAACCGAATACCACCTCTAGTAGTAGAGAGCCCTTGCAGTGGGCCTCTTGGCCTGGTATTACTCCCTTGAAGGTAGTATTACTGTGGCTTATTTGTGTCGGGTCTATCCCCATTTTGCGGACTGTGTCCTGATATATCAGATTGAGAACACTGCCGCCGTCCATGAGGACCCTTTTGAAATGGTACCCGTTTATTATTGGGTCTAACACCAAGGCCGTCAGTCCTTCACGCCGGATATGTGTATCGTGATCCCTATGATCAATAGTGATCGGGAAGGCCAACTAGGGGTTGGACCTAGGGGTGATGGGCTCTATGGCGCGTGTGTACCGGAGTGCGTGATTGCTTCTCCTCCTTATCACATGGACCACGTTTACTGTTTTAACCTCCGGTGGGAACTTTTTCTGTCCTCCGGCGCTTAGCTGGCGAGGTTTATCCTCGTCTTTGCTTGGTGTATCTTCCACTTTGTGTTCGGCGTTTAGCTTACCGGCCTGCTTGAAGACCCAACATTCTCTATGGGTATGATTTCCAGGTTTGTCTAGAGTGTCGTGAATCTGACAAAGTTTGTCAAGAATTTTGTTTAGGACGGATTGTCCTTCTCTGCTGCCTTTGAAAGGCTTTTCTCGCTGACCTGGTCGGGAGCCCCTGAATCCGGCGTTTATCGTCGTATTATCTGGGCTACCTTCTTTATTTCGATGCTTGTTTTTGTTGCGTCGTGATTTACCATTGCCATCCCTTACTTCGGATGTGCTTGGGTCGCTGGTGCTGCTACCGGCCAACCAGTTGTCCTCGCCCGCACAAAAGCGGGTCATGAGGCTTGTTAGGGCTGCCATTGTTCTCAGTTTTTCTTGACCGAGGTGTCTGGCGAGCCATTCGTCTCGGACGCTGTGTTTAAAAGCTACTAAGGCTTCGGTGTCTAGACAGTCAACTATTTGGTTCTTCTTGGTGAGGAAACCTGTTCCAAAGCTTTCGGGCGGACTCTCCGGATTGTTGGATTATATGACTTAAATCATCTGCATCCGGAGGTCGGACATAAGTCCCTTGAAAATTGGCCCAGAAAGCGTCCTCGAGCTCCTCCCAACTTCCAATTGAGTTTTCGGGGAGGCTTTTCAGCCAGTGCCTAGCTAGCCCTTTAAGCTTGAGGGGCAAGTATTTAATGGCATGGAGATCATCTCCACGAGCCATATGAATATGGAGGATGAAATCCTCTATCCAGACTCCAGGGTCTGTGGTTTACGCCTCTATGTTCACCGGTTTGAATCCTTCTGTCGTGATCTAGCACCTCATCAGTGAAACATAGTGGGTGTGTGGCACCCCTATATTGGGATGCACCATAGTGTTCGAACGGTTGTAGTATTCGGTGTTGGTTGTGTACCTTAGCGCGCTTCCTAGATCCATAGATAGATCTGGTCACGCCAGATTTTTGACGCAAGTTCTCACGTAGAACGTGTGTTGACTTATGCGTGATTTTGTTAGCCGCTCTATCGTGTTCACATGGTGGTGGATCCGGCCGGTTGGTCGTATCACATATCGGCTGTATGGGCTCTAGGGCCTCATCGTCGAATTCCGATAATAGCTTGCGCTTTGGATAGCTATTTGGGCGGTAGCTTCTACCATACTTTGTTACTTTGTTCCACTTGCTGTTGAGCGTATCTTGTGCGACCCTAAGCCTTTGCTTCTGTTTTTTCAGGCTTCTCGCTGTGGCAGTAAGCCTTCTGCGGAGGTTTTCTTGCTCCAAGTGTGTTTCCGACGATGGGTACATCTTCGTCCGAACTGTTGTCTTCCCTACACGAGGATTGATGAGGCTTATCTTCGGCGTCATTCTGTTCGGATGTCGCATCCGTACTATGTTTGCAATTTGCTTCTTGATCATTTTCTACCCTCAGGGTAGTGCAGTTGTCATCTTTTCCAGAGTCGCTTGGACTATTATTATCGCTGTTTTTGCTATGGCGGGACTTAGGGCGGCGCCACTGACGTCGGCGCTTGGGTTGCTTCTTGGAGGGGTCATCCTCCGCTTTCTCGTCGCCATTGGCTTCGTTGGGGGTGTCTACCATGTACACGTCATGTGATGAAGTGGCGGTCCAGCGCCCTGTGGGCGGTGGTTCCGGTTCGTCTCCTGCATCATCGTCCATACCGTTGAGGTCTTCAGAGTCGAAGTCGAGCATGTCGGTTAAGTCGTCGACAGTGGCTAATAAGTGGGTGGTGGGTGGGCAGCGAATTTCTTCATCGTCCGCATCCCATTCTAACCGGACATAGTTCGGCCAGGGTTCTCCTGACAGGGAGAGAGACCTTAATGAATTTAGCACATCTCCAAAAGGTGAGTGCTGAAAGATATCCGCGGAGGTGAACTCCATGATCGGCACCCAGTCAGACTCGAGGGGCACGAATACGAGCGGCTCGGAGTCCGTGGCCGAAGACGAATCCACTGGTTCGGCAACACGACTCTTGTAAGGGGTGAAGTCAGTATCTGGCTCTATCGCCGCTGAGAGTGCGGCCTCCATGGCGGGGTCCATCCCTCCGCCCTCGGATGGCGCGACTTGCTCCGGATAAAAGGCCGGAGTAGCTACGGATGCGATTTCCTGAACGCTGTTCGACGATAGAGTTACGTCTTGCTCGTCATGACTGCGCGGCGTGTCCGGCATGGCCTCGAATCCGTCAAAGATCAAGTGTCCGCGGATATCGGCCGTGTAGTTCAAGTTTCCAAATCTGACCTGATGGCCAGGGGCGTAGCTCTCAATCTGCTCCAGATGGCCAAGCGAATTGGCCCGTAGTGCAAAGCCGCCGAATATGAAGATCTATCCGGGGAGGAAAGCCTCACCCTGGACCGCATCACTAGCGATGATCGAAGGAGCCATCGAGCCTTATGGTGACGACACAGTGGAACTCTCAATGAAAGAACCAATGTCGGTGTCAAAACCAGCGGATCTCGGGTAAGGGGTCCCGAACTGTGCGTCTAAGGTGGACGGTAACAGGAGGCAGGGGACACGAGGTTTTACCCAGGTTCGGGCCCTCTCGATGAAGGTAATACCCTACGTCCTTCTTGATTGTTCTTGATGATATGAGAATTACAAGAGTTGATCTACCACGAGATCGGAGAGGCTAAACCCTAGAAGCTAGCCTATGGTCTGATTATATGTTGTTCTATGGACTAAAACCCTCCAGTTTATATAGACACCAGAGGGGGCTAGGTTTACACAAGGTCGATTACAAAGGAGGAGATATCTATATCTGTATTGCCTAGCTTGCCTTCCACGCCAAGTAGAGTCCCATCCGGACACGGGACGAAGTCTTCAATCTCATATCTTCATAGTCCAACAATCCGGCCAAAGGATATAGTCCGGCTGTCCGGAGACCCACTAATCCAGGACTCCCTCAATCGGGCTGGAGAAGCACGAGCACCGTCCCCACCTTTGCTCATGGAGAGGGGCGCGGTCGCAGGAGGCGACCCGGACTCAAGCAGCACCACCCCGCTCTCCCTTCTCCTCTTCGCCGCAGGCGTCAGCCTGGTTACACAACAAGGAAAAAGAGTCGGAAACAAGCATCAACAGCAAGAACAAGGCGAGACGGGGACACTTACTGATCCGCCGGCGACATAGTCCCTCCGCTTCGGGAGCTTGAAGCCGGAAAGCTTCGCAACCCGAGGCATGGGTGCGCCAGTTCCGGAAGCAGAAGCAGGAGCGGCAGCTGGGCCAGAAGTGGCTCTAGGCAGCGTTGGAGCAGAAGCAGCATCCCGGGAGATCAACGCCGATCGGTCCCTCGTCAGGATGACGGGCGGCTCTCCCTTCTCCGAGCGGGTGTCAGCCTCGTCGTCGTCAGGAAGGGTGCGGAGGATGTCAGCTTTGCTCAAGGGGGGGTCTCCCCCATCCCTTCAAGGGTCTCCTCCGAGTCTTCCTCCTCCTCCTCTTCCTCCCCGCGGGACTCACCAGAAGACAGCTCCACCGGCGTCAGCGCCGCAGGGGCCCCGGTGGGTGCTGGTGGCACCAATCCGTGCCCGTCAGAGGTTGGCCTGGAGGCCACGACCAGCGCCCCGTCCTTGCGGCGGAACAAGGGAGTGAAGACCTTCGGCGGGTACTCCTGGTCGTCCCCAACCAGGATGCAGAGAGCCATAGCCAGCTCATCATCGGACAAGGCTTTCGGGCTCAAGCAAACCTTGTCCACTTTGTTCCCAAGCTCCCACAAGGGGCGCGTACGCGCCTGGAGTGGTCCTACGCGTAGCATCAAGAATTCCCTCAGGAGCATGGCCCCTGTCACCTTCGCCGCCTTCGCGTTGCCCGGCTTCAGGTCGGCGTTCATCTGCTCCAGCACCAACATCGCCCGCTCATCAGTGAGCTTCACGCGAGACCACCCCTTGTCGGACTAGGGCATCTCCGTCGGCAGCGTCAAGCGTGGGTGGACGCACTTGGTGTCCATCATGGCCCACTTGCTCCGGAAGCCGTCAGCCTTCTTCCCAGTCTTCGAGATTGAGTTGGCCTTGGCGGCCATGATGAAATTTGCACACCCGGAGGTATGGTCATCGTTGATGCGGAGGAAGAAGAAGTGGAGCAGCAGAGCCACAGACGACATCACGCCGAGGTACGCCTCGCAGTAGTAGGCGAAGATCGACAAGAGAAGGATAGAGTTGGGATGAAGATGCAGCGCCTGTAGTCCGTAGTGGTCCAGGACCTCATAGAAGAAGTCAGAGAAAGGGGGAACCTACCATCAATTGCATGATCACATCACATTGAGCATCCAGTACCATATTCATGCTATTGATAAACCGTCTCACTATGACATCATTTTGCACTATGGTTGCATTGAGCATATTATTGCTTTTGCTCCCATGAATGTTGTGCATACATCTCCATATCTTTTGGATAAGCTTCATGCACCTTGTCATGATCCATATTGTCGAACGGACACATGTTTACTTGATGGACACTTTGTGTGCGCTAACCAATGTATTTCCAAGTGTACTTCATGTTTGCTCATTTTGCATGTACCACTTACCGGAGACACCTTGGAGTACTTGGATTGTGCCATGCCTTCAACTCCGTCCAACTACAAGTCCGTCCTCGACAACCGTTTCCATGGTGATGAGGATCACGATCCGAGGTCGGATTATCCCCAAGGGGGGGAGATGATGCAGAACATCCCACGTTCATCCCCATGTACACTCTGACTACTCTCGAAGTCCCAAGAGGACATATGACGAGACCTCGAACATACGCCATTGGACACAAGGTGAACTCGCTCCTCTCCAAACTTTCACTTTCTACATGTGAGATATGGCTACTACCTCCAACGTGTGTGCTATGCATGATCAGGTACTTAGAGGAAAGCCATGGATCCACCACATCCAACAAATGAGCTAGCGAGGACGCCAAGTACAAGGACCAAGAGAAGCTGCCAGAAATCTACAGCCACCGGACGACCGGTCTGGACTGGACGTCCGACGCCTGGAGTCTTCACCAGCTAGCCCAAGTCCCAGCCAGCGAAACCTACAGCGGTCGGATGACCGACGCTGACCAGACATCTGACATCCTCCAGCGCCCGGACGACCGGCCCTGTCCGAAAATCCGACGATGGATTCCCGAGCCAAAATGCCGGACGTCCGACAAGTACCAGACGACTGGACCCTCGCGAGCCACCGGATGTCCGGTACCCGTCAGACGTCCGACGCCTATTTGTGCACAGTGTATCGGGCCGAGCCCATGTATCCCTTCGCCCTCACTTACCCCTTTGTGGCCCTAGACTATATATACTCCTCCACCTCCACCATTTGAGGGTTAGCGTTGGTTTAGCTCATTTTGACAGATAGAGCTTCGCTCATCCACATCGGATCTCCTCCTCGTGAGAGACCGCGGCATCTTCGGAGAAGATCCCTTTGAATTCAAGACCCCTATAAGGGAAGATCCCCTCGTGGATTCAAGACCTTCTCACGGAGAAGACCGGCTACCCTTGTATCGTCCCTAGTTGATTGTGTACCGTGTGAACTCTTATGTATTCGAGGATCTAGCACATGTGTGACTATTTCTTGTTGGTTGAGTGATTCTCTTGTGTTTCCCTTGTGTTTCCCCTCTTTTCCACCTCGTGTTCTTCGTGTTCATCATGGGATCCGCTCCTATCGTGAAAGATCGGGCTATAGGGTTCCTACCCTACATCACAGAGGCTCCCTGAGGTTGATACGGCCGTGAGGCCGCCCTTAGTTGTTTATCACCAGGACGAACCATGGCACTTCCGCACTTGCACGGGCATAGCCGCTCCTCGGTAGTGTCGACTGCCAGCGCGGAGCATGGTGCTTCCACTAGTACGTGGGAGGGGACTCCCTACTGCGAAGAGCCCCCGGGGCGTGTATAGCCCCGCCCCGACACGTGGCTTGCACGGCACGGCTAGACGAGGTGTGTCCGGGCACTCATGAGCCAGCGTGGGATTCACGAGGCCCTACCTCAAGGCGGGTTGCGCCTGGTCTTGATTCTTGTTTGCTGTGTTGGTCCTGCGAGGTGGTCAGAAAACTTGTGCCGAATGAATCTCCTGAGGTTATCGCGTGAGAAAGCCAAGCACCAATGGCCCCAGGAGGTGACGTGAACGGGGCCTGCTACCTCTTGAGCACTGCGTTGGTTTTCCCCAAAGAGGAAGGGATGATGCAGCAAAGTAGCGTAAGTATTTCCCTCAGTTTTTGAGAACCAAGGTATCAATCCAGTAGGAGGCTACGCACGAGTCCCTCATACCTGCACAAAACAAATAAATCCTCGCAACCAATGCAAATAGGGGTTGTCAATCCCTATGAGGCCACTTACGAGAGTGAGATCTGATAGATATGATAAAGATAATATTTTTGGTATTTCTATGATAAAGATGCAAAGTAAAATAAAGGCAAAGTAAATAGCAAAGTAGTAGGAGAATAATATGATAAAGATAGACCCGGGGGCCATAGGTTTCACTAGTGGCTTCTCTCGAGAATTACTATTGAGCAAATTACAGAATTGAGCATAATTATGAGCAATTGACAGAATTGAGCATAATTATGAGAATATCTAGGCATGATCATGTATATAGGCATCACATCCGAGACAAGTAGACCGACTCCTGCCTGCATCTACTACTATTACTCCACTCATCGACCGCTATCCAGCATGCATCTAGGGTATTAAGTTAAAAACAGAGTAACGCCCTAAGCAAGATGACATGATGTAGAGGGATAGACTCATGCAATATGAATAAAACCCCATCTTGTTATCCTCGATGGCAACAATACAATACGTGCCTTGCTGCCCTTACTGTCACCGGGAAAGGACACCGCAAGATTGAACCGAAAGCTAAGCACTTCTCCCATGGCAAGAAAGATCAATCTAGTAGGCCAAACCAAACTGATAATTCTAAGAGACTTGCAAAGATAACCAATCATACATAAAAGAATTTAGAAAAGATTCAAATATTTTTCATAGATAGACGTGATCATAAACCCACAATTCATCGATCTCAACAAAAACACCGCAAAAAGAAACTTACATCGAATAGATCGCCATAAGATAGGGGGAGACGTTGTATTGAGATCCAAAAAGAGAGAAGAAGCCATCTAGCTACTAACTATGGACCTGTAGGTCTGAGATGAAGTACTCACACTTCATCGGAGGGGCTATGGTGTTGATGTAGAAGCCTTCCGTGATCGATGCCCCCTCCGACGGAGCTCCGGAACAGGCCCCAAGATGGGATCTCGTGGATACAGAATGTTACGGCGGTGGAATTAGGGTTTTGGCTCCTGTTCTGGTCGTTTGGGGGTACGTGGATATATATAGGAGGAAGAAGTACGTCGGTGGAGCAACAAAGGGCCCACGAGGGTGGGGGCGCGCCCCCTACCTCGTGGCCTCCTATTACGTGCCTTGGTGTAGGGTCCAAGTCTCCTGGGTCTTATCTGTTGAGAAAATCACATTCCTGAAGGTTTCATTCTATTTGGACTCCGTTTGATATTCCTTTTCTTCGAAACCCTAAAGCAGGCAAAAAACAGCAATTCTGGGCTGGGCCTCCGGTTAATAGGTTAGTCCCAAAAATAATATAAAAGTGCATAATAAAGCCCAATAATGTCCAAAACAGTAGATAATATAGCTTGGAGCAATCAAAAATTATAGATATGTTGGAGACTATCAAGCATCCCCAAGCTTAATTCCTACTCGTCCTCGAGTAGGTAAATGATAAAAACAGAATTTTTGATGCGGAGTGCTACTTGGCATAATTTTAATGTAATTCTTCTTAATTGTGGTATGAATATTCAGATCCGAAAGATTCAAGACAAAAGTTCATATTGACATAAAACTAATAATACTTCAAGCATACTAACTAAGCAATTATGTCTTCTCAAAATAACATGGCCAAAGAAAGTTCATCCCTACAAAATCATATGGTTTAGTCATGTTTCATTTTCGTCACACAAGAATGCTCTCATCATGCACAACCCCGATGACAAGCCAAGCAATTGTTTCATACTTTAGTAATCTCAAACCTATAAACTTTAACGCAATATATGAGCGCGAGCCATGGACATAGCACTAATGGTCGAATAGAATATAATGAGGGGGGTTATGTGGAGAAGACAAAAGAAGAGAAAGTCTCACATCAACGAGGCTAATCAATTGGCTATGGAGATGCCCACCGATTGATGTTAATGCAAGGAGTAGGGATTGCCATGCAACGGATGCACTAGAGCTATAAATGTATGAAAGCTCAACAAAAGAAACTAGTGGGTGTGCATCCAACTTGCTTGCTCACGAAGACCTAGGGCACTTGAGGAGGCCCATTGTTGGAATATACAAGCCAAGTTCTATAATGAAAATTCCCACTAGTATATTAAAGTGACAAAACAAGAGACTCTCTAACATGAAAACTATGGTGCTACTTTCAAGCACAAGTGTGGCAAAGGATAGTAACATTGTCCCTTCTCTCTTTTTCTCTCATTTTTTTGGGCCTTCTCTTTTTTTTGGCCTTTCTCTCTTTTTTTCCTCACTTGGGACAATGCTCTAGAAAATGATGATCATCACACTTCTATTTATTTACAACTCAATGATTACAACTCGATACTAGAACAAAAGATGACTCTATATGAATGCCTCCGGTGGTGTAACAGAATATGCAATGGACCAGGACTGACATGTATGAAAGAATTATGAACGGTGGCTTTGCTACAAATACTATGTCAACTACATGATCATGCTAAGCAATATGACAATGATGAATGTGTCATGATGAACGGAATGATGGAAAGTTGCATGGCAATATATCTCGGAATGGCTATGGAAATGCCATAATAGGTAGGTATGGTGGCTGTTTTGAGGAAGATATAAGGAGGTTTATGTGTGAAAGAGCGTATCATATCACGGGGTTTGGATGCACCGGCGAAGTTTGCGCCAACTCTCAATGTGAGAAAGGGCAATGCACGGTACCGAACAGGCTAGTAAGGATGGAAGGGTGAGAGTGTGTATAATCCATGGACTCAACATTAGTCATAAAGAACTCACATACTTATTGCAAAAATATACAAGCCATCAAAAACCTCGGTACTACACGCATGCTCCTAGAGGGATAGATTGGTAGGAAAAGACCATCGCTCGTCCCCGACCGCCACTCATAAGGAAGACAATCAAATAACACCTCATGTTTCAAATTTGTTGCATATCGTTTACCATACGTGCATGCTACAGGACTTGCAAGCCTCAACACAAGTATTTCTCAATTTCACAACTACTCAACTAGCACGACTTTGATATTATTACCTCCATATCTCAAAACAATCATCAAGCATCAAACTTCTCTTAGTATTCAAAACACTCTTAAGAAAATTTTACTAACTTTGAATACCTAGCATATTAGGATTTTGAGAAAATCACCATTCTATTAAGACTCTCAAAATAATCTAAGTGAAGCATGAGAAATCAATAGTTTCTATAAAACAAATCCACCACCGTGCTCTAAAAGATATAAGTGAAGTACTAGAGCAAAATTATATAACTCAAAAGATATAAGCGAAGCACATAGAGTATTCTAACAAATTCCAAATCATGTATGGCTCTCTCAAAAGGTGTGTACAGCAAGTATGATTGTGGTAAACTAACAAGCAAAGAATTAAATCATACAAGACGCTCCAAGCAAAACACATATCTTGTGGCGAATAAAAATATAGCTCCAAGTAAAGTTACCGATAGAAGTAGACGAAAGAGGGGATGCCTTCCTGGGCATCCCCAAGATTTGGCTTTCAGGTGTCCTTACATTATCTTTGGGGTGCCATGGGAATCCCCAAGCTTAAGCTCTTGCCACTCCTTGTTCCATAATCCATCAAATCTTTACCCAAAACTTGAAAACTTCACAACACAAAACTTAAAGTAGAAAATCTCGTGAGCTCCGTTAGCGAAAGAAAACAAAAGACCACTTCAAGGTACTGTAATGAACTCATTATTTATTTATATTGGTGTTATACCTACTGTATTCCAACTTCTGTATGGTTTATAAACTATTTTAGTATCCATAGATTCATCAAAATAAGCAAACAACACACGAAAAACAGAATCTGTCAAAAACAGAACAGTCTCTAGTAATCTATAGCTAGCGCAAGATCTGGAACCCCCAAAATTCTAAAATAAATTGCTGGACGTAAGTAATTTATCTATTAATCATCTGAAAAAGAAATTAACAAAATAGCACTATCCAAATAAAAATGGCAGAAGTCCTTGTGAGCGCTAAAGTTTCTGTTTTTTACAGCAAGTTCAACAAGACTTTCCCCAAGTCTTCCCAACGGTTCTACTTGGCACGAACACTAATTAAACACAAAAAACACAACCAAAGCAGAGGGTAGATAAATTATTTATTACTAAACAGGAACAAAAAGCAAGGAATAAAAATAAAATTGGGTTGCCTCCCAACAAGCGCTATCGTTTGACGCCCCTAGCTAGGCATAACAAGCAAGAGTAGATCTAGGTATTGCCATCTTTGGTTGGCAATTCTTCAATGAGGAATCTACCATCTTTAGGAATTTCTTTATTTTTATTGATTATCAAACTTTTAGGCACAAGATAGAAAAATTCATTTGTAGCAAATGGTTCCTTAATGATAGCAAAAAGATTGGGATGAACACTTATAGATTTGAGATCCGCATTTTCCTTACTAGAAGATTCACCCTTATTTTTAGGAATGTACATAAGCTTGGCAACTTTAGTGGAGGGACTTGGAGTATTCTTTACGGAAAAAAAGCGGTTCCCAAGTTGCTAATAATATTCTCAAGTTTATTGATCCTAACGGAATCGTGATTTATTTTCTCATTAACTATGGGTTCCTTTTCTTTAATATCTTTCAAAGTAACTCCTACTTTAGATCCATATTGAGAGATTCGGCTGTGGATCTTTCTATCCAAATTTTCAATTATTTCTACGGTAGCAACCTTATTTTCAATAATTTCGAGCCTTTGCATTACATGCTCCAAATTTAATATAGTTCCATTAACCAAGAGAGGAGGTGAGCCAAATAAATCTAACATAGCATTGTAAGAATCAAAAGTATGGCTACCCAAAAAATTCCCTCCAGTAATAGTATCAAGAACATAACGGTGCCAAGGAGCAATGCCTACATAAAAATTGCGAAGAAGAACAGAAGTAGATTGCTTCCTAGTAGATTTATTTTGAGCATTGCAAATTCTATACCAATCATCTTTTAGATTTTCTCCCTCCCTTTGATTAAAATTTAGAATTTCATTCTCGGGAGATATAGAGGACTAGCCATAACCACAAGCAAGCAAACTAACGCACAAGCAAACAAAAAGCAAATGGACAAAAAGAGGAAAATAGAGAAAGAGAGGGAGGATAGAGAGAGGGCGAATAAAACGGCAAGGGTGAAGTGGGGGAGAGGAAAACGAGAAGCAAATGGCAAATAATCTAATGCGGGAGATAAGGGTATGTGATGGGTACTTGGTATGTTGACTTTTGCGAAGACCTCCCCGGCAACGGCGCCAGAAATCCTTCTTGCTACCTCTTGAGCACTGCGATGGTTTTCCCCGAAGAGGAAGGGATGATGCAGCAAAGTAGCGTCAGTATTTCCTTCAGTTTTTGAGAACCAAGGTATCCAGTAGGAAGCTACGCGCGAGTCCCTCGTACCTACACAAAACAAATAAATCCTTGCAACCAACGCAAATAGGGGTTGTCAATCCCTATGAGGCCACTTACGAGAGTGAGATCTGATAGATATGATAAAGATAATATTTTTGGTATTTTTATGATAAAGGTGCAAAGTAAAATAAAGGCAAAGTAAATAGCAAAGTAGTAGGAGAACAATATGATAAAGATAGACCCGGGGGCCATAGGTTTCACTAGTGGCTTCTCTCGAGAGCATAAGTATTCTACGATGGGCGAACAAATTAATGTTGAGCAATTGACAGAATTGAGCATAATTATGAGAATATCTAGGCATGATCCTGTATATAGGCATCACGTCCGAGACAAGTAGACCGACTCCTGCCCGCATCTACTACTATTACTCCACTCATCGACGGCTATCCAGCATGCATCTAGAGTATTAAGTTAAAAACAGAGTAGAGCCTTAAGCAAGATGACATGATGTAGAGGGATAGACTCATGCAATATGAAGAAAACCCCATCTTGTTATCCTCGATGGCAACAATACAATACCTGCCTTGCTGCCCTTACTATCACCCGGAAAGGACACCGCAAGATTGAACCCAAAGCTAAGCACTTCTCCCATGGCAAGAAAGATCAATCTAGTAGGCCAAACCAAACTGGTAATTCGAAGAGACTTGCAAAGATAACCAATCATACATAAAAGAATTCAGAGAAGATTCAAATATTGTTCATAGATAGACTTGATCATAAACCCACAATTCATCGGTCTCAACAAACACACCGCAAAAAGAAGATTACATCGAATAGATCTCCACAAGAGAGAGGGAGAACATTGTATTGAGATCCAAAAAGAGAGAAGAAGCCATCTAGCTACTAACTATGGACCCGTAGGTCTGAGATGAACTACTCACACTTCATCGGAGGGGCTATAGTGTTGATGTAGAAGCCCTCCGTGATCGATGCCCCCTTCGGCGGAGCTCCGAAACAGGCCCCAACATGGGATCTCGTGAATACAGAAAGTTACGGCGGTGGAATTAGGGTTTTGGCTCATGTTCTGATCGTTTGGCGGTATGTGGATATATATAGGAGGAAGAAGTACGTCGGTGGAGCAACAAAGGGCCCACGAGGGTGGGGGCGTGCCTGGTAGGGTAGGGTGCGCCCCCTACCTCGTGGCCTCCTGTTACGTGCCTTGGCGTAGGGTCCAAGTCTCCTGGGTCTTATCTGTTGAGAAAATCACGTTCCCGAAGGTTTCATTCCGTTTGGACTCCGTTTGATATTCCTTTTCTTCGAAACCCTAAAACAGGCAAAAAATAGCAATTCTGGGCTAGGCCTCCGGTTAATAGGTTAGTCCCAAAAATAATATAAAAGTGGATAATAAAACCCAATAATGTCCAAAACAGTAGATAATATAGCATGGAGCAATCAAAAATTATAGATACGTTGGAGACGTATCAGGGCCGACCCGCCAGACAGAGCTCAGCCATTGGATTTATCGATGCTGCAGGGATGGACCCGAGCACAAACGTCGTGCCTAACCCTCTCACGCGAAGGGTCCTAAAGAAAGACGACCGGCGCGCGGCTCCCGCGGTGGGCGACAATCAAGCAGGTGATAATCATAGATAGATTAAGCACGGATGGCAAACTAGCTCAGGTAAATGTATGAATGATATGCACCACTAGATCCAGCCCGAGTGGCTTGGGGATGATGCAGCCCGAGGGGCACCCCCAGCAAGGTAAGCTAAAGGCATAAAAAATAAGGGATACATGCCACAGGGATGGACCCATGCGGCCTGGGAATAATGCAGCCCCCTGGGCGTTCCCAGCTAAATGAACTTGGAAAATGTCACCTGGTTCCGTTGATGAAGGGGTATTGAGGCAGCTGAAGGTACGCGGCGAAGGGGTTGCTCCTCACGAGCCACCGGGGCCCTGAGCCTCGGGAGGCCCTGGGGGTCCAGGCGGTTCCTTGAGGACCGTCGCCATCTCCGCCAGGACTGCGTGGTGCCTGGCCTCCCGACCCGCCATGACGCTCCGCAGGTTGCGCTGGAAGGCAGCAACCATGCTCGGCAGGCCGAACGGCATACGAACGTAGCTGTGACATGGACCTTCGTAGAGCCCAACATGCGAAGGCCAGAAGAGCTCCTGAGATGCGGCTTGGTTGAGCCCTGGTATGTCGATGCAGACGCGCAGCTCACCACCCTGCCTGGGTGGGGAGCAACGCCAGGTGGGCGGCGGTCGCCGCATATTGCTCTTGCTTCCTGAAGCTCCTGAGATACCTTGGTGATGAACTCCTGAGCGCCAGGCGCTCCTTGCCCAGTGTCCTCCTAAGGGAGACGTGCCGCGAAACACGCCTCCAAGTGGTGCCCGAGCGCCTCCCTTGTGACGTTGGCAAGGTCTGAGGCCCTCCAGAAAAGAGCCCACGAGCCCTGCCCGACGAGGGTGCCGGGCGCGCCTTCCTATGCGTCAGAGGGAGGCGCCCCAGGTGCAGGCGCTGATCCTGTCAAGGTGCTATTTGCGGCGCTGCCCTCCTGAGGTCCGGCATGGAGTAGCTGCTTCCTCTTCTTGGGGACGACCCCAGGAGGGTACCGAGCTGCATTGTTGTTGGGGTCTTCGATTGACGCTGATTGGAAGGCGCGCTCGAGGGAGCACACCGCATCTCTTTCTTCGCAGGGGACTGTGATGATCTCGCCGCTTCCTGGCATCTTGAGGACGTTGTTGGCATGATGCGTCATCGCCATGAACTTGGCCAGGGCCAAATACCCAAGGATGGCATTGTCTGGCAGACGGATGTGGGCGACGTCGAAGTCCATGAGCTCGGTGCGGTAGTTGTCGCGCTGTCCGAAGGTGACGGGGAGGCGGACCTGCCCGATTGGGGTGGTGGAGCTTTCGTTCACTCCTGAGAAAGGCTTGGTGGGCTAAAGTTGATCATACGGCACTTGGAGGTTGTCGAACGTGTCGACGGACAGGACGTTGTGCCCTGCGCCGCCATCGATGAGAATCTTGGTAACTTGCACATTGCTAATGACTGGTGAACAGAGCATTGGGAGGGTGCCGGCGGTAGCCGCGCACTTGAGCTGATCTGCCGAGCTGAACGTGATGGTGCACTTGGACCATCTGAGCGGGCGCGTGGCCTCGAGCTTGGGGAGGACTGCACTCACTTCACGAGCGAACTGTTTGAAGATACGATATGAGGCTGGGGCTTGAGCTCCGCCCAAGATGCAAGCGATGGCACACGGCTCCTAGAAGCCCCCAGCCCCCTCGTCCTGATGGTGGTCGTCATTCCTCCTTGGTGGTGGCGGTAGTGGAGGGAGACCGGCATTGCCCTGAGGATGATCCTCACGAGGCTGATCCCTCCAGGCGCCCTCACGAGACTGATCCTTCTAGCGGTCCTCACGAGGCCGGTCACGCCACTCCTGACGCGGGCCACGGTCATCCCAGCATCCGCCACCACATCCTCCTCCTCGGTCGTAGCCCTGGTCGTTGCGCTCGGGGCGTCGAGCGAAGCGTCTTTCTTGAATGGCTCTGAGCTCTTGACAGTCGCTGGTGTTGTGGCTATGCAGGTTATGGAAGGCGCAGAACGGTTGGCTGCTCTTAGATGACTCAGGCTGGTCCCTGCCGCGCTTTGTGTCTGGCTCCGCCACGATCACGGCTGCTCCCTTGCGCTTCACGTCTTTGGCCTTGGCTTTCTTCTCCTCCAGGTCCGTAGCCGGGAGCTTGAGGAGGGAGAGGCGCCCCTCCTCAGCTCTTGCGCACTTGGTCGCTAGGTTGAACAGCTCCAGAGACGTGCACATCTCCTCGTGGATGGTGAGCTCCTCCTTCATCTTGACGTCGCGGATGCCATCGGAGAACGCGGAGATGATGGCCTCATCCGTCACCTTGGGGATCTTGAGGCGAACGTTGTTGAAGCGTTGGATGTACTTTTGGAGGGTCCTGGTTGTTGCTTGACGCGGTGTAGGTCACCCGCTGCAGGTGGGCGGCCTCAAGTGCCCTGGAAGTTGGCAACAAAACGGTCGTGCATCTCGTTCCAGGAGGAGATCGAGCCTGGAGGCAGGTTCAGGAGCCAGGAGCGGGCACCATCCTTGAGAGCCATGGGGAACCAGTTCGCCATGACTTCCTCGTCGCCGTTGGCCGCCTCGATGCTCAGCTCGTAGATCTGTAGGAACTCCGCAGGGTCGGTGGTGCTGTCATAGCGAGGAGGCAGATCCGGTTTAAACTTGCCCAGCCAAGCGACACTACGCAGCTCAGAGGTGAAGGTGCGGCGGCCTGCCATGGTCATTGGGACTCTGCGCTGGTGGAGAACTTGTCCTTGATGGGGTCCGCGCACCGCCGCCGCAGGCGTTATGCGGTCTTGCCATGGTGGCGCAAGGAGCGCGGGGGCGTTTTCTCGTGGCCGAGGGACTTCTTGGCAGCTTCTTTCCTCTTGCGCAGGCGCCGGACGCGGCGGGTTGCACCATGGGGCCACGCGCCTGGGCGCCAGGACTCCGTCTTGGGGCAGAGGTGGTGGAGGCGCTCCATGGGCCACGCTGCCCGCGGCTGGCAGAGGACGAGGCAACGAGAGGGATGGCGCAGCATGATACGTCTCCAACGTATCTATAATTTTTGATTGGTCCATGCTATATTACCTACTGTTTTGGACATTATTGGGCTTTATTATCCACTTTTATATTATTTTTGGGACTAACCTATTAACCGGAGGCCCAGCCCAGAATTGCTGTTTTTTGCCTATTTTAGGGTTTCGAAGAAAAGGAATATCAAACGGAGTCCAAACGGAATGAAACCTTCGGGAACGTGATTTTCTCACCAAACATGATCCAGGAGACTTGGAGCCTACGTCAAGAAACAAAGGAGGAGGCCACGAGGTAGGGGGCGCGCCTCCCCCCCCAGGCGCGCCCTCCACCCTCTTGGGCCCCCTGTTCCTCCACCGACGTACTCATTCCTCCTATATATACCTACGTACCCCCAAACGATCAGATACGGAGCCAAAACCCTAATTCCACCACCGTAACTTCTTGTATCCACGAGATCCCATCTTCGGGCCTGTTCCGGAGCTCCGCCAGAGGGGGCATCCATCATGGAGGGATTCTACATCAACACCATAGCCTCTCCAATGAAGTGTGAGTAGTTTACTTCATACCTTTGGGTCCATAGTTATTATCTAGATGGATTCCTCTCTCTTTTTGGATCTCAATACAATGTTCTCCCCCTCTCTTGTGGAGATCTATTCGATGTAATCTTCTTTTTGCGGTGTGTTTGTTGGGACCGATGAATTGTGGGTTTATGATCAAGATTATATATGAACAATATTTGAATCTTCTCTAAATTCTTTTATGTATGATTGGTTATCTTTGCAAGTCTCTTCGAATTATCGGTTTGGTTTGGCCTACTAGATTGATCTTTCTTGCAATGGGAGAAGTGCTTAGCTTTTGGTTCAATCTTGCGGTGTCCTTTCCCAGTGACAGTAGGGGCAGCAAGGCACGTATTGTATTGTTGCCATCGAGGATAACAAGATGGGGTTTTTATCATATTGCATGAATTTATCCCTCTACATCATGTCATCTTGCTTAAGGCGTTACTCTGTTTTCATGAACTTAATACTCTAGATGCATGCTGGATAGCGGTCAATGAGTGGAGTAATAGTAGTAGATGCAGGCAGGAGTCGGTCTACTTGTCTCGGACGTGATGCCTATATACATGATCATACCTAGATATTCTCATAACTATGCTCAATTATGTCAATTGCTCAACAGTAATTCGTTCACCCACCGTAAAATACTTATGCTCTTGAGACAAGCTACTAGTGAAACCTATGGCCCCCGGGTCTATCTTCATCATATTAATCTTCCAATACTTAGTTATTTCCTTTGCTTTTTTACTTTGCTTTTATATTACTTTGCATCTTTATCATAAAAATACCAAAAATAGTATCTTATCATATCTATCAGATCTCACTCTCGTAAGTGACCGTGAAGGGATTGACAACCCCTTATCGCGTTGGTTGCGAGGAGTTATTTTTTTTGTGCAGGTACTAGAGACGCGCGCGCAACCTCCTACTGGATTGATGCCTTGGTTCTCAAAAACTGAGGTAAATACTTACGCTACTCTGCTGCATCATCCTCTCCTCTTCGGGGAAATCCAATGCAGTGCTCAAGAGGTAGCAAGAAGAATTTCTGGCGCCATTGCGGGGGAGGTTCGTGCAAGTCAAGATCTGACTCCCGACAACGAGCCATTTCTGGCGCCGTTGCCGGGGAGTCTACTCAAAAGTCAACATACCAAGTACCCATCACAATCCTTATCTCCTGCATTACATTATTTGCCATTTGCCTCTCGTTTTCCTCTCCCCCACTTCACACTTGCTGTGTTATTTGCCCTCTCTTCTCACTCGCCTTTCTTCCGCCATGTCTGAATCAAAAAGGGTTGGGGGTTCTCTCCAAAGTTTTAGTACTTTAGACAACCCTTCTATCCTCGCTAAGCTCATAAATAAGGATACTATGGAAAAACCTACCAGAGTTATCGATGAGGATCTTAATAATTTTGATGAAGATGATTCTGGAATTTTTCGTTATTTACTTGATGAATCTTTGAAAGATGCTTGGTATAGACTATTAAGGATCAGGGCTAGCTATGTGCCTCAATACCAAATTGAAGTATACTTAAAAAGCTTTTATATTGCCCTTCCTTCTTCTTTTAAGCATGTCTTAGATTCTATATTTGAAGAAGGTTTTCTTGAAGGGGATGTCGTAGACACTTATGAAAAAATGAAAACCATATTCGGGCACCCCATGAATGATAAAGTTGAATCTACATCTCTTTTGCTCTCTTACCAAAACGAATCTATTAAAGAGATAAAGGCTAGCCTAGATACAAATTTCCATAACATACTTAATCTTTCCTCTACCATTAATAACCATGCGCTTTATCAAAATAGAAGGATTAATTCTATAGATAGCAAGTTTGCTCTTTTCTTTCCTAATACCAAAGATGGCAATACCTAGATCTATCCTTGCCTTTTTATGCCTAGCTAGGGGCGTTAAACGATAGCGCTTGTTGGGAGGCAACCCAATTTTATTTTTTATTCCTTGACTTTTGCTCCTGTTTAGTAATAAATAATTTATCTAGCCTCTGTTTTGGTTGTGTTTTTTGTGTTTAATTAGTGTTTGTGCCAAGTAGAACCGTTGGGAAGACTTGGGGAAAGTCTTAATATCTTGCTGTAAAAAACAGAAACTTTAGCGCTCACGAGAACTGCTGCCATTTTTATTTGGACAGTTCTATTTAGTTAATTATTTCTACAGATGATTAATAGATAAATTCCTCACGTCCAGCAACTTATTTTATAATTTTTTGGGTTCCAGATCTTGCGCTAGCTACAGATTACTACAGACTGTTCTGTTTTTGACAAATTCTGTTTTTCGTGTGTTGTTTGCTTATTTTGATGAATCTATGGCTTGTAAAATAGTTTATAAACCATAGAGAAGTTGGAATACAGTAGGTTTAACACCAATATAAATAAAGAATGAGTTCATTACAGTACCTTGAAGTGGTCTTTTGTTTTCTTTCGCTAACGGAGCTCACGAGATTTTCTACTTTAAGTTTTGTGTTGTGAAGTTTTCAAGTTTTGGGTAAAGATTTGATGGATTATGGAGCAAGGAGTGGCAAGAGCCTAAGCATGGGGATGAACATGGCACCCCCAAGATAACCCAAGGACACCTAAAAGCCAATGCTTGGGGATTCCCCGGAAGGCATCCCCTCTTTCGTCTACTTCTATTGGTAACTTTACTTGGAGCTATATTTTTATTCACCGCATGATATGTGTTTTGCCTGGAGCGTCTTGTATGATTTGAATATTTATTTGCTAGTTTACCAAAATCTTACTTTCTGTACACACCTTTTGATAGATCCATACATGATTTGGAATTTGTTAGAATACTCTATGTGCTTCGCTTATATCATTTGAGTTATATAGTTTTGCTCTAGTACTTCACTTATATCTTTTAGAGCACGGTAGTGGATTTGTTTTATAGAAACGATTGATCTCTCATGCTTCACTTAGATTATTTTTAGAGTCTTAAATAGCATGGTAATTTTCTTAAAAATCCTTATATGCTAGGTATACAAGATTAATAATAAAATTCTCTTATGAGTGTGTTGAATGCTATGAGAAGTTTGATGCTTGATAATTGTTTTGAGATATGAAGATGGTGATATTAAAGTTGTGCTAGTTGAGTAGTTGTGAATTTGAGGAATACTTGTGTTAAAGTTTGTGATTCCCGTAGCATGCACGTATGGTGAACCGTTATGTGATGAAGTCGGAGCATGATTTATTTATTGATTGTCTTCCTTATCAGTGGCGGTCGGGGATGAGCGTGGTCTTTTCCTACCAATCTATCCCCCTAGGAGCATGCGCGTAATACTTTGCTTCGATAACTTGTAGATTTTTGCAATAAGTATATGAGTTCTTTATGACTAATGTTGAGTCCATGGATTATACGCACTTTTCTTCCTTCCACCATTGCTAGCCTCTCTAATACCGCGCACCTTTCGCCGGTATCATACACCAAACATATACCTTCCTCAAAAAAGCCACCATACCTACCTATTATGGCATTTCCATAGCCATTCCGAGATATATTGCCATGCAACTTTCCACCGTTCCGTTTATTATGACACACTCCATCATTGTCATATTGCTTAGCATGATCATGTAGTTGACATCGTATTTGTGGCAAAGCCACCGTTCATAATTCTTTCATACATGTCACTCTTGATTCATTGCATATCCCGGTACACCACCGGAGGCATTCATATAGAGTCATATTTTGTTCTAAGTATCGAGTTGTAAATGTTGAGTTGTAAGAAAATAGAAGTGTGATGATCATCATTATTAGAGCATTGTCCCAGTGAGGAAAGGATGATGGAGCCTATGATTCCCCCACAAGTCAAGATGAGACTCCGGACGAAAAAAAAAGAGGCCATAAAAAAAGAGAAAAGGCCCAAATAAAAAAAATAAAAAAATGAGAGAAAAAGAGAGAAGGGACAATGCTACTATCCTTTTACCACACTTGTGCTTCAAAGTAGCACCATGATCTTCATGATAGAGAGTCTCTCATTTCGTCACTTTCATATACTAGTGGGAATTTTTCATTATAGAACTTGGCTTGTATATTCCAATGATGGGCTTCCTCAAAATGCCCTAGGTCTTCACGAGCAAGCAAGTTGGATGCACACCCACTTACTTTATTTTTGAGCTTTCATATACTTATAGCTCTAGTGCATCCGTTGCATGGCAATCCCTACTCACTCACATTGATATCTATTGATGGGCATCTCCATAGCCCGTTGATACGCCTAGTTGATGTGAGACGATCTTCTCCCTTTTTGTCTTCTCCACAAACACCATTCTATTCCACCTATAGTGCTATATCCATGGCTCACGCTCATGTATTGCATGAAGATTGAAAAAGTCTGAGAATGTCAAAAGTATTAAACAATTGCTTGGCTTGTCATCGGGGTTGTGCATGATTTAAATACTTTGTGTGGTGAAGATAGAGCATAGCCAGACTATATGATTTTGTAGGGATAACTTTCTTTGGCCTTGTTATTTTGAGAAGACATGATTGCTTTGTTAGTATGCTTGAAGTATTATTATTATTTTTATGTCAATATGAACTTTTATCTTGAATCTTTCGGATCTGAACATTCATACCACAATTAAGAAGAATTACATTAAAATTATGCCAAGTAGCATTCCACAGCAAAAATTCTATTTTTATCATTTACCTACTCGAGGACGAGCAGGAATTAAGCTTGGGGATGCTTCATACGTCTCCAATGTATCTATAATTTTTGATTGCTCCATGCTATATTATCTACTGTTTTGGACATTATTGGGCTTTATTATCCACTTTTATATTATTTTTGGGACAAACCTATTAACCGGAGGCCCAGCCCAGAATTGCTATTTTTTTGCCTATTTTAGGGTTTCGAAGAAAAGGAATATCAAATGGAGTCCAAAAGGAATGAAACCTTCGGGAACGTGATTTTCTCACCGAACATGATCCAGGAGACTTGGACCCTACGTCAAGAAACAAAGGAGGAGGGCACGAGGTAGGGGGCTCCTACCTGCCCAGGGGCGCCCTCCACCCTCGTGGGCCCCCTGTTGCTCCACCGACGTACTCATTCCTCCTATATATACCTACGTACCCCCAAACGATCAGATACGGAGCCAAAACCCTAATTCCACCGCCGTAACTTCATGTATCCATGAGATCTCATCTTGGGGCCTGTTCCGGAGCTCCGCTGGAGGGGGCATCCATCACGGAGGGCTTCTACATCAACACCATAGCCTCTCCGATGAAGTGTGAGTAGTTTACTTCAGACCTTCGGGTCCATAGTTATTAGCTAGATGGCTTCTTCTCTGTTTTTTGATCTCAATACAATGTTCTCCCCCTCTCTTGTGGAGATCTATTCGTTGTAAGCTTCTTTTTGCGGTGTGTTTGTTGAGACCAAGGAATTGTGGGTTTATGATCAAGATTATCTATGAACAATATTTGAATCTTCTCTGAATTCTTTTATGTATGATTGGTTATCTTTGCAAGTCTCTTCGAATTATCAGTTTGGTTTGGCCTACTAGATTGATCTTTCTTGCAATGGGAGAAGTGCTTAGCTTTGGGTTCAATCTTGCGGTGTCCTTTCCCAGTGACAGTAGGGGTAGCAAGGCACGTATTGTATTGTTGCCATTGAGGATAACAAGATGGGGGTTTTATCATATTGCATGCATTTATCCGTCTACATCATGTCATCTTGCTTAAGGCGTTACTCTGTTTTCATGAACTTAATACTCTATATGCATGCTGGATAGCGTTTGATGAGTGGAGTAATAGTAGTAGATATTGGCAGGAGTCGGACTACTTGTCTCGAACGTGATGCATATATACATGATCATACCTAGATATTCTCATAACTATGCTCAATTCTGTCAATTACTCAACAGTAATTCGTTCACCCACCATAAAATACTTATGCTCTTGAGAGATGCCACTAGTGAAACCTATGGCCCCCGGGTCTATCTTCATCATATTAATCTTCCAATACTTAGTTATTTCTATTGCTTTTTACTTTGCTTTTATTTTACTTTGCATCTTTATCATAAAAATACCAAAAATATTATCTTATCATATCTATCAGATCTCACTCTCGTAAGTGACCGTGAAGGGATTGACAACCCCTTATCGCATTGGTTGCGAGGAGTTATTTGTTTTGTGCAGGTACTAGGGACATGCGCACAACCTCCTACTGGATTGATACCTTGGTTTTCAAAAACTGAGGGAAATACTTACGCTACCCTGCTGCATCATCCTCTCCTCTTCGGGGAAATCCAACCCAGTGCTCAAGAGGTAGCACAGGGGAGCCCCCTGCGGCGCTGACAAGCTCGGTGATGCGGTCGAGCCAGTCCTCATAGGGGTCGTCGATGGGGCGGTAGAGCAGGAGCTCGCACGCCATGCACATTGCGGCCTGCTCGTCCATGGGAGCGCGACGAGTGTGGGATGATGAACCGGACGGGGTCAGCGATGGAGTGGCGGTGCGGCCGTCCCGCCGGACTGAGGGGTGCAACGAGGATGCTTGCAGCTCGTTCCCCGGCGGGCCGGTGGCAGTGGCGGTGTTGGCGGCAGGCGATGGAGAACGACGGGGTGGCCCACCGACAGGAGCCCTCTGAGCAATGCGGGCGGCGAGGGTAGCCTGGCGCTCAGCACGAGCGCGGCGAGCATCCGCCATGGAGACGATGAAGCAATGGGACGCGGAGCGACGGAAGGGAAGCTTTGGCGCACCCCTACCTGGCGTGCCAAATGTCGGATCTCGGGTTTCGGAAAAACCCTCAAGGTTCGAACACTAGGGTGTGCGCGAAGATCTCCCCCTACCGGTCCACGCCCTAGCTTCACTAAGATCTCAAGGGAAAACTCGACGAACTCGCAACACAAAGGACACAAGATTTATACTGGTTCGGGCCACCGTTGTGGTGTAAGACCCTACTCCAGTGTGGTGGTGGTGGATTGCCTCTTGGGCTGGGGATGAACAGTACAAGGGGAAGAATAGCCTCCCGAGGCGAGGTGTTCTTGTGCTTGGTGGGTGTGAGGATGAACTGAATCCGTTCATTTGGCCCCTCCTACTGTGGTGGGTAATCCTATTTATAGAGGCCCTGGTCCTTTCCCCAAATATTGAGCGGGAAGGGAGCCAACAACGGCCAATTTGAAAGGCGACAGCTAGTACAGCTTATCCTGACAAAAGCAGTCTTCGCCTGCAAAAGGCTCTAGTGGTGACGCCGCCTTGGGCTCCATGGTAACCTCCATCTTGTTGTCCTGCTGGTCTTGGTCTCGTTGCACTGATATGGAAACCTTTGCTTGACACCTCGTACTCCGCGCCTGCGCTTGCTTCCTTAGCACCAAAGAGGAAACAAGGACACTGTGCGCGCTGGCGCCCGCCTGGCCTTGGTCGTCATGGCTCACGTCACTGGAACCTCGCGAGGTTTGTCTTTCCTTGGTCTCTCCGCCCTTCGTGAGCCATCCTGGTTAGGCCGCTCCTGAGGAGGTCTTGTGTCGTCCGCCTCGCGAGGCTTGTCCCCTCGCGAGGTCTTGGGTGCTTGTTGGTAAAGATGGGTCGTACGAGCCCGCTCGCACAGCCATGCCGTGGGCCACAGGCAGGCAAGTCTGGGGACCCCCGTTTCTAGAATGCCGACAATAGTCAAATTCGTCCCAAAATTATCGCACTACAACACCATCTAATACAGCACCTAATAATACAAGCTATTATAACAAACTAATATAGCCATATGGCGACGGCGTAGTTCTGGCCATTACCACCCGTGTAGTTGCGTCCAAAACCATGGTCACTGTGTAGTTGTGGCCATGGCCACCGTCATCGCCTAGTTCTGGCCGTGACCACCACCTAGTCGCGACCACAGCCAGCGCACCGATGCCATGGATACCGCCACGCCCATGTTCGTCGCCATGACCGGCGCCACTGCCATGTCTGGCACCAGCAAAGTTGTACAATGCGGCTGGGCGGACTGGGCCCACTATAGCAAATCGTCTATGTTAAGCGCAGGCGCTGGTATGGGTGTGGGCACAGGCGCTGGCACACATGCGCGTGGCGCGTCCATCTGCACGGCCTCCGCCTCCATCTACGCAACCTCCTCCAATGCCTTGTCCACCTTCGCCCACAAAGGGGACAGAGGATCCTCTTCCTACTCCTTCCTCAATTTCAACATTGTTCTTATTTAAACCCAGAGGGAAGCTTACATTCTCAGGAACAAGACCTTTCCTATCACATGGCATAAGCCATTTCTCCTTGTCATTCTCCACATCCACCAGGCCCTGCTCCAGAGCCATGGAGTCAATGAGGAGAGTGTTTTACATCGAGTCATCGAAAACTTCCTCCTTAGGGTATTCCTAGATAGGGAACATGTTTTACCCTATGTATGGGAGATGTCTTTCCACTCAGACTAACATAAGAACAATTCTTGTTTTATTCATTAATCCCTGAGTTTTCATTTTTTATGCATGGGACTGCTAGGCCCAGAGGAAGCATCAGTATCTTTTTTCTCAGGATTCATAACCACAATCTAGTCAACCTCATAGAAGAAATCATAGAAATATCTTCCCAGAACCACTTCTCCTACTGGTGGTATCTCAGTCACATCGCGACATCCAAGCCTGACCCTAACAGACTCATGGCGATGAAGAGTTACAATGTCAGTCTGTAAGGATACGCCCACTAGCGAGGAAACATAGGCCAAATTTTGCACACTTATTTTCTCAAGAGGGACATTGCTAACTTTAACCCATGCTACTTCCATAACTCCCTTGGATCCGATAGCATCGGATCAGTCATCCATTTTAACCACATCACCCCAGGATTTCAAGGTCATACGACCTATGTAGCATGCTTCTGACACTTCTCTACTGTTAGGAAATCTCACCACATAAACATTGAGACTAGTAGGTTCAGTAGTTCAACGCTAACCCATAGCGATGTAATCAGAAAAATCTTTCTCTAGTTGGCTTCTAGTAGAATCACCTTCAATTATAGTGATCACAATACTAGTAGATCCTTCTTTAAATTTCTTTGCAGTGCAGGAATCATGTATGTAATAAAAACCCTGGGCCCTCATTTGGAATGCACACATGGGATCTATGTATTCCCAGGGAAGAAACACATCACACATGAAAGCTAGGTGGCCAAGATTACGCATCTCTCACAAAAAGCCCGAGGAAACCTAGTAGGAACATGCAAAATTGCTTTACATATGGGCCATTGAGCAACAATCATGGAAGAGGGCACTAGAGAAGGGTTTTTTCCTTGGTTGCGTTATTGCAGAGGGTCGGGGGAGGGGGTGTTCGTGGTGTTGTTCCCTCCAGGTCCAGTGGATAGGTGTGCGTTCTCCACCTAGACCGCCCCGGAGTTGACAGCATAGTGATCTGTTGCCGCTTCCCAGTGCGACGTGCTTGTCCCCGTAGTGTTGCATGAGGAGTAGTCGATGTCGCTAACGTCCCGCTTCCAGGAGTACTTGGCCTGGCCACGGTCAAAATGACCGGCGCCGCGTGATACGTCTCCAATGTATCTATAATTTTTTTATTACTCCATGCTATTATAGTATCAATCTCAGATGTTTTATATGCAATTATATACCATTTTGGGGACTAACCTATTAACCTAGTGCCCAGTGCCAGTTGTTGTTTTTTGCCTGTTTTTAGCTTTTCATGAAATCAATACCAAACAAAGTCCAAACGGAGAAAAAACTTTGGATAACTTTTTTTGGACCAGAAGAGACCCTAGAAGGTTCGGGAGAAGACCTAAAGAGTCACGAGGGAGCAACCAGCTCATGAGGCGCATCCCAGGGGGCGCCCCCGGGCTAGTGTGCCCCTCGTGGAACCTCTTGACCTAATTCCGCATCTATAAATTCTCAAATATTCCCCTAACATCGGAGAGCCACCCAGAATACTTTTTCCACCGCCTCAAGTTTCTGTTCCCATAAGATCCCATCTGGAGGCCTTCTCCAATACTCTGCCGGAGGGGGAATCGGTCACTGTGGGGATCTACATCAACCTTGCTGCCCTTCCGATGATGCGTGCGTAGTTTACCTTGGACCTACGGTTCCATAGCTAGTAGCTAGACGGCTTATTCTCTCTCTTTGATCTTCAATACCATGTTCTCCTTGATGTTCTTGGAGATCTATTTGATGTAATGACTTTTTACGGTGTGTTTGTTGGTATTTGATGAATTGTGAGTTTATGATCAGATTCATTCATGAATATTATTTGAGTTTGCTCTGAACTCTTTTATGCATGATTGTTATAGCTTTGTATTTCTCTCTGATCTATTGATTTGGTTTGGCCAACAAGATTGATTTTCCTTGCAATGGGAGGGGTGCTTTGTGATGGGTTTGATCTTACGGTGCTCAACCCCAGTGACAGAAGGGGACATGACACGTATTTGTACCATTGACATTAAGGATAAAAAGATGGTGTTTATTCATACGTGATTTTTTCTTTGTGTACATCATGTCATCTTGCTTAAGGCGTTACTCTGTTCTTTATGAACTTAATACTCTAGATGCATGCTAGATAGCGGTCAATGTGTGGAGTAATAGTAGTAGATGCAGAATCGTTTTGGTCTACTTGTCTCGGATGTGATGCCTATATACATGATCATTGCCTTGGATATCCTCATGATTATTTGCTTTTCTATCAATTACCCAACAGTAATTTTCAAGACAGAAGCCTCTAGTGAAAACTATGGGCCCCAGGTCCATTTTCTTTCATATATTAAAACCAAAAATACCTTGCTATAATTTTTATTTATTTATTTTATTTTGTATTTTTGTTCGATCTATCTATCTATCTATCACCATACAATTTAATCTTGCAAGTAACCGCCGAGTGATTGACAAGCCCTTGTTCGCGTTGGGTGCAAGTATTTGTTATTTTGTGTGTAGGTACTGCTAACGAGGTGTTGCATGGTTCTCCTACTGGATTGATAACCTTGGTTTCTAACTGAGGGAAATACTTATCTCTACTATACCGCATCATCCTCTCCTCTTTGAGAAAATTCCAACGCAACTCACAAGTAACACTGCGGCCACTCCTCCCAGATCGAAACCCCTCACGACGACCCCCTGGTAGCCACACCCTCCTTTGTTCACCATGGATGCTTGAATGCACAATGGTGTGGCCACGACCGCCACAAAGGATCTCTCGGCACCCCTCACTTTCCCCTCCCACCACTAGAAGGAGGTTGAAGATCTGGATCTGGGTCGTGTCGGGATGTCAACGTTGTCCAAAAGTGGCGAGAGCGAGATCGACTACTCCTCATCCAACACAAGGGGCAATGGGGATTGGAATTTATACCTCCACCAAGGCCAACCGTGTCGCATGGTGGTCTGGATCCTTATCCACGTGTCGAGCCTCCGCCAAGGCGGGGGTTGGACTCGAGCTCGGGCCCGGCCTAGTATCCCTGGCTTGATAGCATGTGTTGTGTTAATGTGTGTCATAGCCACTCTACCCGTGTACTGCTTGGATCGCCGTGATGCTCCTACACCATCGTACACTTCATCGGAATCGATACCTGCAACCTGTCTCTAAGAGCATCTCCGGCCACCCCCAACAGACCCTTTTGGACCACCTTTTTACATCCGGTGATAAAAAATAGCCCAGTCAAACCCCCAAGGTCTCGTTTTTTGCCAGATTTGGGCAAATATTCGTCTGGCGGTCCCAGGCGAAACCCAGCCCGTCGGGGGGCTCTTGGCGAGTCCAGGGCTATATTTTAGGCGTTTTTGGCCCACAATCGGCATCGTTTCCTTTCTATCTCTTCTCTCTCCTCTCTTTTCACTTTTTCTTCATGAACGAAGCCGAGAAGGGCGTGGCCTGGGAGCCAGAGCTCGCCGGGCGGGGCGAGGCCGTGGCACCATGGTGGAGTAGCCGTGGCCTAGTGGACGGACGAGACCGGGATGCAAGAGGTGGACGGGTGGAGCAGCCATGGCCGTCGACGGCGCGGCGCGGTTTGACAATGCGCTGGCATGGTCGTGGCCTCGCAGGTGCAGTGCCCCTCGACTAGGTTGTACGAGCGGTGCCGGCGAGGTCGAGGAGGAGCAGCGATTGCGCCCTGGTGTGCGTGATGGTGATGGTGTATAGGAGGCTGGGATGGGGCGGCGTGGATGGGGCTGGGACGTGGCGGCGCAGACGTAGCTGGGACGGGGCGGCCGTGGCCTGGACGCGCTCAAGGAGAAGGACGCCGTCTCTGCCGTCATGTTGCTCGAGGTCCATGGAGCTCGGGGCGAGGCCGGGCCGGCCCTAGGGCAGGCGCGGCCTGGGCGGCCATGGCCTGGCCGAGAGCGGCCTCAGACGGGGGGCGCGACGATGCGGCCTGGGCGTGGACAGGGTGGCTCGCGGAAGGGGCGACGCAGCCTGGGCGTGGACTGGGGACGCGGCCGGCGCGGCGCGGATGGGGCGCGACTCCGTGGACTGGGTGCCCGTGGCCTGGGCGTAGCCTGAGGTCCACCACTCATAGTGTCGGCCGCCTCCTACCACAGCCTCGGTGAGCAGCCCGGAGGGCGCGGGCTCGCTGTCTCCTTCCTCGCTTGGGGGTGGACATGGCTGGACAAAATTCAATCTCAGACAAAATATTGCGCTGGACCAACCCCAAGAGGCTAAAGAAATGCCTCCTGGGGTGCTCAACGGCTGGAGATGCTCTAACCCTAGCAAAATGACATGGAAAGGTGACTATGTCCCCGATGTCAATTACCTCCACTTCACGGTCGAAAGGGCATCCATCGTCGAGCCCTTGGTGCTCAAGAGCACGACCCGAAGAGCATCCTGACGGAACCAGAGCTCACCGCCGATGAGCATCACAGTATGCGCCGACGCGAAGTCGGGCATGTACGAGACCCGCTCCGCCAGTGTACATCGCAAGCCATCCCCCAAGAGCGACGAACTTTCTTTCTGGGTTTACATTTTAGGAATGTACTTGCAGCTTTACGTGCAGCCAAATTTGGTTATTTCGCACAGTTTAAAAAGATCAAATGTTTGCAAAAGATGCTACAACTCCACGAGGCAGTGCTCAACAGCTCAAGCTTTTTTTTCGAAAGTATGCCAAAGGCATACCATATTTTTATAGAAGGCAGAATAATATGTACAAGAGCCCTAACGAGATGCGAACAAATCATAGGGGGAACCCACGCAATGCCTATGCCCTAGCAAATACGGCTACTCTCTTGCAAAAGGATCTAAAGCACCAACTCCGCCTAGTGCGGCTTGCCTCCAATCATCTATCTCATCTAGGTTGAACACGCGTGCATTGCACTGCTTCCAAATGGCCCAAGCAATTAAAATCGTGATTGAGTCGAATCCTCTTCTAAGTTTTACATTGAAGTGCCTCCTTTGATCGAGCCACCATTGTAGGAAGGTGACATCTGTAGATGGGATTTGAATGTTGAGTCTCCAATCATTCAAGCATGAGTGTCACACCTCTCCTGCATAGCCAAAATGTGCAAGGTTGTGGTCGGGATTGTCCTTGTCTTATAGGCACGTGTAGCAGGCCAAAGGTGTGTCTTGGAGACCGTGCCGAGCGCGATGGTCAGAAGTCCAAAGGCGGTGTTGGCTAGCGAGCCACATGAAGATTTTGCACTTAAGCGGTGCCCAATGATGTCTACTATGCAACTTTATTCTTGTACACACGTGTTGAGCCTCCAAGCGCAGAGTTTTGTAGGACAGTAGCAATTTTCCCTCAAGTGGATGACCTAAGGTTTATCAATCCGTGGGAGGTATAGCATGAATATGGTCTCTATCAAACGACCCTGCAACTAAATACAATAAATCTCTTGTGTCCCCAACACACCCAATACAATGGCAAATTGTATAAGTGCACTAGTTCGGCGAAGAGATGGTGATAAAAGTGTAATATGGATGGGAGAAATATATTTTTATAATCTGTATAAATAAAAACATCAAGGTAGCAAATAGTAAACGGGCACAAAAACGGTATTGCAATGCTTAAAAATGAGGCCTAGGGTTCGTACTTTTGCTAGTGCGACCTCCCAATAGTGCTAATATAATTGGATCATATAACCATCCCTCAACGTGCAACAAAGAGTCACTCCAACGTTCCTATCTAGCGGAGAACATGAGACGAATTTTTCTGTAGGGTACGAAACCACCTCAAAGCTATTCTTTCCAATCAATCTATCCTAGAGTTCGTACTAAAATAACAAGAAGCTATTCGTTCCGATCGATCTAACCAAGAGTTCATACTAAAATAATACCAAAGCAAATTCAGATTCATAGTAAACACAAATAACTTCAAAGAGTACCCCAATATTTCTATCGGAGAAACAAAGACAAGAACGTGCATCAACCCCTACGCATAGATTACCCCAATGTCACCTCAGGAATCCGCGAGTTGAGTGCCAAAACATATATCAAGTGAATCAATACGATACCCCATTGTCACGATGAGTATTAAATTGCAAGACATATATCAAGTGTTCTCAAATCCATAAAAATATTCAATCCGAGAACAACGAAATCTCAAAGGGAAAAACTCAATTCATCATAACAAGATAGAGAGGGGAAAACACCATATCATCCGACTATATTAACAACGCCCGCGATACATCAAGATCGTGGCATCTGAAGAACACGAGAGAGAGAGAGAGAGAGATTAAACATATAGCTACTAGTACAAACCCTCGGCCCCGAGGGTGGACTACTCCCTCCTCATCGTGGTGGCCGCCGGGATGATGAAGATGGCCACCGGAGATGATTTCCCCCTCTGGCAGGGTGCCGGAACGGTGTCTAGATTGGTTTTCAATGGCTACAGAGCATTGCGATGGCGGAACTTCTGATCTAGGGTTATTTCTGCTGGTTTCTCTATTTATAGGATTTTTGACGTTGGTTTCACGAGAAGATGGGCCTCGAGGTGAGAAAAACCCATCGGGGCAAGCCAGGCCCACCAGGCACGCCCTGGTGGGTTGTGCCCTCCTCGTGGCTCTTCTGGCCCTCCCACGAAGCCTCGGGGGTCTCTTTTGTTCCAAAAAATCGTCAAAAAGTTTCAGCTCATTTGGAGAACTTCCATTTCTGCACAAAAAAAACACCACGGTAGTTCTGCTGAAAACAGCGTCAGTCCAGCTTTGTTCCATGGAAATCATATCAAAACCATATAAAATTGTTGTAAACATGGCATGAATACTTCATAAATTATAGATACGTTGGAGACGTATCAGCATCCCCAAGCTTAATTCATACTTGTCCTCGAGTAGGTAAATGATAAAAGAAATAATTTATGAAGTGTGAATGCTAGCAAAGTGCATAAGTTTGATCAATGATAATTTCAATCGCTTTTCCTAGCATCATGAGAGCAACTCTTTCTCATAAAACTTATCATGATAGTAGCAATTTAAAACGGAATTTTTGTTGTGGAATGCTACCTATCATATTCATCATACACTCTTTTCTTTTGTAGCATGAACATTTGGACTTGAATGATTCAAAGTAATAGTCTATAATTTGACATGAGGACATCAATAATCAAGCATATCACCAAGAAACCATGTCTTTCAAATTATCAACGCTAAAATAAGTTATCCCTAGCCCATCATGAGGACATCAACAATCAAGCATATCACCAAGAAATCATTGATCCATTCATGAAACACACTCGCATATTAACTACACCCAATGCTCAAGTACGATCATAGTGCCCCCTAGTTGGTGCTTTATAAGAGAAGATGGAGACTCAAATTAAAAATAAAAATTGCATAAAGTAAAAAAGGCCCTTCGCGGAGGGAATTAGGGATTTGTAGAGGTGCCAGAGCTCAAAGCGAAAACTGAGAGATAAAAACATTTTAGGAGGCATACTTTTCCCACCAACAAAAACAACTTAGAGCTCCCAACACTTTCCATGCTAGATATATCATAGGCGGTTCCCAAATAGAAAATAAAGTTTATTCCTTTTTCCACCATACTTTCACTTTCCATGGCTAACCGTATCCACGGGTGCCCTCCATACCAACACTTTCCAAGGAATTTATTATTTGACAACATAAAGTAAATTCATTTTTCATTTCAGGACTAGGAATCCCTAATACCTTTGCCTTACTCTCGTGCAGTGACAAGTGAACCAACACTCATCGTGAGAATAACACATCTAGCATGGAAAATATTGGCCACCCCTCACTGCCTTGCGAGCGGTACGAGCACACAAAAGAGAAATTTATTTTGAAAATTAGAGATGGCACATACAAATTTGCTTAGAACGGCAAAAGAATACCGCATATAGGTAGGTATAGTGGACTCATGTGGCAAAATTGGTTTAAAGGATTTTGGATGCACAAGTAGTGATCATACTTAGTGCAAAATGAAGGCTAGGAAAAGATTGGGAAGCTACCAACCAAGAAACGAATAATCCCATATGCGATCATTAAGCATAATTAACACCGAATAATGCACCACAAGTAGGATGTAATTTAATTGCACAACTATTGACTTTCGTGCTTGCATAGGGAATCACGAACCTTAACACCAATATTCTTACTAAAGCATAATTACTCATCAACATGACTCACATATCACATCATCATATATCAAAACTATTACGAGGAATCAAGTTTATTTTGTCCAATGATCTTCATGAAAGTTTTTATTGTATCCTTCTTGGATATCTATCACTTTGGGACTAATTTTCATGTGTTGCTTTTGATAAGCTCAAACAAATATAAGTGAAGATCATGAGCATAATATTTATTTCTCTCAAATTAATTTAAGTGAAGCAAGAGAGAATTTCTTCAAAAATACTAAAGCGCACCATGCTCAAAAAGATATAAGTGAAGCACTAGAGCAATTCCATAGAAAAGAGCTTCGTTGACGGGATGTGAGTGCCGCTTACCTAGCCTCCCTGGCAACTATTTGGGTACTCTATTTTATTCCAAAACTTCCAGATCTAAGTATTTAATTAAAACAGCAAGCAAAACAAAATAAAATGACAATACAAGGATAGCACACATCATGTGAATAAGCAAAAACTTAGGCTTAACCGATATTAACCGATAATTGTTGAATAAGAAAGGTGGGATGCCTACCGGGGCATCCCCGATCTTAGATGCTTGAGAATTCTTGAAATATTATCTTGGGGTGCCTTGGTCATCCCCAAGATTGAGCTTTTGTGTCTCCTTAATTCCTCTCATATCATGATTTTCCTAAATCTCAAAAGCTTCATCCACACAAAACTCAACAAGAACTCGTGAGATAAGTTAGTATAAAAAATGCAAAAACCTTATCATTATCTATTGTAGAAAATCACTGAAATTATTATTCAACATTGCATACTAAATTCCTCTGCATATTTAATACTCCTATCCTCAAATAGAATCATTAAACAAGCCAACATATGCAAACAATGCAAACATAACAACAATCTGCCAAAACAGTACAGTCTGTAAAGAATGCAAGAGTATCAATACTTATTTAACTCCAAAAATTATGAAAATTTACCACATAGTAGAAAATTTATCAGAGCTTATTTTCAGAAAAGTTTCGACATTTTATCACATTCTGACTTTTCTAGGGAATTTTCGCAACAACGGTAAACTTTCTGTTTTCAAACAGCAACATGTATACTTGCGAAATAAGCATGGCAAAGGCTATCATTGCCACTTTTATTGAACTAAAAGATGCAAAACAGTATTCTAAATAACATCAAGCAAATCCTAACAAAATAAAATGATGCTCCAAGTAAAACTTATATCATGTGACGAATGAAAATATTGCCCCAAGTAAGATTACCGATAATGTTGGAGACGAAAGAGGGGATGCCTTCCGTGGCATCCCCAAGATTAGTGGCTTGGATCTTCCTTGAATATTACCTTGGGGTGCCTTGGGCATCCCCAAGCTTATGGTCTTGTCGCTCCTTATTCTCCTCATATCAACATCTCACCCAAAACTTGAAAACTTCAATCACACAAAACTTAATGAAACTTTGTGAGATAGGTTAGTATGATAAAGAGCAAACCATGTCACTTTGGTACTGTCAAAGACAAGATTCATAATTGTTTCCACACAATCCTACTGCAGTATATCATTTCCGCAATTTATGTTGAGCAATATAAGCGATGGAAACTAGAAAACAAGCAAACTATGCAATGAAAGCAGAATTTGTCAAAAACAGAACAGTCTGTAGTAATCTGTACTCCAACCATACTTATGCCACTCCAAAAATTCTGAAAAAATAGGAAACCCTTGGCAATCTGTCTATTAATCTTCTACAAAAAGAATCATCATTTTATCACGCTTCTGTTAAAAATGAGAATTGTTTTCCTGAGCGCAAAAGTTTCTGTTTGTCAGCAAGATCAAATCAACTATCACCGTAAGCCATCTCAAAGGTCTTACTTGGCACTTTATTGAAACAAAAGCAATAAAACATGATTACTACAGTAACCTAATCATGTGAACACACAAAAAAGTAGGTAAAAGTGTTGGGTTGTCTCCAAACAAGCGCTTTTCTTTAATGCCTTTTAGCTAGGCATGATGATTTCAATGATGCTCGCATAAAAGATTAGAATTGGAACATGAAAAAGAGCATCCTGAATCACATTACAAGCACATTTAAGCCTAAACCACTTCCTATGCATCGGGATTTTGTGAGCAAATAATTCATGGGAGCAAGAATCAACTAGCATAGGAAGGCAAAACAAGCACATCTTCAAAATTTTCAACACATAGAGAGGAAACTTGATATTATTGCAATACCTACAAGCATATGTTCCTATCTCAAAATAATTTTCAGTAGCATCATGAATGAATTCAACAATATAACTATCACATAAATCATTATTTTCATGATGCATTAGCATAGAAATTTTGTTAATCTCTACATAAGCAAATTTATTCTCATCAATAGTAGTGGGAGCAAACTCAACTAAATAACTATCATGGGAGTAAAAATTAAAATCATGACGACAAGTTCCATGGTTATCATTATTCTTTATAGCATACATGTCATCACCGTAATCATCATAGATACCAACTTCGTTATCATAGTCAATTGAAGCCTCATCCAAAATGGTGGATTCATCACTAAATAAAGTCATGACCTCTCCAAATCCACTTTCATCATTATAATCATCATAAATAGGAGGCATTCAATCATTATAACAAATTTGCACATCAAATCTTGGGGGACTAAAAATATCATCTTCATCAAACATAGCATCCCCAAGCTTATGGCTTTGCATATCATTAGCATCATGGATATTCAAAGAATTCATACTAACAACATTGAAATCATTCTCATCATTCAAATATTTTGTGCCAAACATTTTATTGACTTCTTCTTCTAACAATTGAGCACAATTTTCTGAACCATCATTTTCACGAAAGATATTATAAAGATGATCAATAATATGATACAACCTCAATTCCATTTTTTTAGTTTTCTTTTTATAAACCAAACTAGTGATAAAACAAGAAACTAAAAGATTCGATTGCAAAATCTAAAGATATACCTTCAAGCACTCACCTCCCTGGAAACGGCGCCAGAAAATAGCTTGATGTCTCCTACGCAGCTTTATTCTTGTAGACACATGTTGGGCCTCCAAGCGCGGAGTTTTGTAGGACAATAGCAATTTTCTCTGAAGTGGATGACCTAAGGTTTATCAATCTGTGGGAGGTGTAGGATGAAGATGGTCTCTCTCAAACGACCCTGCCACCAAATACAAGAAATCTCTTGTGTCCCCAACACACCCAATACAATGGCAAATTGTATAGGTGCACTAGTTCGACGAAGAGATGGTGATAAAAGTGTAATATGGATGGTAGAAATATATTTTTATAATCTATATAAATAAAAACATCAAGGTAGCAAATAGTAAACGGGCACAAAAATGGTATTGCAATGCTTAAAAATGAGGCCTAGGGTCCGTACTTTTGCTAGTGCAACCTCTCAACAGTGCTAATATAATTGGATCATATAACTGTCCCTCAACGTGCAACGAAGAATCACTCCAAAGTTCCTATCTAGCGGAGAACATAAGACGAAATTGTTTGTAGGGTACGAACCCACCTCAAAGCTATTATTTCTGATCAATCTATCCTAGAGCTCGTACTAAAATAACACGAAGCTATTCTTTCCGATCGATCTAACCAAGAGTTCGTACTAAAATAACACCAAAGCAAATTCAGATTCATAATATTCAATCCAACACAAAGAACTTCAAAGAGTGCCCCAAGATTTATACTAGAGAAACAAATACAAGAACATGCATCAACCCCTACGCATAGATTATCCCAATGTAACCTCGGGAATCTGCGAGTTGAGTGCCAAAACATATATCAAGTGAATCAATACGATACCCCATTATCACCACGAGTATTCAATTGCAAGACATATATCAAGTGTTCTCAAATCCATAAAAATATTCAATCCGATAACAACGAAATCTCAAAGGGAAAACTCAATTCATCACAACAAGATAAAGATAGGAAAACAACATATGATCCGACTATATTAACAAAGCCTGCGATACATCAAGATCGTGACATCTCGAGAACATGAGAGAGAGAGAGATATTAAACACATAGCTACTGGTACAAACCCTCAGCCCCGAGGGTGGACTACTCCCTCCTCATCGTGGTGGCCGCTGGGATGATGAAGATGGCCACTAGAGATGATTCCCCCCTCCGGCAGGGTGCAGGAACGGGGTCTAGATTGGTTTTCGGTGGCTACAGAGGCATGCGGCGGCGGAACTTCTGATCTAGGGTTATTTCTGATGGTTTCTCTATTTATAGGAATTTTTGGCGTTGGTTTCACGCTAAGAGGTGAGCACAACCCACCAGGGCAAGCCAGGCGCGCCCTGGTGGGTTATGCCCTCCTCGTGGCTCTTCTAGCCCTCCCACGAAGCTTCGGGGTTCTCTTTTGTTCCAAAAAAAGTTTCAGCTTATTTGGAGAACTTTCATTTCTGCACCAAAAACAACACCACAGTAGTTCTGCTGAAAAGAGCGTCAGTCCGGGTTAGTTCCATGCAAATCATACCAAAATCATATAATGTTGTAAACATGGCATGAGTACTTCATAAATTATAGATACGTTGGAGACGTATCACCCAACTTCGCCAAATGCAGCCTGCGGTGGGGGTTTTGACTTGCCCCATGCAAAGCCACTTGTATGTGGAGCTTGCATTGTATCTTCCTGACGCGTGACAAGGCCAAATGAATTGGTCAGGCTCCTCCAAATTCCTCTCCATTGTGTTGATGGATTGGCATTGTGAGTAGACTTGTATGTGGCCCAAGAAAGAGAGCTCCCCTTGCACATCCTGCATCCAGGCATTATCATCGAGCGCATCTCTCACTGTTCTCCTATTTTTGTTCATCGTGCTCGCCAGCTCGTGAAGTAACGGGGCGATGTCAGCAACCGCAGTGCTGTGGATCCAACGATCTTTCCAAAGAGGACTTTTGATCCCTCCCGCACCTTGATCTTGACTAAGCTGTTAAAGACCTCTCGCGCTTGATCATCCACTAGCATGTGCAACCCTTGCCAGGGCTTGCTCGGATCAGATATTCTCAGCCATTCCCATCGCACACGAAGTGTCAGCGCTTGCAATGCTAGGTTCTTCACACCTAGGACTCCGAATGTTGTAGGTTTGCAAACCGCGTCCCAAGCGACAAGGCATTATCCAACATGGCTCTTCGTAACACCCATCATGCGGCTATATCTCCCACGTGTCGGAGCACGACTTAGAGGCATAACCGCATGGTAGGCATGTCACAAGAGGGGTAATCTTTACACATCCCATGTACTGAATAAGAAAGGGATAAAGACTTGGCTTACAATCGCCACTTCACATAATACATAAATATAGCATACATCGTCCAGAATACAATCAAGGTCCGACTATGGAACCAACATAAATAAAGAGAACTCCAAATGCTAGATCCCCGATCGCCCCAACTGGGCTCCTCTACTGATCATCCGGAAAAGACACATAGTAATGGCTCGAATCCTCATCAAACTCCCACTTGAGTTCGGTAGCGTCCCCTGGACTGGTATCATCGGCACCTGCAACTGTTTGGAAGTATCTGTGAGTCACGGTGACTCAGCAATCTCACACCCGTGAGATCAAGACTATTTAAGCTTAAGGGTAGGAAAGGGTAGTGAGGTGGAGCTGCAGCAAGCACTAGCATATATGGTGGCTAACTTACGCAAAAGAGAGCGAGAAGAGAAGCAAAGCACGGTCGAGAAGCTAATGGTGATCAAGAAGTGATCCCAAAGCTACTTACGTTCAAGCATAACACGAGACCGTGTTCTCTTCCTGGACCCCGCCGAGAAGAGACCATCACGGCTACACACATGGTTGATTCATTTTAGTTAAGTTAAGCGTCAAGTTCTCTACAACCGGACATTAACAAATTCCCATCTTCCCATAACCGCGGGCACGGCTTTCGAAAGTTCAAAACCCTGCAGGGGTGTCCCAACTTAGCCCATCACAAGCTCCCACGGTCAACGAAGGATATTCCTTCTCCCAGGAAGACCCGATCAGACTCGGAGTCCCGATTACAAGACATTTCGACAATGGTAAAACAAGACCAGCAAAGCCACCCGATGTGCCGACATCCCGATAGGAGCTGCACATATCTCATTCTCAGGGCAACACCGGATGAGCAATCCGTACAACTAAAAACAGCCCTCAAGTTTCCCGAGGTGGCGCTGCAAGGGGCTCTAGTTCGGACCAACACTTAGAGAAGCACTTGCTCGGGGGGTTAAATAAAGATGACCCTTGAGTCTGCAGAACCCAAGGGAAGGTGATAGGTTGTTAGGAAAATGTAAAACCAAGGTTGGGCCTTGCTAGAGGAGTTTTATTCAAAGCGAACTGTCAAGGGGTTCCCATAACACCCAACCACGTAAGGAACACAAAATCAAGGAACATAACACCGGTATGACGGAAACTAGGGCGGCAAGAGTGGAACAAAACACCAGGCATAAGGCCGAGCCTTTCACCCTTTACCTAGTACATAGGTGCATTAAAGTAATACGATATAATAATGATATCCCAACAATATCCATGTTCCAACAAGGAACAAACTTCATCTTCACCTGCAACTAGCAACGCTATAAGAGGGGCTGAACAAAGCGGTAACATAGGCAAACAATGGTTTGCTAGGAAAGGTGGGTTAGAGGCTTGACATGGCAATATGGGAGGCATGAAATAGCAGGTGGTAGGTATCGCGGCATAGCAAAAGAGCGAGCAACTAGAAAGCAAAGATAGAAGTGATTTCGAGGGTATGGTCATCTTGCCTGCAAAGTTCTCTGAGTTGACGAAAGCTTGATCCTCGTAAGCGTACTCAACGGGTTCCTCGATCACGCACTCATCTCCCGGCTCTACCCAAAGCAAGAACACAAGCAAAGGACCAACAATCAATCACGGTGCAATGCACAATCAACATGATGCAAAACATGACATGACATGACATGCGGGATGTGATATGCAATGCATATGCGTGCTCCTGAAGGAAAAATGATGAACAAGGCATCAACTTGGCAAACCAAGTGTGCCGCTGGAACGATGAGTTGATTTCGGTCGAAATCGATATAAAGATCACCGGAATCGGATGCACGGTTTGCAAATGGCAAGCAAAACAAGAATGGCACAATTCTGCGATTAACAGCACGATGCCATCTAGAATGCAACAAGAAACTAAGCTACTGCACTCCAACATAACAACAAAGCACATGGCAGTGATCTACTCAAGATGCTTGACAAAATATGAACACTGAGCTATGGCTAAAACACACAAGAGCAGGTTCAAACAAGCATGGCAAAAGTGCAAAAGATATCAGCATCACAGACTTGGTGAAAATACTAACATGCCAGGAATAACATCAGGAAGCAATGTTTAGAGCAAGCTAACAACATGCTACAGGAACAGATCATAGCAAACAAAGGCATGGCATGAATCTACTCAAAGCATAGAACAAAAGTCCCTTACTGATTATAAGCCAAAAGGCACAGAAGATATGATGGCACCCATGTAAACATAGCAAGTTTCGTTAACAGATTCAGACTTAGCAGAAAACTGAGCATGGCATAAACAGAGTTATGAAGGCATCTTTGCGAGCTCGATTCACTTAACACAAGGCATTGCATGACAAGATAAGCATAGCATCAGCAAGAAGACATGTTCATGAAGCTAACAATGGCAAGAGCAAGTTCATAGCATGCATGGATCAACTACAACAACCATGGCAAAATTGATTAACATGTAAACAATCTGCCAGGAACATTTTATAGCAAAAGTAGAGCAAGATTAAGTCATGCTATGGCACTCCATAATTGCAAACAGGGGCGTGGATGGATAGAGCATAGCCATATGTCCAAATCATCCTTACTGAAGCAACTCAAATACAGCATGGATCTCACTGTAGCAACATGGTTACATGTAACAGCAGACAAAGACTTAGCCAAAATCCCGAGATCCTGAAATCAACAATATCACGAAGGCTACTTTGCATGCTTGTGCTAGTCACCACAAATATCACAAAAATACATGGCATACAACCCTGTAAAGATGGCATGGCATAGATCAAAATACATGTAGAGCTCATGCCCATATGCAGCACATAATAATTGGAGCAAAAATAACAAATGCACATAATCTGATAAGTAACAGCAACTAACAATTTATAGCACTCTTACATCAACTATTTGGGCATCAAGATGGAGTCAAACAAGCATGCCACAATGTAACAAAATGTAGAGCATCTCATGATGAACATTTTGATATATCATGTGCAAGAAACGGAGCAGTATGCAACAAGTTATGACATGATGAACATGGGCGTAAAACTTAACAGAAAAAGAACTTAGTGGAATTTCAACCTCGCGAAAGTCAACGCGGGACGAGGATATCCGGGACGGAGCGGATCGGGATGGGGCACCGTGTTTGGTTGGCGGTGCGGGTGGATCTGATCCCGGTTGGCAGCGGAGCGGATCTCGCCGGAACATCGCCGGAGAAGTGGCCGGAGTGGAGGAAGAAGATGACCGGCGTTATGGAGGAGGGCGAAGACAGGCGGCGGTAGGCGGCTCACAGCGGCGACGTTCGGCGCGGGACGCGCGGCCACGGGCGGAGGGCGCGGCGGCTCCGGTCGCCGGCGGGAGGAGCAGGGGCAGCGCGCGGGGTGGCGGCCGCGGGCGACGCCGGAGAGGCGGCGGCAGATGGGAGCCGGGCGGGCGCGCGGGACTCGGGCCATGGCGGGCGAGCATCGGCGGCGTCCGGGCCCGAGTGGGCCACGGGAGGTGCGAGGCACGGGGAGGACGCGTGGCGGCGGCGGAGTGGCTGGTCGCGGCGGCGATGCTGATGTGGCAGCCGCTGATTGGCTGGAACGACGTGCTCGGTGGACATGTCCGGCGCGGTTGGACATGTCCGGCGGCGCGAGGATGAAAACACTAGGGTTTGGACTGCGATTTTGGACGGGGAAGACCTTTATATAGGTCGAGGGAGTTTGGAGAGTCCAAATGAAGTGTAGTTTTAGCCCACGCGATCGTGATCTGACGACAGAGGACATGGGAGTGGTTTGGATGGGTTATTGGGCCGTTTTGGAGGGGTGTTGGGCTGCAACACACACGAGGCCTTTACGGTTCCCCGGTTAACCGTTGGAGTATCAAACGGACTCCAAATGATACGAAATTTGACAGGCGGTCTACCGGTCGTGTACCAAGGCCACTTGGTAAATCTTGATCCATTCCGAGAACGTTTAACACCCGCTCACGAAAAGAGACAAAAGGGGGCGCCGGTGGACGTAGGAGTGTCCGACTGCAAAACGGACAACAGGGGAAATGCTCGGATGCATGAGATGAACACGTATGCAAATGAGATGCACATGATGACATGATATGAAATGCATGACATGAACAAAAGCAAAACAAAGACAAAACCCAACCACGAAGGGAATCTCACAACACCTCTCCAGAAAAAGCAAGAGTCGGAGTTACAAATGTGGAAAGTCACATCCGGGGTGTTACACTCTACTCTTTGCCAGCCCAAAAGAATGAGCGCATCCACTTGTTGATCTCCTCAAGGACCCAGACAGGGGGGTCAAGCACTAGGAGCTGGTGGGCCGGTCTTGCAGCGATAACCGTTTTGACCATGATCAATCTCCCAGGTCGGCGGATGATGCCTCGTTGCCAAGCCGGGATGAACTTCCTTACTTGATCAAGGAGCGGCTACCAATCCGCCCTTGTTAGCTGGTTGATCGCAAGTTGGAGACCAAGGTATTGGCATGGAAAGTTTCCCATCCTACATTGCAGGATCGACTCGACTCTGTGATGACCGTTCTCGTTGTGCCTGATGAGTATCGCGTTGGATTTGTTGTAGTTGATTCTGAGGCCAGAAGCTTCACCGAAGATGTCGTACGTGGCCTTGACAAATGTCAGATCTTTCATGGTCGGTCTCAGGAAGAGCACGAGGTCATCAGCATAGAGGGATAGACGCTGTGTGGTCGTGATTCCTCTGAACAAGCCGAGGATTCATTCTTCAGTTGCCTTTCTTATGATGGAGGTGAGGGAGTCCATGGGGATCACAAAGAGTAGCGGCGAGACCAGGTCCCCTTGCCTTAGGCCCTTGGCATGATGAAATCGCCTTGCCAGGACTCCATTGACCACCACACGAGTGCTTGCTGAGTGGAGAAGGATCGAGATCCAAGTAATCCACCTCTGTCCAAAACCCCTTGCCCTTAGGTTCTCCAATAGGAACGGCCAAGATAGTGAGTCAGATGCTTTAGAGATATCAAGCTTGAGAAACAGCCCCTTCTCCTTTCTCGCGTGAAGTTTCCGGGCTAGCTGTCTGACCAGGAGGTAGTTGTCATGGATGTTTCTCCCCTTGATGAATGTCGAATGATTTATGGCCACGATCTCTGACATGCGAGGCCGAGCTTTGGTTGCGAGTAGTTTGGCAAAGAGTTTAGCGAAGCTCTGAGGCTAGCTTATCAGTCGATGATCTCCAACTTCCAGGGCATCAGGTATCTTGGGGATCATAACAATGTGCGCACGGTTGAGTTTATCGAAGCCTCGGCCATCTCCCACATACAGTTTCATCAGCGTAGTCATGATGTCTCCTTTAATGATAGACCAAGCAATGTGGTAGAAAGCACCAATGAATCCATCGGGGCATGGAGCTCTATCGGCAAGGATCTCTTTAATCACATTCCAAACTTCTTGTTCAGTTAACTTTAGCTCGAGTTCATCAAGATTGCACTCTGGGATCTGAAGGTACTCAAGGTCTATAGTGTTATCACTGGCTCCGGCCTTCCCTAGCAGGTTTTCGAAGGCCTCAGACAAAATTTCCTCTTTTCTAACTTGGTTAGTGATGATTTCGTCGCCTCTCTTGATGCAGAGGATGAAATTCTTGGTACGTCTTCCGTTGGCTACGGCTTGGAACAGCTTAGTGTTTGTGTCGCCATCCCTTAGCCAACGAATCCTGGATCTTTCCATGTCAATGGTGCACTCAAGCGATGCTAGGCCAGGCAAAGAGATCTTGAGGGTTCGGCGCAACCAAGTTTCTAACAATGACAAGGGTCTCATCTCCAGCCAATTTGCAATCTTCATGAGGATTTTGATGCTCCCGGTCTTTCTCGCCCCCAAGCTTGTAAGTATGATGCCGTGTTCCTGAAAAGCGCATCCAACCTTTTGAAAGGATCAAAGATCTCACTACTACAGACCAAAGCTTCTCTGACCGCGTCTTCAAAGCCCTCTAGCTTGGTCCAGTAGAGCTCAAACGTAAGTGCCTCTTTGCTCCAAATATGTTGCTTCTTGAAAGGTGGAGTGGTGCATGATCTGATGCACTGGTGGAGAGTGCTTGCATGTGTTGGAGAACATGGTAATTTCAAAAAAATTCCTATGCACACGCAAGATCATGGTGATGCATAGCAACAAGAGGGGAGAGTGTCGTCCACGTACCCTCGTAGACCGTTAAGCGAAATCGTTATAACAACGCGGTTGATGTAGTCGTACGTATTCACGATCGACTGATCCTCGGCACCGAACGTACGGCACCTCCGCGTTCAGCACACGTTCAGCTCGGTGACGTCCCGCGAACTCACGATCCAGTAGAGCTCGAGGGAGAGTTTCATCAGCACGACGGCATGGTGACGATGTTGATGAAGCTACCGTCACAGGGCTTCGCCTAAGCACCGCTACAATATAACCGAGGTGGATTATGGCGGAGGGGGGGCACCACACACGGCTAAGAGATCAACAAATCAATTGTTGTGTCTCCAAGGGGTGCCCCCTCCCCGTATATAAAGGAGGGAGAGGAGGAGGGGGCGGCCAAGGAGGAGGAGGCGCGCCCAAGGGGGGCAATCCTACTCCAAGTAGGATTCCCCCCTCTTTCCTAGTCTTAGTAGGAGAGGGGAAGGAAGGGGAGGAGAAGAAGAAGGAAAGGGGGAGGCACCCTAGTCCAATTCGATCTGGGCTAGGGGGGCCGCACGCCCCTAGCTAGTCGCCTCTCCTCTTCCTCCACTTGGGCCCATAAGGCCCAATAACCCCCCGGGAGGTTCCGGTAACCTCCCGGTTCTCCGGTATTTATCCGATAACCCCTGGAACTCATCCGGTGTCTGAATATGACCTTACAATATATCGATCTTTACGTCTCGACCATTTCGAGACTCCTCGTCATGATCGTGATCACATCCGGGACTCCGAACTACCTTTGGTACATCAAAACACAAAAACTCATAATACCGATCGTCACAGAACTTTAAGCGTGCGGACCCTACGGGTTCGAGAACTATGTAGACATGACCGAGACACGTATCTGGTCAATAACCAATAGCGGAACATGGATGCTCATATTGGTTCCTACATATTCTATGAAGATCTTTATCGGTCAAACCGCATAACAACATACGTTGTTCCCTTTGTCATCGGTATGTTACTTGCCCGAGATTCGATCGTCGGTATCTCAATATATAGTTCAATCTCATTACTAGCAAGTCTCTTTACTCGTTCTGTAATGCAACATCCCGCAACTAACTCATTAGTCACATTGCTTGCAAGGCTTATAGTGATGTGCATTACCGAGAGGGCCCAGAGATACCTCTTCGACAATCGGAGTGACAAATCCTATTCTTGATCTATGCCAACTCCACGAACACCATCGGAGACACCTGTAGAGTGATGACCCACAAGTATAGGGGATCTATCATAGTCCTTTCGATAAGTAAGAGTGTCGAACCCAACGAGGAGCAGAAGGAAATGATAAGCGGTTTTCAGCAAGGTATTCTCTGCAAGCACTGAAATTATAGGTAACAAATAGTTTTGTGATAGGATAATTGGTAATGAGCAACAAGTAACAAAAGTAAATAAAGTGCAGCAAGGTGGCCCGATCCTTTTCGTAGCAAAGGACAAGCCTGGACAAATTCTTATATAGAGAAAAGTGCTCCCGAGGACACATGGGAATTATCGTCAAGCTAGTTTTCATCACGTTCATATGATTCGCATTCGGTACTTTGATAATTTGGTATGTGGGCGAACCGGTGCTTGGGTACTGCCCTTACTTGGACAAGCATCCCACTTATGATTAACCTCTATTGCACGCATCCGCAACTACAACAAAAGTATTAAGGTAAACCTAACCATAGCATGAAGCATATGGATCCAAATCAGCCCCTTACGAAGCAACGCATAAACTAGGGTTTAAGCTTCTGTCACTCTAGCCACCCATCATCTACTTATTACTTCCCAATGCCTTCCTCTAGGCCCAAATAATGGTGAAGTGTCATGTAGTCGACGTTCACATAACACCACTAGAGGAGAGACAACATACATCTCATCAAAATATCGAACAAATACCAAATGCACATGACTACTAATAGCAAGACTTCTCCCATGTCCTCAGGAACAAACGTAACTACTCACAAAGCATATTCATGTTCATAATCAGAGGGGTATTAATATGCATATAGGATCTGAACATATGATCTTCCACCAAATAAACCACCTAGCATCAACTACAAGGAGTAATCACACTACTAGCAACCTACAGGTACCAATCCCCGACTTAGAGACAAGAATTGGATACAAGAGAGGAACTAGCGTTTGAGAGGAGATGGTGCTGGTGAATATGTTGATGGAGATTGACCCCCTCCCGATGAGAGCATCGTTGGTGATGACGATGGAGATGATTTCCCCTCCCGGAGGGAGTTTCCCCGGCAGAACAGCTCTGCCGGAGCCCTAGATTGGTTCCGCCAAGGTTCCGCCTCGTGGCGGCGGAGTCTCATCCCGAAAGCTGGCTTATGAATTTTTTTTCCTCATCAAAAGACTCCATATAGCATAAGATGGGCGTCGGAGGGCCACCAGGGGGGCCACGAGGCAGGGGGCGTGCCCAGGGGGTAGGGCGCGCCCCCACCCTCGTGGGCAGGGTGTGGCCCCCCTCCGGAACTTCTTGCGCTTAGTATTTTTTATATATTCTTAAAATGACTTCCGTGAAGTTTCAGGACTTTTGGAGCTGTGCAGAATAGGTCTCTAATATTTGCTCCTTTTCCAGCCCAGAATCCCAGCTGCCGGCATTCTCCCTCTTTATGTAAACCTTGTAAAATAAGAGAGAATAGGCATAAGTATTGTGACATAATGTGTAATAATAGCCCATAATGCAATAAATATCGATATAAAAGCATGATGCAAAATGGATGTATCATAGAGCACCTTTATAATCACCCAGTTATGTTGTGATGTTTGGTAGCACACAAAGTGTTCCTCCGGTAATCGGGAGTTGCATAATCTCATAGTCATAGGAACATGTATAAGTCATGAAGAAAGCAATAGCATTAAACTAAAACGATCAAGTGCTAAGCTAACGGGTTCAAGAATAATAAACATGTCCCTGTGATCGTTTAGTTTGTTGCTATTGCTTTCTTCATGACTTATACATGTTCCTATGACTATGAGATTATGCAACTCCCATTTACCGGAGGAACACTTTGTGTGCTACCAAACGTCACAATGTAACTGGGTGATTATAAAGGTGCTCTACAGGTGTCTCCGAAGGTACTTGTTGGGTTGGCGTATTTCGAGATTAGGATTTGTCACTCCGATTGTCGGAGAGGTATCTCTGGGCCCACTCGGTAATACACATCACTTAAGCCTTGCAAGCATTGGAACTAATGATTTAGTTGTGGGCTGATGTGTTACGGAACGAGTAAAGAGACTTGCTGGTAAGGAGATTGAACTAGGTATTGAGATACCAACGATCGAATCTCGGGCAAGTAACATACCGATGACAAAGGGAACAAATGTATGTTGTTATGCGGTTTGACCGATAAAGATCTTCGTAGAATATGTAGGAGCCAATATGAGCATCCAGGTTCCGCTATTGGTTATTGACCAGAGACGTGTCTTTGTCATGTCTACATAGTTCTCGAACCCGTAGGGTCCGCACGCTTAAAGTTCGATGACGGTTATATTATGAGTTTATGTGTTTTGATGTACCGAAGGTAGTTCGGAGTCCCGGATGTGATCATGGAAATGACGAGGAGTCTCGAAATGTTCGAGACGTAAAGATTGATATATTGGACGACTATATTTGGATACCGAAATGGTTCCGGTGAGATCGGAATAATACCGGAGCACCGGGAGGTTATCGGAACCCCCTGGGAGGTATATGGGCCTTAATGGGCTTTAGTGGAAAGGAGGGGTAAGGAGCAAGGGAGCCCCCCCAAGCCCAATCGAATTGGGAGGGGGGCTGGCCCCCCTTTCCTTCCTCCCTCCTTCTTCTTCCTTCCCTCTCCCTCACCAAATAGGAAAAAGGAGGAGTCCTACTCCCGGTGGGAGTAGGACTCCCACCCTTAGGCACGCCTCCTCCCCTTTGCCGGACCTCTCCTCCCCTCCTTTATATACGGAGGAGAGGGGCACCCCATAAACACAACAATTGATCTCTTAGATCTTTTAGCCGTGTGCGGTGCCCCTCTCCACCATAGTCCACCTCGATAATATTGTAGCGCTGCTTAGGCGAAGCCCTGCGATAGTAGAACATCAACATCGTCACCATGCCGTCATGTTGACGGAACTCTCCCTCAAAGCTTGGCTGGATCGGAGTTCGACGGACGTCATCGAGTTGAACGTGTGCAGAACTTGGAGGTGACGTGCGTTCAGTACTTGATCGGTCGGATCTTGAAGACGTACGACTACATCAACCGCGTTGTGCTAACGCTTCCGCTTTCGATCTACGAGGGTACGTGGATGATGTCTACTACACAACCTTCTTCTTGTAGACGTTGTTGGGCCTCCAAGTGCAGAGGTTTGTAGGACAGTAGCAAATTTCCCTCAAGTGGATGACCTAAGGTTTATCAATCCGTAGGAGGCATAGTATGAAGATGGTCTCTCTCAAACAACCCTGCAACCAAATAACACTACAAAAAAAGACACATATGTGACATTTTGGGCCGAACGAAAAAAATTTCTGTCATACATATGACACTTCTATGACGATAATTGTGACAAAACCCGGTATCATCATAGATGTGGTGGGCTCCTACTTCTATGACAGAAAATCATGACAGAAAATGGGCTTTTGTCCTAGGCGGGCTGGAGACGCAGCTGCATGACATTCTTTGGGCCGTCCATGACTGAAAAAACCATGGTAGAAGCGAGGGGGAGGAAAATTTCGGGAAGTTCCCGGTTACGGTGGGAGGTCGGGGGCCGAGCGATGCGCGTTTCTCTTGTACACGTACGCGCGTGTGTGCGAGGCGTTGGCTCTAACTGAACCCGATTGAGGCGTTGGGCTCTAACTGAACCCGAGAGATTGCACTGCTGGCTACACGTTACTGAATCCGAACGATCGATCGATGGATGTTAACTGAACCCGATCGAGTGATTCCTTCGCTACTGCTGCTAACAGAAGCCGATCGATGCTGCCTCTGGGATGAACCGTGAGCGTTGCGGGGGGGCTTGGATGAATAGTGGGCGGTGGCGTTGCCTCTGGATGAACAGGACCCCGTGGTGTGGTGGAGGGCTGGATGAACAGTAGACGGTGGAGGGTGCCCGTGGAGGGGTGGTTGAATAGGATCCCGTGGTGTGGAGGGCTGGATGACCAGTAGACAGTGGAGGGGTGCCTGTGGAGGGGTGGTTGAACAGGACCCCGTGGTGTGGAGTGCTGGATGAATAGTAGAAGGTGGAGGGGTGGTTGAACAGTAGCCGGTGGAGTAGCGCGCGGTGGAGGCTGGATGAACAGGAGCCCGTGGAGGCTGGATGAACAGGAGCCTGTGGAGGCTGGATGAACGAGCCCGTGGAGGCTAGAGGAGGTCGACGGTGGAGATGAACAGTATCCCGTGGAGTCCCGTTTTGTGGTACGCCACACCCCTCCCGATGAACAGGACCCCCGTTTCGACCGTAGCGCTCCAACACAAGTCTGTTTCCTCTGTTTTGCGGTACGCCACACCCCTCCCGATCAACAGGACCCCCATTTCGACCGTAGGAGGTCCGTTTCCTCCATTTTGCGGTACGCCACACCCCTCCCGATCAACAGGACCCCCGTTTCGACCATAGGAGGTTCGTTTCCTCCGTTTTGTGGTACGCCACACCCCTCCCGATGAACAGGATCCCGTTTTGAACGTGTCCGGTCGAACACAAGGCCGTTTCCTCCGTTCTGCGGTACGCCAGGCCTCGTTTCCATCGCCTGTTCCATCCAAGCCCTCCCGATGAACACGACGCATTCCGTTGCCTCCTCATGAACACGACGCATTCTGTTGCCTCCCCATGAACACGACGACGACGTTGTTTCTCCGTTCCGACCCAGCCATGTACACGAGCCCTCGCCGTATGTATGCATGAGTAGGCGTTCGAGAACCCGCCCGTATGTACACATACATGGCCGTATTTTATTTCTTGCACCCTGACCGCCTCTACTACGACACGTGCGCGCCTCTACATCGACCAGTATATATGTACGTACACGTTCGCGACCAGAATGACAATGCTACATACGCTTCGACCAGATTGGATCCCGACTGTCAGGCACTTCCTTGCGTGCGAAGATGTAGCTGGTGGGTCCCAACAGTCAGGGGGCGAAATATAGTGGCCCGTCCGGTGGGTCCCGCTATCAGGTGGAGGAATAATTATTTTGCACGTAATAAGGAGGCACTTCCTTGCAGCGGCCATGGACCCAGCTGTCAGCCTCTCCACGTATAGTCCATGTCCGATGGAAGCCGTTCCTTGACCACGTTGACCACGCCGCACTGAGAGCACCAGGGCGGTGGACGACGGCAAGGCCTAGGAAGGGGACGACGCGGAGCCGGGGAAGACGCGGTAGTGGATGCCCATGCGTAGAGGAGTACGAGGGTTCACTGGTTCATTGCGGTGTGAGGCTGTCGTCGCCGCAGAATAACAGGGGGTGTGGGTGAGTAGAGGGATGGCCTGGCCAGCAGTGGGAGTAGTAGGGGCGGTGAGGCCTCCGCCGCATTGCAGCCGGCCACGGGAGGAAGGAGCACGAGGCACGACCGGCGCTGGTTTGGACGGCTGTAGCAAGAAGACCAGAGGTTGAAGAAGCACTACGGCCGTTCGATGGACATCGTGCGGTCACTTGAGCTAGAATCATGCATATTGACTAAGTTGACAAAGCCCTCCATCCCCGTCAACTTAGTAGGCCCACAAGTCAGCCTGCCACTATACTGGGTCCTAGCTAATAGGGGGAGTATTCATTTTTTGTGCGTAATAAGGAGGCGCTTCCTTGCGTGCGAAGATATAGCTGGTGGGTCCGAGCTATCAGCGGCAGTAACGGTTTTTTGCGAAATACAGAGGCCCTTTCGATGGGTCCCTGATGTCAGGTGGAGGAATCATTATTTTGCGTGTAATAAGGAGGCATTTCCTTACGTGCGGCCGTGGACCCAGCTGTCGGCCTCTCCGCGTAAAGTCCACTTCAGATGCATGTCGGTCGTTGACCACGTTGACCAGACCGTGCCGAGAGCACCAGGGCGGTGGACGACGGCGAGGCCTAGGAAGGGAACGACACGGAGGCAGGGAAGACTCGGCAGTTGTTTCCCACGCAGAGGGGAGTACGACTGTATGAGGGTTTACTGGTTCGTCTGCCATCGCCAGAGAATAACAGCAGGTGTGGGTGAGTAGAGGGATGGCTAGGCCAGCGATGGGAGTATGGTGGGGCGGTGAGGCCCGCACGGCAGCAGAGCCGGCTGGGGGCACGTGGGAGCAGGCAGTCCCGCCGGCGCCTATTTGAGCGGCTGGAGCAAGAAGAGCAGAGATTGAAGAAGCACGATGGCCGTTGGATGGCCATCCAACAGTCACTGCTTGTGCGTCAACCTTTTTTTAGGAAAGCCTCAAATCTGTGGAAAACAGCATACAGCCCATCTGCCATTATTTCTAATAATTTACAGCCCATTTGCTAATTATTAAGATTTTTTTGAGCCCATATTCTTTTTATTAGCATTACAACCCATATTGTGGCCACGGTTAAAAAATTATACGAAATTTTGCATATTTCGGTGCGGTCTGAACTGTTTTTAATCCCAAAATTTCGACTCACATTCAAACTGATTTTAAAAATAAATGTATATCAATATAAAATCCAACAAATTCTCCATGCATAAAAATTAATGTAATTTCAATTCTCGAAATGAAAAAAAAGATATTTGAAACTAATTGCCGGTTTGATGTGTTTTAAAAATGTACAGCCCATTTCTCATTACTGATGGGCCATTTTCTCGGCCAGCCAAATGAAAGCTCTCCTCGTCTTGAAAGATTTGCTGTCCAACAAGCCTGACAAAGCGACTTACTTGGCAAATCACAAAAAAACTGGGTTGTGGCCGTGGACCCAACTGTCAGCCTCTCCATGTACAGTACTCTTCCGATGGAATGTCATTGACCACGTTGACCACGCCGCGCCGAGAGCACCTAGGCGGTGGAGGACGACGAGGCCTAGGAAGGGGACGACACGGATCCGGGGAAGATGCGACAGTGGATGCCCACGCGAAGAGGAGTACGAGGGTTCACTGGTTTGGCTGCGGTGTGAGGCTGCCGTCGCCGCAGGGCCTGGCTAGCGGTGGGAGTAGTAGGGGGCGATGAGGCCTCATCGGCAGTACAGCCTGCCACTGGAGGCAGGAGCCGGCGGTCTCCCCGGCGCTGGTTTGGGCGGCTGGTGTAAGAAAAGCAGCGATTGAAGAAGCAGCAGGACCGTTTGATTCAAATCCAACGGTTACTACTGCTAGAATCGTTTGTTGACTATGTTGACAAGCCCTGCGTACGCGTCCACTTAGTAGGCCCACAGGTCAGCCTCCCAACCGGTGTGCCCCAGATGTCAGTGGGAGGAATCATTTTTTTCGCATAATAAGGAGGCAGTTGATTGCGTGCGGCCAGGCCAGCGGAGGGAGTAGGGTGGGCTGGGGAAGCCTGCGCGGCATCACAGCGGGCCACAAGAGGAGGGAGTAGGCTGTCCCGCCGGTGCTAGTTTAGGCTGCTGGAGCAGGAAGATCAGAGATTGAAGAAGCATGTCGGCCGTTGGATGGACATCCAACACTAATTGCTGCTAGAATCGTGTGTTCACTGACAAAGCCTTGCGTAAACAAGTCAGCCTCGAAATCTGTGGCGTGTACAACCCATTTGCTATTATTTTTATAATTTTTACTTATTTCCTAATTCATATGGAATTTATTGCAGCCCGTTTTCCATTTTTAGAATTGCTGGCCATTTTCTAGTCAGTACCAGGGTCAAAAAATTAACTAAATATGTGGGAAATTTTGAAAATTCACAAATTTTTTCTGGGGAACGAAATATTCTTAATCCAAAAATTAATAGCCATACTAAAACAAATTTAAAAATAAATTAGTACTATGTCATGTTAAATCCAATGAAATACGTATAAGATATCAGTGAAGAACAAAAACAAAAAAAGAAACTTATATCCCATTTGCTATAAATTTTTTGGAATTTTCAACCCCTTTTGATATTACTTTTAACAGACATTGACCATACTCTTAAGCCAGGCCGGAATGCATCCCTCCTAGTCTTGAAAGATTTGCAGCCCAGTAATTCGGAGAAAACAAATAGGCCTAGCTTGGGTATTCTTCCCAAAGAACTGGTGCATGAGCATTTAGCTTTATTTATTTATTTATTTACTTATTTATGTTTAGGGGACCATGAGCATGTACCTGGGCCAGATTCATGTGAGAGCCTCCCTTCCAATTAATTATGGGCTTCTCTATTGGGCCTTCATCAGTGGGCTGCATGTTATCAACAAATAGAAAATGTGTTCCGAGTTTCAAAAAAAATGTGTTCTGTACGATAAATAGTATGTGCTACGTACGGTACGGGGCACTAAAGGATCGAACCGTGCAACGACTTCTAAAACATTGTGTTTGTCGTTCTAACAACACATTTATTCAACCAACAGACGAAATATACTACTGATTGTACATTGAAAACAGCAGCAGCAGCAACCAGGGCTGGGGGTGCAACAGAAGCAGTAAGCAGGCCAGAAGAGTGAAGACGCAGCTCTCTCTTCTAAACCAAACATAAGCCATCATTACAAAAGGGCTACCAAAAAAGAACAAGTGTATGCATCAAACTAAATAAAGATCCTACTACACCAAGTGTACGCATCTAACTAACTGGCTCAGTTAGACGTTACTATTTATTAAGCTGTGGAGATTGGCTGACGGCTTGAACCAGATGGGATCCTGACGGGGAAACTCTAGCCAGCAGGTTGAAGTCTGATACTTGCGACCCTCTCTCCTACTTTGGTCTGCAGAGCGTGGCAGCACATATCAGGGTATGGTGGATGCAGAGACGCATGGTACGTTGTGTACACACAGTTTTGCCTGATGAACGAAACCGCGCTGCCATCATGATCCTTGCCATCGGTTATCTCCTGGTTAATCGGATAATTCAGTTCGACAAACAGAGAGCGTGTACCAAGGCTACTTACCAGCCTCCAGTCCAAAATTTCTGAAGGCCCAGAGAAGCTGGGATCCTGCTCAAAGACCTTGCAGTGACTGTGATTATATTCCACGAAACAACACGTCCGGTACGTGCGAACGATCATCAATCTTTCGCCGTTGTCTGATCGAGCCAGGAACCACCTGCAACTGCCACGCCGCTTTTCTTTGAAAGGTTCTGGGATTAGGAAGGGTAGGGACACCAGGCGGCCTACAACATCATATCAAGTTGGAGTCAAATAAAAAATGGCTCTTGGTTTAGTCAATCTTAAGAACAGCATGTTATGAGCATGAATATGTTTTCAGCAAATGTTGACAGTAATACAAGCAAGCCACCATGATATCATAAGAAAGTAACATACTGCTGTAACAGCCATTTGTAGCGATGACTGGAGTAGGCCAGCAATACGTCCATCCATAGAAGGAGTCGACAGCGTAAATGAAGCCCTTGTGTTCAATGGCATCAGAGAACCATGGAGGATGTATGATCCTGCGATGGACATGCAGATTTATCCACTTACCGCAGTGACCTATCGGATAGGAGAGACCGTGGTTGAAGAACGCAATTAGCCTGAAGTCTTTAAAATTCACAGATCTTGTGGCCACTTGGAATATTACAACCTTGAGCAAATCAAACTTGGTATCATGTTGGCTACTGTAAGATTCTGAGTATTCTGGGCCGCGGTGCCAAAGCAGTGCAGTGTTAATCGAAGGAAGGGGGATCAATCGCCGGGTGTAGACCTCCACGAGCATCCAGCTGCTGCGACCGTCGACGAGCACCATCCAAGACGTGTTCATGCCGACCCAGTACATACCATTAATGTAGTTGAGGCTGACGGGGATCGAATCGCAGTCAAGGGGGTTGATGCTTGTCACCCTACGATCGTTATGCTGCGTGACACGCCGTTTCTGAGGATCAGGCGGCATCAGCAAGCAAGGAGCTGGCTTAAAAAGCTCCGGCCTGAGGGCTTTGAGTAAATGGTACAGCCCCGACAAGCACGCGGCGAGCGGCATGGTACTGAGATTGTCCACACGCGAAACAATGAGCTTGATTACCTCTATGGGGAGCGAATTCCAACCACTCTTTTGGCGGACGCTACTCGGTTCTGCCATTATTAGTGCTTGGGTTTCGGACGAGGGGGAGGCGACTTAGCGGGGATGGAAGATTGGACGAGATTATGTGTGGACAAAGATGGAGAAGTGAATATGTGTTGCGGGAAGTGGACAGGTGATGATGACTACAGCACGCCGCTTGACTTACGAGACACCTACCAGCAGCATAGGGTCATGTCGATGCCAGACAACTTGCTTGAGTGATCACAGTACTGGTACTCCCTACAATGCTATGCCCTAACTTGCTTGAGTAGAGTAGTAGAGTAGGACTCTGCTCTACTACTAGCACCGGAGGAGTAGTATATTCTAATCTAAAATAGTTACAAACTTCAATGCCCGAGCGTGGAACGACTACGAACCGTGCTCAAAGACCGTGTCTACGTGGTGTTTGGAAATGGGCGACGACCTCAACGCCAATGGTGCTGCTCCCGTTGCACTATATGTGTTTCTGTCCTTCATGTTTGAAATCGTGGTAGAATTCATGTTTCTACTCTGTATCCTACTACTATGCTAGTCCACATGATTAGTTTCATCTCTATTATAGCCGTCATGATTTATTTTGTGCTTATACGGATTAAATCCCGTAGTAACTTGCTCATATATTCAACTGGCGCAACGTCCCCTACAGCCATGGTGACGCTTGGTAGGGGGATGTTTTCGTAACTTCAGGTTCACCCTACCCAGCCAACCCCACCCCGGCACCCAGAGTAGTACACCTGAATACTCCCCAATTTCTATCCCCACCGGAAAATAGACTTCTCCACGGCACCGCAGCCTTCGTGCTCCTCCCCTTTACATCGGCGCACTCGTCCACCGCAGCGCATCTGCCTCATCGACAACCTCGTACGCCGCACTGGAGCCGGTCCACCGTCGTCGTCGTACATGGAGCCTCTTCCCCGGCATTGTCTTCCACGGTCTCGGATCTGCTTCCCAGAAGCCGACACCAAGCGCAGAAGTACCACCGTCGTGGACAATGAACTGACTCCCGTTGCCGACCATGACTCACAGAGGCTGTCGCGACCATCGTTCTCCTCCTCGATTGGTAATGTGTGTATTGAATCACTTAGCAGTACATGTGCAGTTCCAATTTTGTTCATACCTACCCTTCAAATTTCCTGGGTGCTATTGTTCCCATAAAAGTAATTGGTTATAGCCTCCATTGTCCAACAGAATATCAGCTTGTAATTGTGCGTCGCTCCTGTATCACGTTGTGCTTGGGTAGGTTTTTCATCTGCAACCAGTAGTGTGGCAAATGATGGAAAGGTTTTTAGAACTAGCAAAATGCCCATGTGTTGCACGCATCAAGATGCATTTGTATGAGTAGTTTATCTTGTTGGAGATGCTCTAACATGGCAGACGAGTGCTTTAATGTTGCCCACAAGATGCGCGAGTATTGCTAGTAGTATATTTTTCTTGCCATGTTGAGATTTTAAAACCACGAGTGAGAACATGCAGAGGAGTAATGAAGACCAAACACGGGATATTCGGGACATCTTCAAGGAGCGTGGCAAGTTAAAGAGGAGGTGCACCGAACCTGTAAAACGAGCTTTGGTAAGTAACACCATTTCAATTACTTTCGTGTAGCCTCGTGTTCTTCGATGTGTATATGTTGTAGTTTCTGTTTCTCTTAAGCGTGGTGTTCTTCGATGTGTAATAAGAAGAGTCTTAATCATCCTAATGCTTTCGTTTTTAGCTTGATGTAGGAAGTGGGTGTTCTCACCTTGTAATTTGTTTTTATTTATTTTTTCCTTTTGAATTCACTTCTCCGAGTTCTGTTTATCTGGCTTCTACTAAATGGATCTAGGTTGCTCTAAGTATTGATCTAAAAAAGAAGTAACTTCATGTCAGGATGCAGTTCCTGCGAGGAGGGAAGTATGGTCAACCTCGAGATCATGTTTCCAAAATGAGGCTGGATTACACACAAGGTGCCAGTTCCCTAATGATGCTGGATTAGACACAAGGTGCAAATTCCCAGATGGTGCTGGATTACACACAAGCCAGGTGGAGTCGTCAGCTATTCGTGTCCTCGTGGCATTGGTAAAGGCTGAAAGAAAGCGTGCAGCAGCCCTTGAGAATGTAGCTGAGTTCCCGAAAAAGCGAAAAGAGCAATCAAATGCTCTCTTCACCCAAGCCAAAGAAGAGATGGAAGAAGCCAAAAATAAGCTAGCAGAGGCAGAGCAGGCTAGGCGTCTCCTGCTATCTAAAACGGTTGTCAATACAAAATTTCCTTCATAATAGCTAGGTTCAAATGTTTATCCAGTCAGCATGCATGTTGTGATGTCCGTGCATCTACTGATGTGGCACAAAATGTTTTTTTTCGGGTCATGTAATAACCGCAATTACTTTCCAAATAATAACAGACGAAGCATTGGACATGGTATAGTTCACGCGCAAGCCCAACATTCCAAGTTCAACTTCCACATCAACTCATGTTCCCAGATATCTGCACATTCATACATAATGTCCACAACCATGATTCACTTTAAAGCCAAAAAAATGTGAGGAGAGTTATAAATAAAGAAAATCCTCTACTAGTTCCTGCTACCAGTGCGAGCACAACAAGTCAAGACCATGCGTAAATTAATTATATTTTAGTCACTTTTTGTGTTCTAAAATGCCTGTCGGCTCACGGAAGGACGTGTTGCCGGCACACGCGCGGATTCAATGAAGGAAGGCGGGGCAGTCTTAAGCTGGTGGCACGCGACAAGGAGGCGTGCTCAGCCGGGCCTGCAGCGAGTGCGGCCCTCTTGGCTGGCGCGCCGGTTCAATGCCTGCGCTATGAGAGGTCGCGTCTGTGTCAGAGCAATCACTCCCTCCAGTCCTTTTTGTTTGGGTATAACAAAATCTCGTTTTCCATTCACATTTTACAAGTAAAGTTCGTGGACAAACTTTGACCGAAAGTACGATGGGACTAGTAAACCAGAATGGAGGTAGTAGTTTTTTTAATCGAAGAAGGGTTTCCCCTTCCGATTTTCATTAAAGAAAACTAGCATCTAAATCTAAACCATAGTACTTGCCCTAGAACTACCAGGTTCAACATCTCGCAACATAAACCCATACAACCTCCATCGCAAAAAAACAAACCATACAACCATAAGCCAAGGAGGTACATAGTACTGTGAATTCCATTTTCGCTCCATACCAATCGTTCTAAAAACTACTTACTACTTATAACGCGCCATTGAAAATCGGAACTCTTAACCCCACTAAAAAATGATATTTTAAACGTGGTTACTCGATCTGTGGCAACTGGCGAGCCACCGCGCTCCAATTCGTTCACCTGTGGTCCCGACCATCAACTCCTATGGATCAAATTATCACGCGAGCTGACTATTCCTACAAAGTTGCTCCACCACGTACCCGGTACCCGCGAATGCAGCAATCGTGCCCCTAGGGTTTTAGTGTTTATTTTTTAACGTCGCCTTTACGTAACACTCATGTGTGTGAGACAGCGAGAGGCCGACTGCATGCGTGCGCCTCTTCTCTTCGTATATGTACTCCACCGTTTGTCTGGTGTCCAAAAAATTATAATAACTACTAGCAATGTGCCAATGCGTTGCCACATGATCAAAGTAGATTAATACAGTGGCGGAGCTAGATGCAGACTATGCCTGGGGCTGTGCTATGTTGAGTGATAAACTTCTATGATTTTCTATGCTTTGCATGAAGAAATTACAAAGGAAGTTGTTTCTAGGCCTGGGGCTATAGCCCTAGCTGCCCCAGGCCTGTCTCCGCCACTGGATTAATACATATTCACCGATTTGATAGAAAAAAAGTCTAGCTTTGAAATACGTATATCACTAAAATATGTTATGTTTCATTCAAAATATATTCCTTTGGCGGTTTTGATGAGATAAGGGAGGAATTTGTTGGTTTCATGATTCGAGAAGTGGTATATGTCTAATTTCTACTCTTACTAGCAAGAAGCCTGTGCATTGCACGGAACATCAAGATCTTGTGGGAGAAAAGGATGAACGAGGGAAGGCCTTATCTGCAAATGTGATGAAGAGTGCGGGTAAATTGCCATATTTTCCTTCCTATCCATCAGATATAAATCAAACGACCTACATAGCAGGATGGCAGGCCCACCATCATCACCAACTCTATTTTTTATCCCTACTCTTATAATAAGCATTGTCGGTGATGATCGTGTGCCTGCCATCCTGCAATATAGGCCGTCCGATCTATATCTGACGGATAGGAAGGAAACTATGGCAATTTAGCAAAAAGTTACCCACACCCCTCTTCGCATTTGCAAATAAGGCCTTCCCTCGTTCATCCTTTTCCCCCACAAGATAAACTACTCATACAAATGCATCTTGATGTTTTGTGCAACGCATGGGCATCTTGCTAGTTGTTGCAAAAAGCCCATGTGTGTGTGAGAGAGAGGGCGAGTGGAGGAGGACGGAGTGCATGTGTGACAAAGACACAAGGAGTGTGTGTGCGATAGGTATCAGCTTAAAATGAGGCGATAGTGTGTGTGTGCACGATCAAGAGGGCGTGTCTCGAGAAGGGAAGAAAAATCTACATAGATACAAGGAGCGGGAGAGAGACATGTATGCGATGGTGGAAGCACGAGTGTGCGGGTGTATAAACCTATCTAGAGGCTAGCTAGTCGATAAATGTTTGTGAGAGAAATACGAGTCGGGGTGCGAAAGCGAGAGTTTTGTGTGTGAGAGAGAGAGAGACGGTAGTCGGGAAGGGGAGTGGAAGCAGGAGTTGTGCGTGTGTGTCTGTGAGAGAGAGAGGAGACCGTAGTCGGGGTTGTCTGATCGGTAAACAAATGAATAATGTCAGTCTGGGATGGAGACGAAAAGGAGACCGCAACAAATGTTGTGTCTACAGGAGAGATAGAGAGAGTACTTTTAGTGTATGAGTCATATGTAGAGACATATAGGGTGTGTGAGAGAATCCCATAGAGAGAAAGACAAAGTGAAAGACGAGTGGAGACTGTGTGTTTGGCGGTGAAAAAGAAAGCTTAGGTACCGAGTGATACCAGAGAACAGTAGAGACGTGAGAGATAATGAAAACAGTGTAATTTATAATGATAGGGAGAGTGTGACACTTCTCAAGGGAAACGTCAAGAGATGTCGGAGTAATGGGCCACTGGTAGGCTAACCCGAGGCCCATAACCTTTCAAGACATCGGGGCTGACTGCGCCCCTCAAGGCAACACATGGAGAGCCGACTTCAGGAGGGCGGCTGGAGGAACAGCTGGCAGCCTATATGCCTCCGAGTCCTAGAGAAGAGATCAAGACCGCCCGACTCCGACTGGCGGCTTCTAGAGAAGACAGCCACCGGGAGTCGGCCCACGACATCAGCAAAGCCCATGCCCTCATCAAGGGGGATGGGACAGGGAGTGGCAACAGTGAAGCCCACTCCCTCCCCTTTTACGGGGGATGGCCAGGGCACAGTGCATTGTACCAGCAGAGATCTCCGTCTGGCGCAGCACTGTTGCCATGCCATCCCTCACGCCAGCCACAGTGGGCAGAGTCCTGTACCCACGACGGTCTGACAGTATGATCCATGGAAGATGGCCCTACCAGTCAGTGAGCGTCCGGAAGACGGCAAGGGTGCCCCCAGTCGGACCCGTAGGGAGCCGGCCCGTGGAAGTCGGCCTGCCCCTCCCATGGGTCCCACGTGCCATTAACCAGACGAGGCGGGGAGTGGCTACAGTAATCGCCTGCCAAGCGGCGGGCCTGTAGCCACGACCCCATGACCAAGCCTGCGTCATTAGAGGCACGGCTACAGTAATCAGCAGCCGGGAGGACCCGCCAGCGGCGGGTGCGGCCTGTCGGCTCCGTACTAGACCAGTCGGCTGGGGGGGCCCATGGGCGAAGAGACTGACAGCTGGGCCCTATGTCCATATAGTTTACCATTACACCCCTGGGGGGTAGGCTTATATAAACCCCCCAGGACACCCATGCAAAGGGTTCCGATTCGTTAGAACTAGACCAGACCTTAGATAAAGGAGAGAGCTAGCCCTGCCTTCTCCTACCCACGGATACAGCTCGAGGAGCACCTTTGTACTCACTTTGCCTTAGTGATCATGCGGAGACCCCGCAGCGCAGGACTAGGGGTGTTATCTCCTAGGAGAGCCCCGAACCTGGGTAAAGTACGCCGGCGTTCGTGTCTATGCCTCATCCCGTTTCCAGGCACCGACGACGTTCTACTCACCCCACCATGATAAGCCATCCATTGGCATATGTCACACCCAACCCCCGACATTTGGCGCCCACCGTGGGGCCTGGTGCACCGTCGTCCAGAGACCTGTTCTGGACGGGAACCCTTTTTCTCACTGGCGAGCGCAGCCAGCCCGGCACGCCAGACGGATTCCGCGCCGACGCGCTGCATGGCACTGAAATCGCCTGCGCGGCCAGTTGCCTCGCCGATCTTGTCGGTGAGGTCTGCCTCTCCGATGAGCCTGCATCCGACGCTAGCACGGGCGGCCCTGAGAGCATCCTTGCAGGCCTCCTCGATCAACTCCACGTCGCCAGCGAGCCAGCTGGGGACTTGGAGTCAGTAGGTTCCACCGATCCGATGCTGGTCGACTCCGACACCGCGTCGCTTGACACGTTCCCCATCAACGTGGTGGTCTACGATGAACCGCTTCCTCGCGCAGAGAGCGGCGGAAGCACCATCACGGAAGTGCTTGTCATTGATCATGACAAGCATTCTGGCCGGGGTGATTATGACCCGCTCAACACGGCGCTACGAGACCTGGCGGCGCCCATTCCCGAAGATGCCGACACTGAGACGCTGGAGGCACGCCGCCTTCAGCTAGTCGAAGGCGCCAAAAAGCTGGCCAGCATGAGACGCTTGTCAGAAGCCTACCAGCGCGAGATGGACCGCGCTGTGGGCGGCATGACGGCTGCGGCTGGGCCTAGCCGCCTTGGCACGGTCCAGCAGTGCGGCGCGGCTATTGCCGATCTGTTCGGGGCGAATCGCCCTGTCTACGCCACACCTGCGGAGAACATTCGAGCCGCTCAGGCGACGGCGGACGAGCTGGACAAGTTCAAGGGCGAAGAACGTCGCTTGATGACGGAGCGCGTCCAGCGACTCCTTGACGCGGCTGCAGAGCAGAACGAGGCCGGCTGCCACAATAATGCACCGCGCCGGCAGAATGACAACCTGCTTCCGCGCCGAGACCAAGGCACGGAGTCTCAGACGCCAACTGGGGATGTCCGCGGAAGAAAGGTCAAGGAGCCGGCTGCCAGCCGCAGTCGGACTCGCATCACCATAGAGCGTGACCGAGACGGCAGCCCAAGAACAGTGGACTGACGAGACGACTATCCGCCTCCTCCCCCTCGGAGGGAAAGTCGAGTCTCCCCGCCGCCTGTTGATCACCCGACGCTCGGCGACCTCCTTGGCCGCCGAGAGGGAGTCGGAGAGAATGACGCCCGCCACCGGATCGACCGTCTCCACCGATCCCTGGCACTTGAAGAAGTAGAGGAGTTGGGCCCGCCGTGTTTCGGCCCCCGCATCCAAGACAAGCCCTTCCCCAAAGGGTTCACGCTCCCTAGAGATACACCCAAATACACCGGCTCCGTGAAGCCGGAAGACTGGCTGGTCGACTACTCCACGGCCGTCAGCATAGCAAATGGCAACAAGCGTGTTGCCGTGAAGTACGTTCCGCTCATGCTCCAAGGCACGGCCCGGACTTGGCTAAATAGCTTAAGGCCCCGCAGCATCAACAGCTGGGTCGACTTCACTGATGCCTACGTCTGCAACTTCACCAGCACGTACAAGCGGCCTCCCAAGCCTCGCCAACTCTCCTTATGTGTACAGGGCCCCAGCGAGTCAACCGCGATTACCTCACGCGCTGGGCCGAGCTTCGCAACTCCTGCGAAGGCGTGCAAGAGGTGCAGGCCATTGAATACTTCACTGCAGGATGCCGAGAGGGCACCCTCCTCAAGCACAAGCTTCTCTGCGACGAGCCGGAAACCCTCGACGAGCTGTTGATCATAGTGGACAAGTACGCCACGGCCGACTCCTCCATGAAGACGGAGATCCAAGTCAGCGCGACCGGCAAGGTGGCTCCTCAGGCTCCTCGAACTCCGGCCGGAGACACCAGTCGGCGTGAACAGCAGAGCAACCACAAGCGCAAAGCCCCACCACCGACTTCCGCCAGTCGACAGGTGGCAACAGTCAAGAACCAACAGCCGGAAGGGCAGCTCCCGCCCAAACGCCAGAAGGGTGGCAAGCCCAACTGGCAGCCGGCTTTCTCATATGAGCAGACCTTGTATGGACCCTGCAAGCCCTGTTCAAGAATTCATCCGATTAACCAATTAACTTGCCGATTAATCCCTACTCATAGGGTCACTAAGTAGCCAATAAACTGATAAATCATCCGATTAATTGATTAAATGGCCAATTAACTTGCCGATTAGCCTATTAATCCCCTACTCGCTAGCCAACCGAGTAGTTACCAGTTAACGATTTCCTCAACAATCCTGCAAGTTCCACAGTGGTGCAAAACCGTCCAACCACACCACTCGGAAATGCCACTGGCTCACCAGGATAGCCAAGGGAGACGGACTTTTGCCTCCCCCACTTGCGGGGCAGCCGCCTCCACCGCCCCAGTAGCCGGCGGTCAGACCAGTCGGCATAGTACAAGACGGGTACCCAGAAGAGCAGGGAGCTTATGTCGTGTTCACCAGTGTGGCCGACGATCGACGCAGCAGGCGGCTGCAGCAGTAGGAGGTGAATGCAGTAGCGTCTGACACCCCAAAGTTTATGCACTGGTCTGAGAAGCCCATCAGCTAGAGCAGAGCTGACCACCCCGAAGTAATGCCCAAACCCGGCTCCTATGCCTTGGTTTTGGACGCCACCTTTGCCACGGACAAATGAGCTGCTCGCTTCTCCAGAGTCCTGATAGACGGCGGCAGCAGCATCAACATCCTGTACAAAGACACCATGGAGAAGTTAGGGGTCAGGCAGAGGCAACTACAGTCCAGCCGGACGGTGTTCCACAGCATAGTTCCTGACCTTTCCTGCTCCCCAATCGGCAAGATCTTGATCGACGTCCTCTTCGGAGACAAGGATCATTTCCGCCGAGAGTCAATTTGGTTTGAGGTGGTGGACCTGGAGAGCCCATACCATGCTCTGCTTGGCCTGCCAGCCCTGGCCAAGTTCATGGCCATCCCCCACTATGCCTACCTCAAAATGAAGATGTCGAGTTCCAAAGGGATCCTGACCATAACTGGAGACTACAAGAAGTCGTCCGCCTGCGCATCAGAGAGTAGTCGGCTGGCCGAGTCCCTCGTGATCGCAGCTGAGAAGCGACTGCTAGATCGGGTTGTGGCGATGGCAAGTAAACAGCCAGAGAAGTCGCCTGATCCCAGAGAGTCGGAAGCTGAGGGCTCGTTCAAGCCGGCCAAGGAAACAAACAAGATACCTTTGGGCCCAGAGCACCCAGAGAGGTACGCTGTCGTAGGTGCCAACCTCGATAGCAAATAGGAAGGCGAGCTCGTCGATTTCCTCTGTGAGAATCGGGACATCTTCGCATGGTCCCCCCAAATACATGCCAGGTGTCCCGACGGAATTCGCCGAGCACAAATTACACGTCCGATCTGATGCCAAGCCAGTCAGGCAGCCTTTGCGCCACTTGTCGAAAGAGAAGAGGAGAGTTGTTGGAGAAGAAATAGCCCGGCTGCTTGCGGTCGGCTTCATCATGGAAGTATTCTTTCCAGAATGGCTGGCCAACCCGGACCTGGTACTGAAGAAGAACAAGCAATGGCGAATGTGTATTGACTACACTAGCCTCAACAAAGCATGCCCCAAGGACCCGTTCGCTTTGCCAAGGATCGAACAAGTGATAGACTCCATAGCCGGATGCGAGCTGTTGAGTTTCTTGGATGCATATTCGGGGTACCACCAGATCAAGTTGAGCCCGGCCGACAGGCTGAAGACGGCCTTCATCATGCCGTTTGGAGCTTTCTGCTACCTGACCATGACGTTCGGCTTGAGGAACGCCGGCGCCACCTTCCAAGGATGCATGCAGAAGTGTCTCCTCAAGCAGCTCGGCAGAAATGCTCATGTTTACGTGGATGATGTGGTGGTCAAAATGGAGAAGTGTGGGGCACTACTGGAAGACCTCAAGGAGACCTTCGAGAACTTGCGCCGATTTCAGATCAAGCTCAACCCGGAGAAGTGCGTCTTCGGAGTACCAGCCGGCCAGCTCCTTGGTTTCCTGTTCTCCGAACGCGGCATAGAATGAAGATCAAGGCAATTGAAAGGATGGAGGTACCCAGCCGACTGCTGGACGTGCAAAAGTTCACCGATTGTTTGGCGTCCATCAGCCGATTCATCAGTCGGCTGGGCGAGAAGGCCCTTCCCCTGTACCAGCTCATGAAGAAGACCACTTTTTTCGAGTGGAACCACAAGGCGGACGAAGCATTTTTTCCAGCTAAAGAAGATACTGACTACTCCACCTGTCCTGGCGGCTCCGACTCCCAAGGAGCCCATGCTCCTCTACATCGCTGCCACTAGCTGAGTGGTCAGCACAGTCATTGTGGTAGAACGCAAGGAGGAAGGCAAAGCGCTACCAGTCCAGAGACCAGTATATTATTTGAGTGAAGTACTCTCGACCTCCAAGCAAAACTACCCTCACTGCCAGAATATGTGCTATGGTGTGCACTTCGCCGCCAAGAAATTGAAGCCTTACTTCCAAGAACATCCAATCACAGTGGTCTGCACGGCTCCTCTAGCCGAGATCATCGGCAGCCGAGACGCTTCGGGTCGAGTGGCCAAGTGGGCCATAGATTTGGCCCCTTAGACCATCTACTACCAACCTCGCAGTGCCATCAAGTCACAAGCGCTGGCCGACTTCCTCGTCGACTAGGCCGAAACCCAGTATCTACCGCCAACACCCGACTCCACCCATTGGCGAATGCATTTCAACGGTTCCAAGATGCGCACCGGCTTGGGAGCCGGCATCGTCCTCACCTCTCCCAAGGGCGACAAGCTCAAGTATGTGCTGCAAATCCATTTTGCTGCGTCCAACAACGTCGCCGAGTACGAGGCACTCATTCCCGGGCTCCAGCTAGCCAAAGAGCTCGGCATTCGCTGGATCCTATGCTGTGGTGACTCCGACTTTGTGGTCCAGTAGTCGTCAGGCGATTGGGACGCCAAGGACACAAACATGGCAAGCTACCGCTTCCTCGTACAACAACTCAGCGGATACTATGAGGGGTGCGAGTTTCTCCATGTACCAAGGAACGACAATGACCAAGCAGACGCCCTGGCGCGAATCGGCTCCACCCGTCAGGCGATACCGTCCGGCGTCGCCCTCCAGCGCCTCCTCAAGCCGTCCGTCAAGCCATCACCGGAGTCAGACTCCATCTTCGTGCCGGCTCCTCCTGAAGTAGTCGCATCCGACTCAAGAGCCCTCGCAGACGGCACGAGTATTCCGGCAGGTGGCACGGAAATCATAGCAGTCGCACCCGGCTCGGGGACTACAGCAGTCAGCCCGGAGACTTCAGAACCCGGCCCGGGGACTATGCCAATCCGCCACGAGACTTCAGAGCCTGGCCCGGGGACTGCGCCGATCCACCCGGGGACTTCGTCAACGCAACAAGCGGCTGCCGACTCCAACCCGCCACCTCCCGGCCCGGCCGCCCTCGCCCAAGTCGCAGTCTTAGCTGTTACAAAAATCGCAGCACCTTCATGGGCCCAGCCCATCCTCATATTCATAGTGAACAAAGAGCTGCCAGCCGATGAGATCTCGGCTCGGCAAGTACAACGCCGGGCGGCAGCATACACCATCGTCAATAGAGAGCTCGTAAGGCGCAGTGTCACTGGTGTTCACCAGCGATGTGTGGAGCCAGAGCAAGGCCAAGCAATCCTCAAAGACATCCATCAAGGCGAGTGTGGCCACCATGCGGCTTCGAGAGCACTCGTAGCCAAAGCTTTCTGCCATGGTTTCTTTTGGCTGACTGCTCTTGAAGACGCCAAGTCTTTGGTCCAAAAATGCAAGGGGTGCCAGAAGTTCCGCTCTAAGCCTCATCAGTCGGCTTCGGCAATCAAAACTATTCCTATTTCCTGGCCCTTTGCTGTTTGGGGCCTGAACATGGTCAGACCATTCAAGACGGCACGAGGCGGTTTGACTCACTTACTTGTCGCAGTGGACAAGTTCACCAAGTGGATAGAAGCAAAACCAATCAAGAGTTTAAATGGTCTGACCGCTGTGACCTTCGTCTCCAACACCACAACTCGGTACGGCATACCGCACGGCATCATCACCGACAACGACACAAATTTTGCCGAAGGTTCCTTGGCCCGTTTTTGTGCGACGCAGGGCATCCGACTGGACTTAGCGTCCGTTGCCCATCCGCAGTCCAACAGCCAGGTAGAGCGAGCAAACGGCCTAATCCGGTCTGGCATCAAGCCTCGGCTGGTCGAGCCTCTGGAGCGCTCAGCAGGCTGCTGGCTTGATGAGTTGCCAGCCGTCCTCTGGAGCCTGCGCACGACTCCAAACAAGTCAACCGGCTTCACGCCCTTCTTCCTCGTCTACGGTGCTGAAGCCGTCATCCCAACGGACGTAGAGTTCGACTTCCCTCGAGTCACCATGTACACCAAGGAGGAAGCAGAAGAAGCACGTCAAGACGGCGTCGATCTGCTGGAAGAGGGCCGGCTGTTGGCACTCAGGCGATCCAGCATCTACCAGCAAAGCCTACACCGATACTACAACCGGAAGGTCAAGCCGCGATCTTTCCAAGAAGGAGACCTTGTGCTCCGGCTGATTTAGCGAACTGCCGGCTAGCACAAGCTCTCAGCACCTTGGGAAGGCACTTTCATCATCAGCAAAGTGTTGGGCAACGACTCCTACTACCTAATCGATGCTCAGAAGCCCTGAGCACGCAAGAGGGACGACTCCGGCAAAGAGGCGGAGCAGCCATGGAATGAAAACCTCCTCCGAAGATTTTACAGTTAATGCAGTATGTATCACGCTACCCTTTGTATTAAAGTATGAAGACCTCGGGCCCCTTGAGAAGAGCTCGGGGACTGCCTTCTTTTGTCTATATGATAAACAGTTATGCCTATGAATATGTTATTCTTTGTTATGCCACTTGGCACCGGGTTCGGCTAGTCGGCCCGGGGACTTGCCGACTTGTGCTATGAAACGACTTCCTGCAGGCGGACAAGTAATGTGTGGCACTTAAGCCGTCTCCTGTTAAAAGCCGCAGATCGTAGAGCGACTGACCGGCGAACAGGAGTAAGGTAGAATGGGTGCCCATATGAAAAATGGCTAAGGACTCAAAGCTCGCTCATAGTTAAAAGCCGGTTTTTAGCCTTTTACAACCGACTCTTTTAGCAGCCGGCTTGCCGTTTCCTAAATTAACTTGCTAAAAACTCTAAAAGGCTAAGTACTTGCTTTCCCAAAGAAGCCAAGTTTTCGATCTAGCGGCAGTCCGCAGAGCGGCTGTCCGACGGGCAAGACGGCAACCAAGGGAAAGCGGCAAAGGAAAATGTCAAAGAGCAATAAGAAAGAAGAGATAGAATGCGGATAAATATTTACATAGAAAGGCCCTTGGCCGAATCATCAAACAGAAGTTCAAGATACACCTAGTGGGTGGAATTGTGCAAAATAACAAGTTCATTGAGAATGCTAGGCAGGTAAAATAAAGATAAAGTGGTAGCCTAGGAAGCCGCGGGTGGACTCGGAGGACCGGACGGGTCGGCGGTGCCAGTTGCCGGGGCGGCCGGCTGGTTGGTCTCCGCTTGATCACCTCTAGCACCAGCCGGCTCAGTTGGGCGCAGCTCATTGCTAGAGGCACGGTCGAGCTGGGGTTGGCCGTCTGCCTCGACCTCTGGTGCCTCCTCCTCGTCTCCTTCCTCCTCCTTGCCTCCCTCTTCGCCACTGGAGTCGATCACCTCCGCCGAGTCCTCGCCGTCGTCCGGGTTCAGCCCGAACCACTTCGGCGGCGCCTCCTCGCCATTCTCAGCCTGCTCTGGGACGAAGACGCTGGTGTCGGTGTACTCGGCGATCGACGTGGCGCGCTTGACAAGATCGTCTTCCACCGCAGCCAGCTCCGCCTGGGCCTCCAGCCGGAACGTGGCTAACTGGGCTAAGCTCAGCCCAGGATACCACGCCTTGGCGAATTCTAAGGCCCGGCCTGCTCCAGCCCGGGCCGAAGAACCCTTCCAGGCCTCAAGACGGCCGGCTGCGACCTCCAGCCAGTCGGCAGTCCGACTGGGGGTGCGCGGTGCCTGCATATCCGGCCATAGGGCGGCAATCGCCTGGGCGCCGACACGTTGAAGCTGGCGTAGCATCCGGTGGGCTGGCCGAAGGTGGGCCTTGATGCTAAGGATCTTCTCGCCACGAGTTCGGGGGGCGTTGGCGGCGATCTGTGCGCCGTCCGCCCTCCGCGCTTCATGATCAGCCTCGATGGCTTGATTGGCGGCGTCCGAATGGCCGGGGAAGAAGTCTGCTAAGGAAGAACGAAGAAACAAGGTTAAAAATCTTAAGACCGACTGGACTAGCAGTCGGCAGCCCAGAAAAGGAAACGAGGGGAAGCTCACCATCGAC